>NW_017617996.1:112500-617500 GCF_001879475.1 Ipomoea nil | reverse complement strand
CCTCCCATATAGGAGTGCAACTTGGTACCACTAGACCACAAGGTCCTTGACATTTAGTATTAATGTATAAAACATATATTTAGATATATCATGATTTTTGTACATAGATGTTCACGAGTTTATCTCATATTTATGATTATTCTCAACATCCTATCATTTGAATCTGTCGTACACGGTGTTCTTAGTACATTTTATCTCTTATGTGTGGTATCCAGGTGGATTACTACACAACAATGAGCAAATGAATAAAAAGGAATAAATTTTACCATTAAATAATAAATACGATAAATAAAATAATGTTTTGGACACCAGACAATAATTTTCTAACCTAATAATGGCCGAATAACAACAACTTATTCATCTATTATTTTATCAGATTCGAGTGTGGGGTCCTTAGGGGCGAAGGATTTCGCATTGTGGGCCAAGTAAAATGATGGGTAAGGGGTAATTTGACAAAAGATAAAAACAATGGTATTGTTTTGCAACACTCGTCAATTTGAGGGGGTAAAGGGTAATTTTACCATGTACCCCAGGAGCAATATAAACCAAGGCGGAAAACAATTTTTATTCCCTCGCTTAAGCTCAGCATTTCCCTCCTCCATTTTCCCATTTCCCCCCAAACCTCTCCACCACCACCTCCTCATCTGCCGCCACCGTGCTTCGATCGGAGCGAGCGTCTCCGTCGCGGTGCTTTCTGATCACTGTTAATTATATCGGCGGCGAAAGGTATACTCCTTCTGTTTCTTTCTTCGTAGCTTCTATGAATTTCCTCATTTTTCACACAAAAGCTTTGAATCACTCTATATAAGGGAACCGCCTCCATTTTTGTCTGTTAGCATTCGTTCTGCGTAGGTTCTTTAATTTTTTTACCCCGTTTTTTTTTTCTTTTTTTTTTTTTTTGGTTAAAAGCTTAGCCTCACTCTATATAAAGGAAACCGCTAATCCATTCTGCCTGGCTGCATTTCCTGTGTTTACTGAAGTACGATTTTTAATTTTTTCCCCTATTTTAGTGATAAAATTTAGTAGAACACTTGAGCAGCTTTGTTTTGTTGTTGTTACTCCCTTTTTTAATTTAATCTGTCATGTTTATCGTTTTGATTGTTAATCTGATACTCTGATTAATTTTTTACTTAAAATCATTATTCTTTAATTAATTTTACTTATTTCTAAACCGATAACTCATAATTTTGATTGAAGTATATCTTAAAATATAAATCAAAATTACCAGATTATTTTTTTGAGGAGAAAAATTACCAGATTATTAATCTTCGAAATTAGATCAGTTTTTGAAATAAAGGAAATTGTTTAATTTTTTTTTTTTTTTAGTTTTTTTTTTTTTTTTGGTGATTGATGCCTAATGTTCTCATCGTAATTGTTGCAGTCTAGTGGGTTATCTGACTCTGTGTTTGTGTTTTTATTTATTTTTTCTTTTAGTTTATTTCTTTACTTGAAAGTCGAAATTTCCAATTTCCCCTATACTTTTTTGACTTTGCTTTTGGGATTTCCTTAATTGTCATTTTCCCCAAATTACATATGTTTAGGGTTTCAATTATTGTTTTTTTTTTCTTTCCATATATGGTTGCTGGCAGCTATCTGTTGTTAAGAATTGTTACTATGGATGCTGAGGCTAACAGCAATGTGTCAAGCAAGGGGCAAAACCTTGAAAAATTGAATCTTGGTAATTCTGTTACCACTGATGAAGCTGCTGCTGGTGAGATGCTTAAATTGGCCAAAAAGCCAGCTGATTCCATAGTTCCTGCAACTCCTGATCTCAAGCAGGAGACTGGGGAGTATGCACTTGCTTTTGTGTCCCCAATTTCTTGCCCTCCCAAGGCTGTTTCCTTCAGTTCTCAGGATGGCATCCTTCCCTCAAATGGCGGTGACAGTCCCCGCACTCCGAAAGAGAGTGTCTTTGATCCTTTTGCTCCTGGACCCGAAGAGCTTCTCCGGGCGCCTCTTTGTCTGAAAAAGACTGGAGTTGCCCGTATGCTGAATTTCGAAGACTGTATCCGTGTGCTGAATTTCGAAGGCTGTACTGAGAATTATTTTAGTGTGGATGCTATGACCAGTGATGAACTGCTGATGGGAAGGTTGTACAGAATGCTGCTGCGAATTGTTGTTTCGAAACATACTGAAGAGTTTCTTGCTGGGATCCCGAATCAAGTTTCTGATTCTGATTCTGATTCTGATGGAGGTAGCACGCCTTCTTCTCCACCGCCTTCTTCTCTACCGCTCTTAACTGGAATTGCTGAAACTTGCCCTGCTGCTCCCAGGAAGACTGCAAGGAAAGTCATAAGCATTGACAGGGACTTGTGCAAAAAGCTTGAGTTCTGATTGCACCATGAACATGATGAAGATGATGAATGCATGCCTTCTCTGCAATAAATTGAGTTGCATATACTTGACTCAATCCATACAGCATTAACCTATTTAGTTTTATCCTTCATATAATATACTAGCGGCATATTTGCTGGCATCTGGCTCTGTACAATATAACTTGGGATTGCATTCATTTCTATTTGAGAAAAGGAATGATATTATTGCTGGTGCTATTTTCTTCGACATTTTCATGGTTTACTTGTATCACCATGATATTGGTAGTGAATAGTTTGCTATTTTCTTCAACATTTTCATGATTTACTTGTGAATTGTGATAATAGGTGAGAACCCACACACCTCTTTTACTCACTATGCACAGGGAGCCTGGTCTCGCTCTGTTACTAGTAAGCAGTGTTGCAAAAATCGCGTCTAGGCGGCCGTCTGGACCGCCTAGCCGACTGAACCGGCTGATTTATTTATTTATTTTTTATTTTTTATTTTGTTGAAAAGTGTAGAAACTTTTGCAAGGCATAATTTTGAACTCGATTGTCCGTAATTTTGGCAATGCATAACTTTATGTCTTAGATGGTTTCAACAATATTCAAAATGATTTTACAACCACTTACGTAAATAATTTGTAAGAAAAAATGAGAGGAATCTAATGTTTTACTATTGAATTTTAAAATTTTTAGTTTAATTTTTTTTTTAAAATAAAAAAAATAAATAAAAATAAAAAATAAAGAAATCGACGCCTAGTGAACGCCTAACGTTTTTTGCAACCTTGCTAGTAAGACTCGATCAATCTTTGATCTCTTGTGAGTTGTTACAAATTTCATGTTTGCATATTTAATTGGTTGGACAAACATACAGCTCATACATATGATGGAGCACGATGGTTGGACAAACATACAGCTCATACATATGAATGTATGATGAAGCACAATGGCAAATGACCGTTGTAGTATTCTACTAATTAATACTAGTCAGTAACGTCAGAAATGCAAAATAATTATGTAACTCAACTCATTACAACTTCCCATCACGTTTTTAATACTGCTGAATCACTACCCATAGTATTTCAATCCACTGTAGGAACTGCCAGGCAGGCTTTGTTTCTAAATGAAACTTTGGCAAGACACCATGCTGAATCATAGTACCAAATTCTTCCAAGGAAACCAGAGAACAGGACTTCAAGTGTGAAGTCAGAGCAAGGATAAATGTGTTGCAGAATATAAAGTTACCTACCTAGCCCACGCCAAAATAAAAAGATTTAGACAAATACAAGACAAAAACTCAACAAATTTGATACAATCCTGCAATTCTTAGCATACATAGGATTTCAGGAAAAGTCGAGATCCCAGCATTCTTGCAAAACTTCCAAATGATTCAGCCATCAATAACAAACTAACTGGTGGCTACCAAGCGCCGTTTAGGTTGTTTATGGGGTTGCAGAACATCTGTGAATAATAATGATATCTAAAATTTCCTACCATGCTAAGAACCAACAGAGCTGTTACAAGTGGGTTCAGCAAGGATACCATATTTGGATCTTGAAAAAGCTTGGGATAAGCATAAAATCAGATTCAACAAAGAATATTCACAATAATGGATAGCAACTGAAAATTACTAAATTTATAGATTCAACAGTAGTCTTAATAATTCTTAAATATTCAATAAATATGGAACATGAACCATTTTGGGGTAAAATTCAATGTTTGAATCAATGGGGCTTTACATCAGAGTTTCTTCCTGTAGGTGGTAATAAAATAAATAGATACTGTTTGTTGTTAAACTTGAGTGAGTTGGTTTTCTCATCATTTGGTTAAAAGAAAAAAGGAACACAAAAATGGGTCACACTTGTGTGAGACCGTCTCACGAATCAATGCCTGTGAGACGGGTTGAATCAATATGAAAATTTAATATTTATACTAAAAAATTTGTAATACTGATTAGGAATAAAGTGTTTGTTACTTAGGAAAACATAATACTTTTGAAAACAAATGTAATACCTTTGCATTTTGATGTAAAAGTATTACTTTTTCCATAAAAAATATTACAATTTCTCTTTTTAAGTAATGTTGACAACAATGGCAAGTATTTGTTACTTATAAAGACAAATGTAATATTTTTAAATCAAAATATAAAAGTATTACATATTTTCTTCATAAATATTATATTTTATGTATAAGTAATAACTATTTTTATTCCTGATTTAATATGAAAATAATTTCAGTATAAATATTATATTTCATTTTGACCCGATCCATCATATGTGATACCCGGTAACACAAGTTTTTGCCCACAAAAAAAAAATAATTTAAACACACAGACAAATGGAATCAAACCAAGCCCCAAGCTCATGACAGAAGAACAAGACAAACTAGAAGATGAAAGAGGTAGATTTCCAATATAATTTAACTGGGGACTTATACTATCATCAATCAATGAAAATACTGGTTCTGTGTACTACTTACATTCTACATAGTGCATCTCTAATCGATGAAAATGACAAATACTATATATAAATCACTACCAGTCTACAACTCTGTAATCGACGACGAAGGTAACAAAACAAATCAAAGTAGCAGTATCTATAATTTAGTCTTGTAGTGACAGGTTTGATTAGCAACACTCCTACTGGCGACATTAATCAATAAATCGCAACTGGTTTCCGATTTCACGTGAATATTAAACAAGATTCGAACTGTACCGGAGATTCTCGTGAAGGTAGTCAGCGGAATCGTGCCGGCGCGGACGTCGGAGAAGAGCTGATTATTGGAAAGAAGACGATCTGCCATGATAGTGAGGGAGATGTTCATGGGGACGGTCTGGCGGGCCCCGATCTTGCCGGCGAGGATGGGCGCGTCGCCGACGTCCAATCCCCTGTACTTGAGCAGGACGGAGCTGTTGTGGTATTTGAAGCCGACGTGGTTAGGGTTCTTGACGGAGACGTCGGCGTCGAGGGTGAGATTGAGGCGGACGGCGAGTCGGAGTATGTCGAAAGAGAGATCTAAATCGGCGAGTGAAACGGAATCGACGGTGATTACAGGCTTTTTGGCTTTGAAAACAGTGAAAGCTAGTATAATGATGATTATGATCAGTAAGAGAATCACAGCTCCAACAACCAAACACACCGTCGTCCTCTTCCGTGCATCGGCGGGTTTACGGCGGAAAGCAGCGGAGGAACCGGCCTCCGTATTCATTGCTTCTTCGGCCTCTTGCTTCGATCCCATTCCAGGAACAAATTAAAGGGAAACCAAATCTGAAGTGGTTATAGTGTCAGAATCTCCGCGTTTCAAGCTTCCAAAGCGAGGAAAGAATCGGGTCGAAATTGAATCCGGAAGAATCGGGACATAGAAATGGGAAAGCAATAAATGGCAGAGTTAGTTGAGGAGAGGGAAGCTGGGAAGTAGTGAGAATGAAGGGAAAGTGGGGATGGACGGTTGGGATTTGATTCTAAACATCGTAACTTTATTATGAGTATGCATGCGGATTGGGTTGACTATACCGCCCTATTAATTAGGAAACTGACAACTACATTTCGGACTATCCCGCGCTGCATTCAACATTTTCCCACTACCTGCCTAACACTTTATCTGCTGATTTATTTAAGATTTATACTGCAACGTTTTTATGTTTCATCACATATTTAATTGACTTAATTTTTTTTATTATGCCGACATTTTTAGATTTTATTTCTACTTTTAGAGCATCTATTGTTATGATATTTTCATATATGTAGTCATATGTTACTAGTTTTATCTCATTATATTGTGAAATTTGAGAATTTAAAGAGTAAATTATTATCATACTAACAACGAAATTGGTAATATTTATATATATTTGCTTTGACAATTAGATTCAAATACAATGCTTATCTCCCAATGTTCACTAAATTATTCAAGTGATTTGAAAGGAGTTAAAAGAATAAATTGATAAGGAAGGAAATAGTTAATTCCATTCTAAGTTCTAGATTAATATGTGACATATCATTTTTATTTTTATTTTTTTTAAATATTCTTTTGTTGGTTCTAATATTTCATGTTGGTTCTAAATGATGTTTATTATGAGATTTTCTTTTTCCAGTTTTAAGTGTTACGGAGTATTTTTTTTTTATCATAGATTTATATATGTTATTCCACTATTGCGAAGCCTCACGTTGTGGGGGCTTTGCTGTGGAAGCGTTGTTGGACCAGATAAGGGTTAGGAGCGAGTCTAGAGGGAGGGAGTGAATAGACTCGCTGAGTTTTTGATAAAAACTTCGCGAAGGCTAAGTCTATCCAAGGGGTAAGCTTAACAAAACGTTCAGATTTTAAATGTGTTGCGGAAGCAAATGTTTTAATCCTTTTAAACGTTCTTTGCACGTTTGGTTTGCTTGTAAAATGTTTGGTCTGATCTTGAATAATATGCAAAATAAAGATGCAAAATAAAGCAGTAAAAGAGAGAGAGAGAGAGAGAGAGAGAGAGAGAGAGAGAGAGAGAGAGAGAGAGAGAGAGAGAGAGAGAGAGAGAGAGAGAGAGAGGGGAGGGGGACGGGGGGGGAGGAAGAGAGAGAGAGAGAAGGGTTTTATAGTGGTTCGGCTATTAATGAGGCCTACTCCACTATTCTTCAGAATAAGTGAAGGTTTGCACTAAATCCCTTAGTACAAAACACCACCAAAGTCACTCCTTGTACACAAAGCCGGACGTGAACTTTGAACCCAGGTTTTTCAACTCCTATAGAGTTTACTCTTCCTCTTTCTACTTCTCTGAGTAGAGTTTACAAAGGTTGAAGAAATTGGGTTTCTTCTACTCCAATTGGATGTCTTGGCTTGAATAGATCTTGATTATCGCAATTGAAGCAGCACAAGACTTCCTCGAATACTAGATGTAAACTTTGAAGATTTTGTCTCTCTTCTCTTAGATCACCGGTCACAAAACTTGAGAACTTTGAAAGCTTTACCACACTTAAATTTCTTAAAAGACTAACTCCTTCTTCAGTTGATGAAGATGCTATTTATATGCTGGAGAAAAATAGTTCCGTTGGAGGGAAAACTATTTTCAAAAAGTCTATGGACCAGCGGGTAATTCGGTTGTCTACACTCCTTTAAGTGACTACGCTCCTTATGAACATTTCATCAAACATGTTGTCTACATCTCATTCCAATCTTCGGCCTCTCGGAACTTAAAGAAGGGAATTGCAAGGGGGACAAGTCTTAGGATTAAACTACAATCTCTTGTTAGCATAATCCTACTCAAACCTTCATGTATGTGGTGCACTCACACACAAGAGTCCATACAAACTCCCATCACAACAAGACATCAACACATAGCCAAAACTATCTTGATCAATCCATACACAACACAACGAAATAGGATCCAATTCACATAGAGATTCTAGCCAAGCATTGTCTAGATTGCAATATAAACACAATCAAGCAAGGTAATACAAATACAAGATGGAATTGAAGGTAATACAAATACAAGATGGAATTGAAGAGAAAATTGCAGGAGATTACCAAGCTAAATTGCTACAATCCACTAGATTACTCCACAATCAAGAGAACAATCAATACATGGAGGTAGAGTTGTCAATTCTTCTTTCAATCCTTGAAGATACTCTTGCTTGGATGAAGAATTGAGAACAACTTGATCTAGAAGATGATCTAACCTAGAAAGAGAAATATCTAATCTACAAAACTCTAAAATTACACAAAAATGAAAGTTAATTAGATTATAAGTGTATTCTACAATCCCGCCAAAGCTCCCATTTTATCCTTGAAATCTGGTGCGCGTACGCACAGGTGTACACACATACGCCCCTGCGTACACACCTAGATTTCACTTATTCTCGACCATGAGAGTGAATCTGCTTCGTGGAAGTCTCTGTTTCCGATCCACGACGGTCCACGAACGTGGAATGGGTGCTTGGTGCCTTTTTCCATTGCATTCTTCCCCGGTTCACTCCAGTTCAAGCCATATGCCTTACTTTAAGCTCAAAAACCCTTCAAAACACTAAAGCGTACATGTTTATGGGCATTTGCAACACATTAGCACATTTCATAGAATTTACACCATAAATCATTCACAATTGACTTCAACTAAGCACAACACAACCCCTTAATGACCCATAAAAGGTGGTATCATTGGCATTTATCACTACTGCTACTCAATCTTCTTATTCATTGAGTATAAATACTCTTGCTTTCGCAGCTTGCTCCAATTCTCCATGGAAGGTGGAATATTGTAGCCTCTGAATTTGTCACCACTTCCATCATTGTAGCGCTAATATGGAACTTCCTTTCCTTCCGCATCAATGGTCATAGTGACTCTGGAGGAAGTCCTTCTTGCACTGCTACTTCTCGCCCTGTAAGGTTGAATTAAAAGCAAAGGAGCTGGACTACGAGGGGTGGAACTTCCTTCCCCATTTTTAGCATCATACTGGCTCGGTGGAGCTGTTGCTGGCTACATTTTAGGCAAATCGCAAATCATTTTGGCAAGGTCTAGCGTAACACCCCCAATTTTCAAACACTTGAGCCTAGTATTAAACACCCTTAAAGGGTAAAGATTGTGGAATAGAGAAAGGGGTAAATATCAAATTACCCAAATATACAACCAAAAGGGATGCTACTCCGTAGCTACCCTCAATAGAGTAACTACACGGAGAGAACTAGCTAATCATAACATTGCCATTCATTCATAAGGGGCCTACATAACCCATACAATAACCAGAGTCTAAGCTCAAACTAGAAATAAAGGCTCACAGGCCTAAGTGTCAAGCACTACAAAACACAAAGATAAAGTAAGTAAACTATATGAGTCTAGCATCAAGGTAGAAAACAAGGATTTAAAAAACTAGGAACTAGAAACTAGAAACCCAAAACTCTATACATCTAGCTCCGTCTAACGCTCTCAGCAATCAACTGTCAAACCTGAAAGGGGTTAAGTAAACATACGAAAACAACCCATTAGCACGAATGCTAAGTATAAACCACTCCACCCCATAAAATAGATATAGATTGAAAAATGGTTTGTTTTACACATAACACGTTAGCTAATCAAGTCATAGATATACTTCAAATAGGTTCACGAGTATATAGATATACATATACAATAACAATACTCATCACAACATAATTCCGGGAGTGTTCCATCGGGTCTCATCATAACATTTCACAACATTTTCAGAGTGTTCCACCGGGTCTCATTTCAACATAACATTTCACAACATTTCTGGGAGTGTTCCATTGGGTTTCATCATATCACATTAATACACACTTCCGGGAATTCTCAACCGGATCTCATCAAAACACATAGGCATAGAATTCACATAGTCATTAGACATCACATTATGAGAAATGCAATTCATTTCATGATATTGCCCATGTACTTCAACAAATTAGGCATGCTCGTGTTATATTTATGAACTCACATAAAGTAAGCTAAGTCATAATATAGATCATGGGTCATGCTCAACACTTATCAATATTCCAAGATTGATTCATGCTTCAAATAAATAGATATATCATGCTTTGGTTGAGGAAAATAATTTTCGTACCCCGTAACATATATCACATTGCATTCCAAGATGCACTCTTGGTCTTGGTATTTCATTCATGTTTTGGTTGTTGACCGCACTTGAGGATGCCATGTCGCTTCTCATTCTTGGATTTGGATTGGTCCTTAAATTTCCTCTAAGAGGTCTTTGAATTTCCGGATTTAAAGGTATCAGTCCTTGTCTTCCTTTAGATCGGGTGTGCATCAACTTTCGACACAGATATCGAAGAAAGAAATCGTATGGCTAAAAGTAGCCACACGTGGGGTAATCGCAAAAAGAAATGAAAAGAAATGGTTGAATAAGTCTTGAATCAAGATTCCAAGTGTGAATTTCCTCTCTGCCCCTAAGCATAAGCTATTGCGTCCACATTTTCTGATTCTCTTGGTGAAGTGCAAACCGTTGTGTCATGTGCCCCTCCGCATATATTGCAATACAGAGCCAAGGTCATACACGGTTGACTTTAACTTCCATCTTTTGTAACATACTTTGCAGCTTCTTAATTTCATGGCCCATGGCCTCCACTTTCGCATCTTGAGCTACTTTACCAGAAACTTCGTACAGGCCTCCTTGGGTGTCTCTTCGATTGTACCAGAAGGATGTGTTAGAAGAAATTCGTTCGCTCAATGCTTCTGCGTCTACAGGTGACAACGATACAAAGGCTCCTCTAGATGACGAATCCAAAAGCATTTTACTCTCATCAGTCAGTCCTCCATAAAATGAGCTGATCACATCCTAGGGATGCAGTAAATCGGGCGGGCATTACCTACGCAACATTTTAAACCTTCTCCACGCTTCTCCCAAAGATTCTGATGTTCCTTGCATAAATTCCTGGACCTATTTATGCACCTTCATCATCTTTGTAAGCGGGAAAAATTCATTCATAAACTCCTGATGTAACTATCCCCAAGATCTGAAATGTTCGTTATCCTGAGAGTTCAACCATGTGAAACATTCATTGAAATATTCCACCTCACCACTAAATTGCACCCTTATCAAATGGCGCTGTTGCCGGGGATGACAATATGTGCTAAGTAGAGTGTGTTTACTATGACAATCTAGGAGTGTGTTAATAAGAGTACTAGGTTGCCCATTCATTTTCATTGTTTTTTTTCTTAAGTTTGTACATATTACATCTTGTTGATTGATTTGAAAGTGAGCATAAACTTGTTGAATATCCTATTTGCTCACAAGCAACTACTTCTAGTTGCAAAGACCTTGTTTTCCTCTTGTTTTTTTATAGGTGATCTTGAAAGATGTATTCTCCTTCCTTTGATTTTTATGAAGAACCAATCCTTATCCGACCTTATTACTCCCATCAACAACCCACTCCATCACCACAAGAACCATACTCTCAAAATGCATACTCTTACAACCACCATTACACTCCACCACCACCTCAACAAAGACACCCCTACAATGATCCCCCGAAAAACTACAAAGAGCCATCCTATGATTTTGGTTTTGAGCATTCATGCAATTAGGCCCAACCACTACAAAGAGAAATCCCTCATGATTATTTGGGTGGATACCAAACACCAAGGTATTACCAGGATGATTGTGAAGAGAGATATCAAGATTAAGGAGGCTATTCTAATATGTACTGGGAAGATAGATGGTACAATTCTTATGATGCCTACAATTTTCAATCCCATCCCTCTAATTATTTCGAACAAGAGGATGATTCTCAATCCTATACCTCTTGCCTAAATCAAGCCTATTCTTCACAAGCTTATACTCAATATCTACCCACACCATATCATTATGAAAAAGGGAACACATCCTACCACAATTATCCTATACATTGGAATGAACCATCAATCTAACCCATCCAAATGACCTATTTGATGAAGAAGGTGAGCGCCATGAGTTGACAATCCGAAATGAGGCCAAAGGAGACACGACCACTCCCAAGGGCACTCTAAAAGAAATAATAGAGGAAGAGTTCACCCAACCATTGAAGAAGGTAGAGGATCTCTAAAGGAGCTCACCAAGAACTTAGAGATAGATGCCCGGCTAATGCTTCGAGGAGTGTCGAAAGACCCCCGGAGCCAAAGAAGGTCGAGATTGATCCCTTGCTAGATGACGCCCCCATACTTGAAGAGATTCCAAGTCGCGAATTGGAAAATCAACAAAGGGTGGATGAGGCTAGTGAGAGTGAGGATGACATAGAGGTAGTGTGGGAATATGAGAAGCCATGTGATGACACTATTTGTGGTAACATTTCTAATCCTACTCATGTCATTAAATTTGATGCTACGTGTGCTACATCTTTCCATGATTCTTCTTGTGCTTCTTGTGATGGTGTTGAATTGTTTGCTAAGTGTGATGTGGAGGAAATAGCTAGTGGTGATGATGAGGGATGTGTGGATAGAGTTGATGATGGTGTTTTGAAAATGCCTCATGTTGTCACTTTTGGCAACATTACCTATGTTGAAGGGTAGATTTTTATGTTGAGAATGTTGGAAAAGCGGGGGGCATAGGGAAAGCAATATCAAAAAATGAGAGTGGAAAAATTGAAATGCAAAAAACAAGAAGAAGAGAAGGAAGAGAATTTGGGTGCCATTTTACTTAAGCTTAAGAGTAGAAAGACCTTTGAAGGAATTGCGCACCATTTGGGCTTAACCATGTTTGAGAATGCCTGACACTTAGGGGCATTTCTCCAATTTAAGATGGATGGGACGCATGGTGCAGTCCCCATCCTTGTGTGTTTTGATGCATAACTTGCATTTCGTCGGGCTAGCGACGTAAAACGTAGCGCTTCCAGGGAGGTAAACTAGGGGAAATAAGTTTAGTTTTATTTCGTTCCTGATTTCGTTTCGCTAGTTGCATTTTTTTGAGCTAACAATTGTAGGGGGAGTCACCATGAAGCTTAAACTTATCAAAGTGGGAGCTTAATTTCACGAGAGAAGTGGTTGTAAGGAGTTCGGGACAAAAAGGGAGGATGAAAGACAAAAGGGACTTCACTATGCCCGATTTACGCACGTGACGCGCGCGTAACAAAGAGAGTAAAGAGTTCGGCAACCCATTTACACAACTGTCACAGCGTGACAACGACGTAAATGGGAAGCCGAAGCATTCCATTTCCCAGTCACGCCCCATCACGCAACGCGAGAGGTCTTCTCCTCTTAAGAATACCTAGTCTTCTTCCTTTCCTCCATGTCCCATTCGCGCAAAGAAATTCTCTACCACGCAAGGTTCATTCCCTCCACTCCATTCTCTTCATAGCTTTTTTAATTGCTTGGATACCCACTAGGCTCCCACATCAACACCAAGGTAACCATCTTCCAACCCCATTGTTGTTTCTAGCCATAGCTTTGTGAATAGAAATGACGAATTGAATTTGTGAATGAAGAATGCTTGAATAAAATGTTATAATTGTTAATGATTCTTTATTCATGCTATTTCGGAATTGCATTTCATTGCGTGAATATCCCCTTCTTCACACCATTTTTGAAATTGAATTGGTTGTCACATCCTTTTGTACTTGAATTTGAAAAGAGAAGGGGATATGTGGTGAAGTTGTTAGTATCAATTTAATTTGTTTGAATTCTTGCTAGTTGTCATTTTGTTTCAATTGAATAGAACGTGAGGCAATTTGTTCTTCTTGTTGAATATTTGTGATAACAATGCCTCTTGATTTTAATACCAATGCTTCAAACCCTATTAATGTTTGTAAATGCAAATACTTGGTTCTCTTGATTAACGTATGTGGGCCCGAGAATGTTGCTATTTTGTATTGTGTTATAAATCATTTTGTGTAGGAAACAAAAACAACTAGGGGCACCCCATCTAAGAGAAGAAAAAGGGAGAATCAAGTGGGCAAGAAGAAAGGGGGAGAGGTTTTGAGTTGGACTACGACACATGCCCTTCACTACCAACTTCACATAGATGCTATGAAAAGGAAACAAAGCATGAAATAGACTCAACATAGAACACTTGGAAAGCAACGCCGCGTATGGCAAAGAACATCATATGGAGATTAAGGCACAAAGGGTGCAAACCAAGAACTCCGGCAACACATCATGAGCTTTTATCCGCATCCTCTGTCGGAGTAGTTGGTTGAGCTTCATTGATAGGTTAGTAACACCCTGTGTTACGGCCCCTAAACCAATTAATTATTTAAACATTTACCCAAAAAGAAGAATTAAATTTCATTAATTAATTAGGAAGGGTCCACCATAAGCCCATGGACCCTTATCCCTAAATCCAACCCTTAGTCCTATAGGAAATAGAATTAGCTAAGTCCATACCATTTAGATCCTAAGTAGGACTCTAAGATATATAAATAGGGACATAGGAGGCACCTAGAACTCACACCACAATAACTTTCACCACACAAGAATTCCCAAGGATTCCCATAGGAGAAATCAAGAAAGAAGAAATCTTAAAGGAAAGATCCTTCAATAGCCAAGGAATTTAATTAAGGCTAAGAGGTAACCCATGTCTCAACAAAACCTATTTTTTTCACTATAATCTCCTTCCTTGACTCCTTCTATATGGTTGTGTCTTGATGAATTCCTCTATGTTATTTGTGATATAATCTTGATGATTGATAAGATGATTTATGTGTGTTCTTGATGATCTTGATGTTGAAAAGAGGTTCTTGATATTGACGTGATGATTCTTGACAAATCTTGATATTTCTTGATGTTAAAGATTTTAAAATATGATTTTGATGATTTGGGTGGGATTAGAGCCCTAGGTTGGATTGGGAATTTGTGTTGTAATGTTCTTGATATATATTTGGGTGGGAATTTGCATGTTCGGGTGTTGTTTATGTTTAGAAGTCGTAATAGGATGAGTTCTACGTGATTCTTGCTTTTGATCCATTAATTATCGTTAATTTCCTACGGGGGGTAGGGGAACCTGCCACCTACCCGCTACCCAAAGATCACCGCCGGGCAGCGGGCAGCCGCCTGCTCGCCGGCAACCCGCTGCCCAAACAGTGATCTCCGGCGGGCAGCCGGCGGGTGACCCCCACCCACCGGCTACCCGCTGGTCCGTACCCACCCCGGGTCTTCGGCTCCCCCGTTTGTTGTTCCCCGATCCCCCATGGTGTCCCAACGGACCCCGTTTGTCGTGCTTGAGTCTAGTTTGATATTTCGGGTGCCATTCGTAGGATAAATGAGTCTTACGAATTGCATGCTAGTTGAATCGGTAACCCGTTGACCTAGGTGGAAGTTGTATGAACCCCTTAGGACTATTCTTAGTAAGTGAATGATCACACGTAAGTTTATTTATATATCTTTCCCTCCCAATATGCTACTACGTGCTCCTATGTGTTATGTGATGCATGATCCCCCCATTTTGGTTAGGATCAAATTGGGTGTTCCCGGGTTGAGGTTCGGAAGTTGGCTGAAGGCCGAATTGATTGTCCCTGAGCTGAGGTTCAGAAGTTGGCTAAAGGCCGAAATGATTCACTTCTTGGGCTGCGGTCCACATGGGCCTCGGTGCTATGACCCACCAACCTGGACGCGCCAGGCGGTGTGTAGGGCCAATAAGCCGAGGAAGGCTGTAGTCCACCGACCTGAGTAATCAGGCGGTGTGTAGGGCTACGGCTAGCTGCGATCCACCGAGTGTTGGGACATCGGTGTGTAGGATCGTAGTCTCCGAGGATCTTCACCCACCGACTGAGTCCCTCAGTGGTGTGTAGGTCTTGATCCGCTACGGTCCACCGACTGTACGCATCAACGGTGTGTAGGGTCGTATGTCCCCCCTTGTAATGGGGATCACAGTCCACCGACTGTGCGCGTTAGCTGTGTGTAGGATTGTGGTCCGACGTTGAGTTCGTCAGCGGTCCTCCAAGGGTTGGTTGCGATCAACTCCCTTCATGCCGCGGTATGAGGTAGGGTGCTGCGAGGCCGTGTTAATGCTATATGCATTAACCCTCATGTTCGGGGCATGCGATAGGTCCCGTGGCGCCACCAATGCTTATGTGATATGAATGATGATGATGAGATTGAATTGAAAAGTGATTTGTGACCTTAAATGCTTCTTCCTTATGATGTTAACTCTACTTAACTGTTATCATTGATTAATGTGCTTGTCCCTATTTGCTGAGTCTATTCCTGGTTTTAAAGCTAGAGTCTCTTAAGTATATATATTCCTGCTTCAAAATAGTTTTCATATATCTATATATATCTATCTATATTGTATTTTAACGCGTTGGAGTGGGTTACCAGCATCATTCGCTGAACAGATATATTTGGCTTTCAGGCACAGAGAGTAGACACTGGAGCGCGCTAGAGATCCGGAATGTAGAATAGTTAGTTTCTCTTTCGGCCTGCGTGCAATGATTATGTATTGACATTGCTTTGAGGATATTTAGTTAGTTAGCCTGTGCATCTGAGTTCTCCAGCTCAGATGTGGCATAGCACCCCGTACTCTTATGTTTGATTTGGGATTTAATGAGAATTCACCTTTGTTATATAAGTTTTAAAAGTTTCAAAATTCCGGGGTGTTACAGGTTACTTGGTTGATAAGTGACTTACCCTAATATCTTTAAGACTTGTTTTACATTTACTTTATTTTTTGCTTTATTTTAGTTTTTCATTTGGTATTTTCTAGATCTTTAAATTTCGCCAACCTTCTAAGCTTCATTTGACTGCGTGCTTAATGGTATTTATTTATGAATTGCCTTACTAATCCTCTTGAAAGAATTGTGGGTATTATTTGTTATAAATGTTTGAATAGGGGTTGATGTGGTCGTTTGGGGAAAAAGGTGCTTGATTGACAAAAGAGGGAAATTGTGTTTCAACAAAGGGAGTTCCCTTTACCTTCCCTCTAATCTTGATTTATTGATTGTGCCCCATATTGTTTGCTTCTAAAGTGTGGAAAACACGCCCTATTTGCACTTCTAAAGTGTGGAAAGGGCATGGTTGTATTATTTGTTTTATACCGATCGCATGTTTGTTTGATTGCTATATTCTTTCCACCCTGTTTTCCCACCACACCCACATCACACTTCTAAAGTGTGGAAAGGGGAACCATGAATCACCCAACCACTCATTTTCCCACCCTGTGTCCACATAAGTGAACATCATGGACGATGTTCGTTCTAAAGCGTGGAAAGGACGCATTTTGTGCTTTATTTGCCTTAATTCTTGAATGGTGATTGATTGAGACTCATATGAGAATAAAATGTATGCCATTTTTGAAAAAAAAAAATTGCCTCTTTACACCTTATGAGCGTGGATAGAAACGAATTAGGTTTAAATTTTTGCATGCTTGTTTGATATTCACCTTTTATTTTGCTCGGACCGTAGTAAACGATCACTCGAAGTGGGAGTGTGCACTATCCAACCTAGAAAAATAAATCAGCAAGACCTGGAATTAAACAAAAATTTCGTGTGGCATGGGGCAAAAGGTGAGCCTTATTGGTGCGTATTGAGAGAAAAATTTCCCTAACCCCAAAGAAAAAGGCATGAGAGATTGAAGTAGGGAAATGAAGAAAGAGAAACAGTCAAAGACCAAAAACAGTGGCCACTCCTCAAAAATAAGAAACGAGGTGAGCCACCTCGCTAGGGCTTGAGGTAATTCCATTGCACTATCTTCGAAAAAGCTTAGAGCTCTACGTGAAGTCGGATACCCCAATGGCCATGTCCTAGGAGATGTGAAGAGAGAGAGGAGGGAAGCCACCCCGCTAGAAACTAGGCACCCATTGCACTGTCTTCGAAAAAGCATGGAGCTCTATGTGAAGTCGGGTCGCCTAGTAACGATTCTAGGGAGATGAGAAGAAAGAGTGCCCATCTAAGCCAATTGGCGGGGAGCGGTCCATGCCATACTACACTTTATTTTATGTTGGGTCTTGGCGTATAAGGTTGGAAAGGGGTTGGTTTGTGCACACCGTTCCCACTAGTGGGCTCGGCTTTAGGCCCTTGCAAAATCGAAGGTGTATCTAATTTTGGAAATGCATGCTTGATGTGTGTGAGAGCTGTGTCCCTTTTGAGCTTATTTTCTAAACCATCTTAGGGGCTTTTGTTTTCTCAAACATTTCCCAAATTGAAATAGCTTTGTCACATTTTGTTTGTCATATTTGCTCTATAATATGAAGGACGCGATGTGTTTAATTCTTATGCCTACCCTCATATTGATTAGCCATTTGAGTGTTAAGAATATTGAGAGACACATTTTAACACTTATGTTCTTACTTGATCCATGTTTTGCTTGAGGACAAACAAAGGTAAAGTGTGGAAAATTAGATAAGTGTTAAATTGTGTCACTTTTAGGGGGTATTTAGGAGTCGTATTTTGCTTAATTAGAATCCTTTAAGCTCTTTATATGCTTAGAATAACTTATTTTGAATAAATTTATGCATAAGGACTAATTGTGGTCACATTTGTGAAAAAGAGCAAAATATTGGCAATTTCATGACATTTCAGTGACGTTTTGGTAGATTGAGCATATCTGGAGCTAGGGATGTCCAAATGAGGCGATTCAAGTGGAATTGGATCGACATTTTGAATATATACAACTTTCATGAAGATCACGAATGCTATTTTGGACACCTAGGTAGTCAAATTCCCATTTACGCTGGATTCACGCGCGTAAAGCTGCGTGAGCTGAAGCGACATTTTGGCGACACTTTGGTAAAATGAGAATATCTGGAGCTAGGGATGTCCAAATGAGGTGATTCAAGTGAAATATGATCGGAATTTCAAAGAGCTACAACTTTCATGCAGATGAAAATGGCTAGTTCGGACATTTGGGTAATCAAAATCAGCGAAAAACGTGTAAGAATTCCCAATCACGCCAACGTGACGGCGTGACGGCGGAGTAAATGGGGATTAAAAGGCTTTTTGGGGAGATAAATGTGCGAAAATTTCCAGATTTGGGTTGTAACACCCCGAAATTTTAAAACTTTTAAAACTTATATAATAAAGGTGAATTCTCATTAAATCCCAAAATCAAACATAAGAGTGCGGGGTGCTATGCCACATCTGAGCTGGAGAACCCAGATGCACATGCTAACTAACTAACTATCCTCAATGCAATACATAACCATGACACGTAGGCCGAAAGGGGAACTAACTAATCTATGCTTCAGATCTCTAGCGCGCTCCGGGGTCTACTCATCTGTGCCTGAAAACCAAATATATCTGTTTAGCGAATGATGCTGGTAACCCACTCCAACGCGTTGAAATACAATATAGGTAGATATATATATATATATATATATATATATATATATATATATATATATATATATATATATATATATATATGTGTGTGTGTGTGTGTGTGTGTGTGTGTGTGTGTGTGTGTGTGTGTGTGTGTATTCAAATGAGGACAAATATATTATAAAGGACTGTGAGGACAGATGTAGTGTGTGCCATTAGCTGGTATGTCATGTGCATGACCGAATGTAGTCGTGTGCCACAATTTGTATGTCGCGTGCTAGATTTGTTAATTTATAGAGCTTGGGTTCGAAACCAGATGTTTACATTTATTCTTGTGTGTCATTATGTATAAAGTTGTGTGCCAGGTATTAATTTGTTGTGTGCCCATTATTTGTCCTCACAATCCTCTATATATTGTTGTCCTCATTTGAACTCAACCCTATATATATATATATATATATATATATATATATATATATATATATATAGGAAAACCATTTTGAAGCAGGAAGATATATACTTAGGAGACTCTAGCTTTAAAACCAGGAATAGACTCAGAAAATAGGGGCAAGCACAATAATCAATGATAACAGTTACGTAGAGACAATCATCATAAAGAATACGCATCTAAGGTCACATATCACTTTCAAATCAATCATGTCATCATCCAATCATCATTCATATCACACAAGCACACTTTGGTGGCGCCACGGGACCAATCGCATGCCCCGAACATGAGGGTTAGTGCATACAGCACTAACACGGCCTCGCAGCACCCTACCTCATACCGTAACATGAAGGGAGTTGATCGCAACTAACCCTATAGACCGCTGACGAACTCAGCGGCGAACCACAGTCCTACACACCGCTGACGCACTCAGTCGGTGGACTGTGATCCTCTTTACAAGGGGGGGACTACGATCCTACACACCGTTGACGAGCACAGTCGGTGGATCGTAGCGGATCAAGTCCTACACACCGCTGAGGGACTCAGTCGGTGGGCGATGATCCTCGCAGACTATGACCCTACACACCGCTGGCCCATCACTCGGTAGATCGCAGCCAGCCGTAGCCCTACACACCACGTGATTGCTCATTCGGTGGACTACAGCCTTCCTCGGGGTTATTGGCCCTACACACCGCCTGGCGCGTCCAGTTCGGTGGGTAATAGCACACGAGGCCCATGTGGACCACAGCCCAAGAAGTGAATCACTGACCGCAGCCAGGAGAATGAACCGTAGCTCATGCACAATGTTTGATCGCAACCAAACAGTGGACCGCAGCCCTATATAATATTTATAAACCTGACCGATCGCAACCGGCCTGGTTAACAGTTGGTATGGTTCTCAACCCATCCAACTGCCCGTATAGCCAATTGGATCGCAACCAAATTGGGAAATAATGCATCACATAACACATTGCAGCACATAATAGCACGTTGGGAAGGGGGATGTGTATAAATAAACTTACTTGTGATCATTCACATAATAAGAGTAGTCCTAAGGGGTTCATACAACTTCTACCTAGGTCAACGGGTTAGCGATTCAACTAGCATGCAATTCCTAAGACTCTTTTATCCTACGAATGGCACCCGAAACATCAAACTAGACTCAAGCACGACAAACGGGGTCCGTTGGGTCACCATGGGGAATGGGGAACATCAAACGGGGAAGCCAAAGACCCGGGGTGGGTGACAAACCAGTGGGTAACCGGTGGGTGGAGGGCCACCCGCTGGCGACGAGTTTCCGGGCAGCGGGTGCCCGGCGGGCAGTCGCCTGTCCGCCGGCTGCCCACTGCCGGTGATGCTCTTTGGGGCAGCGGGTAGGTGGCGGGTTCCCCTACCCCCACCTACCCCCCACTGACTCCTTAACACAACAAACGTCCCAGGATCCTCCGTGGAACCCGAAACCATGCTTAGACACTTCTGAACGCAAATAACGACACCATGTAGGCAATTTAGTGGATCAAAAGCAAGAATCATATTGAACACATCCTAACATGACTTCTAAACATGAACAACACCCGAACATGCGAATCCCCACCCAAATATAAATCAAGAACATCTCAATACAAATTCCCAATCCAACCTAGGGCTCTAATCCCACCCAAGCCATCAAAATCATATTTTATTTTCATCATCAAGAACCATCAAGATTTATCAAGAATCATCACATAAATATCAAGAACCTCTTTTTAACATCAAGATCACTCATAAAATCATCGCATCAATCAATCAAGATTATATCACAAATATCTTAAAGAAATTCATCAAGACACAAGTATATAGAGGGGGCCAAAGAAGGAGATCATAACAAAGAAAATAGGTTTTGTTGAGACATGGGTTACCTCTTAGCCTTAATTAATTTCCTTGGCTATGAAGGGTCTTTCTTTAAGATTTCTTCTTTCTTGTTTTCTCCTATGGAAATTCTTGTGTGGTGAAAGTTATTGTGGTGTGAGTTCTAGGTGCCTCCTATGTCCCTATTTATATATCTAAGAGTCCCAATTAGGGTCTAAGTGGTATGGCTTTGCTAATTCTGTTTCCTATAGGACTAAGGGATTAACTTTAGGGATAAGGGCCCATGGACTATGGTGTTCCTTTCCTAATTAATTAATGAAATTTAATTCTTTCTTTTGGGTAAATGATTAAATAATTAATTGGTTTTAGAGGCTGTAACACGGGGTGTTACACTGTCCCCCCCCCCCCCCCCCTTAATGGGAAGCTTCGTCGCCGAAGCTTTGGTTTTCGCTGAGTTGACCTCTTCCCTTATCCTACCCCTTCGCCTTGGTTACCTTGTGTGAAGAGTTCGGTGTAGCGTTCCTTCATTGTGTCTTTGAGTTCCCATGTTGCCTCTTCGGACCCCGTGGTTGTTCCAGAGGATTTTTACCATTTCTGTGGTTCGCTGGCGAGTGGTTCTTGTTTTGGTGTCCAGGATCCTTACGGGTTTCTCTTCGTAAGTTAGTGTGTCGTCCTGGTCCACGACCTCGGGTTGTAACACGTGGCTTGGATCATGTATATATTTCTTTAGTTGGGATATGTGGAATACATTGTGTACTCGCTCCAGTTCGATGGGTAGGGCGAGGCGGTAGGCCAGGTTTTCGACTTTTCTTAAGATTTCGTAGGGACCGATAAACCGGGGGCTGAGTTTCCCCTTTCTTCCGAACCTCATCACCCCTCGTGTGGGTGAGATTCTTAGCCAAACCTTTTCCCCGGTGGTGAACTCGGCTTGCTTTCTTCCTAGGTCGGCGTAAGATTTTTGGCGGTCTTGGGCGGCTTTCATTCTTTCTTGTATGTGTTTGACTTTAGTTATGGTGTCTTGTAGGTATTGGGGTCCCAGTACCACTGGGCTGACCATGTCTTCCCAACATAAGGGTATTCTGCATTTTTTATCGTACAGTGCTTCGTAGGGGGCCATGCGGATACTTGCGTGATAGCTGTTGTTGTAAGAGAATTCGATGAGGTCTAGGTGTTCTTCCCATGTCCCCTGGAAGTTTATCATGCAGGCTCTTAGCATGTCTTCGAGAGTCTGAATGTTTCTCTCGGTTTGACCGTCGGTAGTGGGGTGGAAGGCAGTGCTCAGGTTTAGCTGTGTCCCCATGGATGTTTGTAGAGACTTCCAGAATTGTGAGAGGAATCTGGGATCCCTATCGGACACAATGTTCCAAGGGATTCCGTGGTACTTCACTACTCGGTTTAGGTAGGCCTTGGCTAGTTGTGTCATTGTCCATGTTTCCTTCATGGCAATGAACCGTGCTATCTTGGTTAGCCGGTCCACTATCACCCAGATTTTATCTTTGCCTGTTGGTGTCGTGGGTAATCCTTCGACGAAGTCCATGGATATGGAGTCCCATTTTCCTTGTGGTATCTCAAGGGGTTGTACGAGTCCTTTGGGCTTGCATCGTTCGGCTTTTATCCTTTGGCAGTTTAGACATTTGCCCACGAAGTCTGAGATTTCCTTTTTCATGTTGGGCCACCAAAACATCTTTTTCACATCTTGGTATAGTTTTTCGCCTCCGGGGTGCACCGAGTATGGTGAGTTGTGCCCTTCTTCCAAGATTTGTTGTTTTAGGTAGGGGTGTGTCGTGGGTACGATCTATCTTCCTTGATAGCGGAGGCTTCCATCTTTGCATATTTCGAATGGTCCGTCCTTTCCCTGAGTTAGGTCGAGCCGGATTTTATCTAGTTCGAGGTCTTGTTGCTGCCCGGCTTTGATTTCTTCGAGTAGTGTGGGTATGATCCTGACATTGAATAGGTGGATCTCAGAATTTGTTTATCCTTGCTCCACTACCTCCAAATTCAGCTTTTGGAAGTCCTTGCATAGCTCGTCTGACAGGATCCAGGTGGTGTTGAGGGAGTGGTTATTCTTTCGGCTTAGGGCGTCTGCCACGACGTTAGCCTTCCCCTCGTGGTACTGAATATCTAGGTCATAATCTTTTATAAGTTCCAACCATCTTCGTTGACGCATGTTTAGATCCTTTTGGGTGAAGATGTACTTTAGGCTTTTATGATCCGTATAAATCTTGCACTGTACTCCGTATAGGTAATGCCTCCAAATTTTCAGGGCGAACACGATGGCCGCTAGCTCGAGGTCGTGTGTGGGGTAGTTTTCCTCGTGGGTTTTGAGTTGCCTGGATGCGTATGTTATTACTTTGCCCCTTTGCATTAGTACGCATCCCAGTCCCTCTTTGGAGGCGTCGCTGAAAACTTCGAATCTTTCCACTCCAGAGGGAAGGGCTAGAACGGGTGTTGTGGTCAACTTTTCTTTCAGTTCTTGGAAGGCTGAGGTGCAGTTTCGTCCCATTGAAAGGGGATTTCCTTTTTCATGAGTTTAGTGAGGGGTTGAGCTATCTTGGTAAAATCGGGTACGAACCTCCTATAGTAGCCTGCCAATCCTAGGAAGCTTCTGACCTCCGAGAGTGATTTCGGTGTGGCCCATTCTTTGACGGCGTGGATCTTGGTTGGGTCCACCCTGATCCCCTCCTTGGTTATCACGTGACCTAGGAAGGCCACATTGTTCTTCCAAAATTCGCACTTGGAGAATTTGGCGTATAGATGGTGTTCTCTCAGGGTTTGTAAGGTTGTGCGGAGATGCTTTTCGTGCTCTTCTTTGTTTCGGGAATAGACCAGGATGTCGTCGATGAATACGATAACGAAGTCATCTAGGTGGGGTCGGAATACTAGGTTCATGAGGTCCATGAATATAGCGGGTGCATTGGTGAGTCCGAAGGGCATTACTGTGAATTCGTAGTGGCCGTAGCTGGTTCGAAAGACCGTTTTTTGGACATCTGGGTCGGCCACTTTTATCTGATGGTACCCGGATCTTAAATCATTTTTAGAGAACACCCCTGCTCCTTTAAGTTGGTCGAATAAGACATCGATTCGGGGAAGAGGGTACTTATTCTTTATTGTAACTTGGTTCAGTTCCCTGTAGTCGATGCATAGCCGCATGCTCCCGTCCTTCTTCTTGACGAATAGTACTGGTGCCCCCCATGGTAAGGTGCTGGGGCGTATGTACCCTTTATCTAGTAACTCCTAAAGTTGTGTTTTTAGTTCTTTCATTTCTTTCGGTGCCAGTCTGTACGGTGGCTTCGAGATTGGGGCAGCGTCAGACATCAAATCTATGGTGAATTTGACTTCTCTGGTTGGGGGTGCCCCGGGGATCTTGTCTGGGAAGACATCGATGAACTCGTTTACCACTGGGATGGTCTGGGGCTCGGCTATTTTGGTGTCGAGGTCTTTGACTGAGCATAGGAAGGCCTCGTGCCCTTGGGTCAGATATTTCTTCATTTTCATCATGTTTACCAATTTGATTTCCGGATTCTTGTGGGTTCCGTGGTAGGATACTCGTTTGCCGTTTGGTCCCCGCAAGACCACTTTTTGTTCGTCGCATAGGATTTGTGCGTGGTATTTCCCTAGCCAGTCCATACCCAAGATCACTTGTATCCCATCTAGTCTGAATTGTATTAGGTTGCTAGGGAATTCCACTCCTTCGATGGTGATCATTATATCCTTGTACATGCGGTCACATTTTATGATTTCGCCGGACGCCACCTTAACTTGCAGTTGTACTCTTGTGTTGGTGTTCAGACCAATTTGCGTGGCGAATTCGGCTGCTATAAATGAGTTGGTAGCTCCTGAGTCAAATAGTACGGTTGCGGGAGTGGCGTGTATGAGGAAGGTTCCAGAGACTATGTTGCTATCTCCGATTTTGGCTTTGCTTATGGTAAGGATCCTTCCTTGAGTGGCTCCCCCCTGCCTTGTGGGGGTTGGTGTTATGGCTTCGTGGGGTGAGGTGGTTCTGGCGGTTTTTGGCTCCCGGAGGGGGTT
This sequence comes from Ipomoea nil, assembly GCF_001879475.1. NCBI lineage: Eukaryota > Viridiplantae > Streptophyta > Magnoliopsida > Solanales > Convolvulaceae > Ipomoea > Ipomoea nil. Next base: position 592,200 of record NW_017617996.1, on the reverse strand, counting down.
TGGGTGGTTTCCTTCGATTTTTCTTTTGTGTCCCTGGTGCGCTTCCTGTGGCTTGCTTGATGTTTATTGTACTTGGAATGCCTTGACATAGGCTTCTTTGAGAGTTCTTGGTTTTCGTATGGTTAGGGCCTTCTGGTTCTCGAGGTTGAGGCCCGTTATAAATTTCTCAATTTTGATTGACTCCGTAGGTACCAGTTCGGGTGTGAGGCGAGCTAGCTTGAGGAACTGCCGGTAGTATTCTGCAATTGGGGTTGCTCCTTGTTTTAGATGGAGGAACTCTTCGTATATGGTTGTTTTCACGTGACTGGGGTAGAATCGTTCTCGTAATCGTGTTTTTAGGACCTCCCAGTTGAATCCCGGGTTTCGTTCGCAACTGGGTTTCTCGTAGGCCCACCAGATGTCGGCTTCGTGCCTTAAGTAGAAGGAGGTCGTTTCTACTTGGTGGTTTTCCGGGCATCCCGTTGCTCTGAATATTTTGTCAAAGGTTTTGATCCATTCTTCGAGAATTGTGGGGTTCTCATCCCCCGAGAAGGTAGGCGGTCGGTGTTCTGAGATTTGGTGGTGGATTTCCAAGTTTCTGTTTGGAGGTGAAGGTTGGAGGACTGTGTTGCTCAGTGTCTGGGCAACTTGGGCCAGACATTGTAGATTCTGAATCAAGGATTCTTGTGTGGGGAGCCCCGGTGCTTTTGCCTGTTTCCTTGTCGGTGCCATCCTGAGGGTTTATAGGCCGATATTATTTTGCATCCTTACCTTGATGCTAAGAGTGTAGGGGGATGTTCTTTTAAATTAAGTGCAAATTAGGGTGAGGGAAAGTTTAGGGGTTTCACAATCTCACTGCGCGTCCTATGATTCCTAAATCCTATGTTCCTGAACTCATAGAGTTTAAGCCTAATGTCCTAAAATTTGGTCTTAAGAGTCTTATCCTAGGGTCAACTTAGGCTCTGATACCAACTGTAACACCCCGAAATTTTAAAACTTTTAAAACTTATATAATAAAGGTGAATTCTCATTAAATCCCAAAATCAAACATAATAGTGCGGGGTGCTATGCCACATCTGAGCTGGAGAACCCAGATGCACAGACTAACTAACTTACTATCCTCAATGCAATACATAACCATGGCACGCAGGCCGAAAGGGAAACTAACTAATCTATGCTTCGGATCTCTAGCGCGCTCCGGGGTCTACTCATCTGTGCCTGTAAGCCAAATATATCAGTTCAGCGAATGTTGCTGGTAACCTACTCCAACGCGTTGAAATACAATATAGGTAGATATATATATATATATATATATATATATAGGGATGCACTCAGGTGCGAATAAGTACTCAGGAGGGAAATGCGAACGAATCAGCGCGCGACACGTGTCCAGATCTAATAACTTGAAAAAAAACGCGGTGGCATTTTCGTAAATAATTGAACATCGAAGTGCAAGTAAAATCACTTACAAGTGCACCTACTTTTACCTATAAGTGCATGTAATTTTGCCTTGTTAGCATTCACTTTCCGCAAACATTCATGCACCTGGGTGTGCTTATAACTATATGTGCAACTATTTATAACTATAGGTGCAACTACTTATAACTATAGGTGCACCTACTTTCACCTATAAGTGCATGTAATTTTGCCTTGTTAGCATTCACTTTCCGCAAACATTCATGCACCTGGATGTGCTTATAACTATACGTGCAACTATTTATAACTATAAGTGCAACTACTTATAACAATAGGTGCACCAACTTTCACCTATAAGTGCATGTAATTTTGTCTTGTTAACATTCATTGATCTGAGTTCAGCGGGTAGTAATACCCCTGAAAACCACTCGCAAACATTCATACACCTAGGTGCAACTACTTATAACTATGTGTGCAAGTACTTAGAACTATAGGTGCAACTACTTAGAACTATAGGTGCAACTAAGTATTGATGCTTAGTGTAAATTTTTACTTGCACCTATAATACATTTTACATGCACTTGTAATACATTTTACTTGCACTTCGATGTTCAATTATTTACGAAAATGCCATCGCATTTTTTAAAAAAATCAGTGTTTCTCATCCATTAGATCTGGACACGTGGACGAACAGAATTCATTCTTATTTCGCGCCTGGGCGAAGCATTCGCACCTGAGTGCGATTCTATATATATATAGATATAGGAAAACCATTTTTGAAGCAGGAAGATATATACTTAGGAGACTCTAGCTTTAAAACCAGGAATAGACTCAGCAAATAGGGGCAAGCACAATAATTAATGATAACAGTTAAGTAGAGACAATCATCACAAAGAATATGCATCTAAGGTCACAGATCACTTTCAAATCAATCATGTCATCATCCAATCATCATTCATATCACACAAGCACACTTTGGTAGCGCCACGGGACCAATCGCATGCCCCGAACATGAGGGTTAGTGCATATAGCACTAACACGGCCCCGCAGCACCCTACCTCATACCGCAGCATGAAGGGAGTTGATCGCAACCAACCCTATACACCGCTGACGAACTCAGCGGCGGACCACAGTCCTACACACCGCTGACGCGCTCAGTCGGTGGACTGTGATTGTAACACCCCGTGTTACGGCCTTCAATCCCGGATTAATTATTTAATTAATCCCGTTAATAATAATTAAATATGATTTAATTATGTTAGGTTTACCTTTAATTAATTAGTAAGGTCCACCATGAACCGTGGACCCTTGCCCGAATAAGAATCTTAAGCCTGTTAGGAATAAAGGAAGTAGGCCTTTTACTATTCAGATTATGATTAGGATCCTCTTTAATTAATATGGTCCACTATGGACCATGGACCCTTATCCCTAAAACAAGCCCTAGCCCTATAAGGAATAGAATTAGTAAACCCATACCATTCAGGCCCCAACTAGGAGTCTTAAATATATAAATAGGGAACTTAGGAGGCACCTAGAATCCCCACCACAATAATCCCTCACCACCCAAAGAGTTCTAACAATCCCCTTAGGAGAAATCAAGAAATCAAGAAAGCTTAAAGAAAGATCCTTCATAGCCAAGGAATTAATTAAGGCTAAGAGGTAACCCATGTCTCAACAAAACCTATTTTCATAGCTATGATTCCCCCTTAGGGTTTCCCCCATATTACTGTGAATGGCGAGATCTAAAGATTATTATTGATGCTTGATGTGATGATCCCATGAGGGATCTTGATAATCATGATATTGGGAGATTCTTGATAATTATGGTGTTCTTGATGATTATATGGAGTTCTTGATGATTATGTGTTGTTCTTGATAATTGTGTGATGCTCTTGATGGTTATGTGTTATTCTTACCGAATCTTGCAATTAGAAGACGAATCGTATCCTTGTTGATATAAAAGTGATTAGAACCCTAGGTTGTATCATATGTTATAATTCTTGGATTGTGGGGTGGGGAAATCGCATGTTTGGGTGTTGATTATGTCTAGAAAAGCATGATAGGTTATGTGCCGTTCGTTTTTTGTATTTGATCCGTTAATTGTCTACGTGTTGTCGTTAATTGTGTTGTAAGGTGTCTAAGCATGGTTTCGGGTTCCACAATGGTTCCCGGGGCGCAGAAGTGATGAAAAGAGTCAGTGGGGGCGGGGGGTAGGGGACCCGCCACCTACCCACGGCCGTGAAACACCGCCCGGCAGCGGGTAGCCGGCGGGCGGGCAGCTGCCCGCCGGCGACCCGCTGCCCGGAACAGTACTTTCCGGCGGGCAGCCGGCGGGTGGCCCCCCACCCACCGGCTACCCGCTGGAAATTCCCCGACCTTGGGTTCCCGGCTTCCCCGTTTGATGTTCCCTTGTTCCCCGTGGTGTCCCAACGGACTTCGTTTATCGTGCCTATGTCTAGTTTGATGTTTCGGGTACCGTTCATAGGTTTATGAGTCTATTATATTGCATGTTAGTTGAATTGGTATCCCGTTGACCTAGGTAGAAGGAGTATGAACCCCTTAGGACTATTCTTAGTATGTGATGGATCACGCATAGGTTTTGTTATGCGCTTTCTCCCCCTTCCCAATGTGTAATATGGGTTGCATGTGCTTGCTATGTGTTATGTGTGGGTGTTACCCCAATTCGGTTGCGATCGGATTGGTTATTCTGAGCTGCGGTTCAGAAGCTGGCTGCGGTCAGATTGATACTCTTGGGCTGCGGTCCACCGTTTGGTTGCGATCAAACGTTTCTATACGAGCTGCGGTTCATCCTTTTTCCTGGCTGCGGTCAGATGACATTCTCTTGGGCTGCGGTCCACTGTTTGGTTGCGATCAAACACTATGATGAGCTGCGGTTCATCGGTCGGTTGCGATCGACCCCTCCGTGTTGCGATACGGGGCAGGGTGCTGCGGGGCCGTGTTAGAGCTATATGCGCTGACCCTCATGTATGGGCATGCGATTGGTCCTGTGGCGCCAACAAAGTGTGTTATGTGTTGTGACATGGACGAGTTGTGATTACGAGTGTCTTGGGGGATGTGACTATGGGATTTATATTGGGGATTGTTCATGTTGGGTTATGATCATTGTTTATGCTTTGCCTTATCTGCCTTATCTGTTGTGAACTGCATATGCTCGTTATAACTGTTGCTTGTGTCTGGCCTTATCTGTCGAGTCATTCCTGGTTTTTAAAGCTAGAGTTCGTAGGATATATCTTCATGCTCAAAATGGTTTTCGTATATCTATATATATCTCTATATGTATTGTATTTCAACGCGTTGGAGTGGGTTACCAGCATCTCTCGCTGAACAGAAATATTTGGCTTTCAGGCACAGAAGATTAAGTCACTGGAGCGCGCTAGAAATTGGAGTATAGAAGTAGATAGTTTTCCCTTTTGGCATGCGTGCCATGTTTACGTAATTACGCTTTGAGGATATTAGTTAGTTAGCCTGTGCACTTGGGTTCTCTAGCCCAGGTGTGGCATAGCACCCCGTACGCTTGTATTTATTTCTTGGGATTTAATGAGATTCTACCTTTATTATAAGTTTTAAAAAGTCTTGAAAATCTGGGGTGTTACAGTGATCCTCTTTACAAGGGGGGACTACGATCCTACACACCGTTGACGAGCACAGTCGGTGGATCGTAGCGGATCAAGCCCTACACACCACTGAGGGACTCAGTCGGTGGGCGATGATCCTCGCAGACTACGACCCTACACACCGCTGGCCCATCACTCGGTGGATCGCTGCCAGCTGTAGCCCTACACACCGCCTGATTGCTCATTCGGTAGACTACAACCTTCCTCGGACTTATTGGCCCTACACACCACCTGGCGCGTCCAGTTCGGTGGGTCATAGCACACGAGGCCCATGTGGACCGCAGCCCAAGAAGTGAATTAATGACCGCAGCCAGGGGAATGAACCGCAGCTCATGCACAACGTTTGATCGCAACCAAACAGTGGACCGCAGCCCTATATAATATTTATATACCTGACCGATCACAACCGGCCTGGTTAACAGTTGGTGTGGTTCTCAACCCATCCAACTGCCCGTATGGCCAATTTGATCGCAACCAAATTGGGTAATCATGCATCACATAACACATTGCAGCACATAATAGCACGTTGGCAAGGGGGAGGTGTATAAATAAACTTACCAGTGATCATTCACATACTAAGAGTAGTCCTAAGGGGTTCATACAACTTCTACCTAGGTCATCGGGTTACCGATTCAACTAGCATGCAATTCCTAAGAGTCTTTTATCCTACGAATGGCACCCGAAACATCAAACTAGACTCAAGCACGACAAACGGGGTCCATTGGGGCACCACGGGGAATGGGGAACATCAAACGGGGAAGCCAAAGACCCGGGGTGGGTGGCAAACCAGCGGGTAGCCGGTGGGTGGAGGGCCACCCACCGGTTGCCCGCTGGCGACGAGTTTCCGGGCAGCGGGTGCCTGGCGGGCAGCCGCTTGCCCGCCGGCAGCCCGCTGCCGGTGATGCTCTTTGGGGCAGCGGGTAGGTAGCGGGCTCCCCTACCCCCACCTACCTCCCACTGACTCCTTAACACGACAAACGTCCCGGGATCCTCCGTGGAACCCGAAATCATGCTTAGACACTTTTGAACGCAAATAACGACACCACGTAGGCAATTTAATGGATCAAAAGCAAGAATCATATTCAACACATCCTAACATGACTTCTAAACATGAACAACACCCGAACATGCGAATCCCCACCCAAATATAAATCAAGAACATCTCAATACAAATTCCCAATCCAACCTAGGGCTCTAATCCCACCCAAGCCATCAAAATCATATTTTATTTTCATCATCAAGAACCATCAAGATTTATCAATAATCATCACATAAATATCAAGAAGCTCTTTTTAACATCAAGATCATCAAGATCACTCATAAAATCATCGCATCAATCAATCAAGATTATATCACAAATATCATAAAGAAATTCATCAAGACACAAGTATATAGAGGGAGCCAAAGAAGGAGATCATAGCAAAGAAAATAGGCTTTGTTGAGACATGGGTTACCTCTTAGCCTTAATTAATTTCCTTGGCTATGAAGGGTCTTTCTTTAAGATTTCTTCTTTCTTGATTTCTCCTATGGAAATTCTTGTGTGGTGAAAGTTATTGTGGTGTGAGTTCTAGCTGCCTCCTATGTCCCTATTTATATATCTAAGAGTCCCAATTAGGGTCTAAGTGGTATGGCTTTGCTAATTCTGTTTCCTATAGGACTAAGGGATTGGCTTTAGGGATAAGGGCCCATGGACTATGGTGGACCTTTCCTAATTAATTAATGAAATTTAATTCTTTCTTTTGGGTAAATGATTAAATAATTAATTGGTTTTAGAGGCCGTAACACGGGGTGTTACATGGGTGATCTATCATCATTATTCATTTTTAACTTTCTCTCACTAGGTTTTTAGTTTAGATTAGGTTAGTTTTTCCTCTCCCTTCTCTCTAGAAATTAGCTCTCAAACATTCTTCATTTCGTAAGAAGAAGAACAAGGGAATTCTTCACGCCGTCTTGGGGGATCTTCATCTTCACTCTATTGTTTTGTAATTTTGACATTACAATTGGGTAATCTCTTAAGATTTGTCTTTATATTGCTTGATTTGATGATTATGCCTACTTTGTGTATGTTGAGATTATTGAGCATGAATATGAGTAGCTAGATTTCTATGAGTGGATTGGATATATATCTCTTTGTGATTGTTGATGTATTGATTAATGTGATTTAGCTATATGTTTGATCTTTGTTGGAAGTGGGTTTTGTCTTGACTTATGTATGAGTTTGATCACCTCACGCATTTGATTTAGGATGAGTGTACTGGCAAGAGATTGTAATACACTCTAGCCTCTCCACTTGCAATTCCTGCCTTGCGATTCGAGAGGGCCAAGTCTGGAAGCAACCACGTAGGCAATGTGTTCGATGAAATGCCTTAGGCATAGAATTTGTCTAGTAGGCTAATCACGTAATGGCTAGCATTAGCAAACCGTGTGCCAATGATCAAACCCCCGCATATCCTCAATTCTCACTAATGTCTATACATTGCAATCCTAGGAATTCCAATTCACCCCACTCCTATTTATTTTATAGTTTCTTTTATTTCTTTTCTTATTTTCTTTGTTATTTTTTTCCCTTACACTCTCCTGCAAACATGTTCTCACCTACACTCCATAGTTTTCTCTTGTAATGCACTGTTACACATGATTGTCTTGCACTCTATTTACTCCGACTTGCCATCCTTGAGTTCGACACTTGTGGATTCCATCCTCGTTTACACTTTTCATCCATTCCACCTCACCGCTAAATTGCACCCTTATCAAAAACCCGAAAAACACAAGTGGCGGTCCTGAGAATACTCGCATAGCCCGGTTCGAAGTGGCAGGCCTTGAAGGGCCTACCACCGAACCTGCCACCGAGCATGCGGGCAGGCCAGTTGGTATCAGAGCCTAAGTTCGACCATAGGATGAGACCTTTAAGACAAGACTTTAGGACATTAAGCTTGAACCCTAGGTATTTAGGTACAAAGGACTCAGGAAACTTAGGACGCGCGGTGAGGCTGTAAGTTTATCTATCATTATATGCCTAACTTCCCCTCACTCTATCGTGTGCTTAGTTTAAAAATCCCCTATACTTATAGCATCAAGGTAAGGGTGCAACCCACTAACTTACCATTACGATCAATATTGGCCCTGTAGACCACTAGAATGGTGCCAACAAGAAGTCAGTCAAGGACCCCTGAACCCTCCGCTCACGAATCTCTAGTCCAGAATCTACAGCAACTGACTCAGGTCGCGCAAACGCTAAGCGACGCTATCCTCCATAACAACAACCGACCATCACCGCCGCCAAACGGGAACTCAGATGTCGCTCGCCAAATCTCGATCCATCGCCCGCATACCTTCTCAGGGGAAGAGGACCCTGCAATCCTCGAAGAATGGATCCGAACCTTCGACAAGATCTTCGAGGTAGTAGAATGCCCGGAGGGACGCCGAGTAGAAATAGCCTCATTCTACTTCGGGCACGAAGCCGATCTTTGGTGGGTCCATGAAGGACCTACTTGTAGGCAAGAACTAGGGTTCAACTGGGAATTCCTAAAGGTGCGACTACGGGGATGGTTCTACCCCGCACACGTAAGGGCAGACATGTATGAGGAATTCCTCCACCTAAAACAGGGGATGGCCACGGTCATGGAATATCACAAACGATTTCTCGAGCTAGCTCGTTTCGCGCCTGAATTGGTGCCTACCGAGACGACCAAGATAGAGAAATTTGTGACGGGCCTCAACTTCGAAGCCCGAAAGGCGCTAATCGTAAGCAAACCCCGAACCCTTAACGAAGCTTACACCAGGGCTGCCGACCTCTACCAGATCCAACTTCTACAACGAGGAGTTCAGGAGCAGATCCATAAGAGGAACGCGGGAGGCGGGGCGTCACCCATAAAAAGGACCAGGAACGACTCTAACACAAGGACGGTTAACCCATCTAATCAAGGATCGTCGATAAGAAACAACGAAGCCAACGCAAGACCATTACTTTGTCGAAGATGCAACAAGGATCATAGGGGCAAGGACTGCCTGGGGAACCCCTTGCGGTGCTTCAACTGCGGGGGAGAAGGACACAAGTCCTTCCAGTGCACTCAACCCCCGAGCACAGACCCTACGGTCATGGGACGACAAGGGAACGCGAATAACCGAGGGAATTACGGGGCTCCCGGAAAGGTATTCGGCATTAGTCGCACCCAGGCCGACCTTGAAAACGAAGCCAACATCAACGCAGAAAACGTGGCCCCAGGGGACGAGGATCCCGCGAACCAACCAGGGGAAAATCCGGAAGAAGAATTCTGCTTAGGATAATTTGTGAACCACTGTAAATTACCCTTTTAGTAGAATCACTTATTTAGCCCGATTATTTAGAAGCTCTCATACATTGAATAAAAGAAAAAATCAATTAATTCGAGCCGCTTAAATTCACCGACTACCGCCCCTCGGGGTAAGAAGAGGACTATGATCCCCGCCTCTATAGTCTACAAATCCCAAACCCAACACACGGCGAAAGCAAAAGTCCGACGAGGGGGACCCAATCAGGCCACTTACAACACCGGAATGGTAGAAGGCCAAAGCAAGGAAGGAATGCATAAAAAGAACTAATGGAACCTTAGACCTTTCACTTACAAGACTAAAGCCTTAACCACTAGGCTATGGGTGTTTCTTAAAACTTGTAGGGAACACACCTTTCTTAAACCCCTCCAAATCCCTAAACCCACAAAATCCCCAAATCAAAAACCCTTATCCTTCTTCTTCCTCCCACATTCTCTCTCTCTCTCCCTCGACAGAAACACCGCCGGCACCACCCCAAAACCACAACCACCTACCGCCGCATCACCGCCGACCGCCCAATAGCCGCCTGTTCTGTACCCGCCGGAGATCCGCTGCCACTGCTCCCCGCCGCAACGCCGGCCACCGAGACAAGGCACCACTGCCGCCACAACACCCCGACACAACACCGCCCCAAATGCAATCGTACTGCACGCCACCACCGACCGGCGCAACCTCAGCACCCCGCCGCCGACACTCTGCCGTGCCACTACCGTCGCCCAGCTCGCCGGAAAAGCCCCCCAAACCATAAATCACCTCGAGCAATGCCGAAGAAACCCATTGGTACCCGAGTTTCGGAATGGAACAACGCTGACTACACGGTAATCGGAGGTAAAGCACTTGAACCCGTCCAATTCTCTTCGGGGTTGGTTGATATGCTTAGATTTCAAGGCTTCTTGGATACCTATCTCACGATTAAAGGAGATACGTATCCCGAGTTGGTAAAGGAGTTCTATTGTCATTTGGTAGCCACCACACGGGGGGACAAGTTGGAGATCACCTCCAAGGTCAGGGGCAAGGAGATAGTGCTCTCCGAGAGCCGCTTGGCTAAACTCCTAAAACTGACCACCACGGGTGTATCAGACTATGACCGGAAGGCGTGGGTCTGTACTCGAGACACGGGGTACACGGACTACCTCGGATATTTGTTGGGAAGAGAGGGCGGTTTCACTTCATCCACAAGGCCAAACAAGAAGTTGCTAACCGCCGAGTAGAAATTGCTAGTTATGATTGTGTCCGACAGCTTGTTGCACACTAACAACAAGAGCAAGGACGTGGGGAGCTTGGAATGCACCTTTGCCTATTTCCTTAAACATAAGGTCAAGTTCAATTTGCCCGCCCTTATGTTGAAAAACATGGAATTCTGTAAATCTAGCAACTGGCTCAGCTTGCCCTACGGGATGATCCTAAGTTGGATCATGGAAAGAAAGGGAGTGGACCTAAGCCGGACTGAAGCCAGGCCCATAGGCGGAATGGTTTTCAATGCCCAAAACCTCCGCTGCAACGACATCTACTATGTCGGAGAGGGACAGTACATCACCCTCGAGGAGGTTTGCCTGAAATCCTCAGAAGAACAACGAGTGTTAGTTGATCAGTTGGAAATCTCTAAATAGAGGATGAGACGCGCAATGCAAGAAAATGGAGAACAAGAAGAAGAAAGCGAGCCTAGCCAGCCTAAGCCCGCACAAGGAAGAGAAAACTTGGAAGACCGAGATGAGAGGACCATCAATGAGTGCATCTTTGTGCAACTCACGAGACAGAACCGGATCATGGATAGGAAAGTGGCGGCAACCGAGACCATGTTGGGCACTCGGGGAGCTTCAAGTTCGGGAATGGAAAGCCAAGGTACACCAAAAATCTCCAAGACACCTCTCATCACCAACCTAACCAAACCCCACTCTACCCCCAGCAAAGGACACGTTGAGCCACATTTCCTAAATCAGGAGGCCAAATGCGTGACATCCAGGGATGAAAGAGTGGATCCATGCCCAGGCTTCGGGGACGAAGCCTCTTGTAAGGGGGGGAGGGTGTAACACCCCGTCTTACGATCTCAAACCCGGGCTAATTACTTAATTGATTACCATTAATCATAAGTAGAAAGGATTTAGTTGAGTAAGAATCCCCTTTAATTAATTAAGGGCGGGCCACCATGAAACGTGGACCCTTATCCTTAAAACAAAATCCTTAATCCTATAAGGAACATGACAAATGGATCCTTACCATTCAGACCCTAGTTAGGACTCCTAAATATATATATATATATATATATATATATATATATATATATATATATATATATATATATATATATATATATATATATATATATATATATATATATATATATATATATATATATATATAAGGACTAAGGAAGCATTTAGAAATCCTACCACAATTTATTCTACCACACAAGATATCCCCAAGAGTTCCCCTGTCACCAAACGTAGGAGAACCCACAAGAAGAAGATCTTAGAAAAAGAACCTTAGTAGCCAAGGATACTAATTAAGGCTAAGAGGTAACCCATGTCTCGACAAAACCTATTTTCCTTGCTATATCTTATTCATTGGCTCCTTTGATATATGATTCAGTGCTTGAGTCTTGATAGAGCTTTGCCTAGGGTTTATATTGTGTTTATGTGGTAATCTTGATGTTTATGTGTTAAATGTTAATGTTTATATGATAATCTTGATGTTTATATGATAATCTTGATGTTCTTGATACTATGATAAATTATATGAATGATCTTGTATTTTGATTATGTCTAGACCCCTAGGGTTATAACGTGGATTTCGTATTATATTATTCTTGGTATGTTTGGGTGGGATTTTGCATGATTGGGTGTTGAGTCTTGGCATGTTTAGGAATCGTGTTAGGGAGTATTTGGTGTGATTCTTGGTTTAATTCCGTTACTTGAATACGTGGTGTTGTCGTTTATGTGTTTGGACATGGTTTCGGGTTCCACGAGGGATCCCGGGACCATAAAGTTGCTTGTTTATCGGTGGGGGGTAGGTGGGGGACTGACCTGCCGCCACCTACCCGCTGCACGCATCTACTGCTCCAACAGGCAGCCGGCGGGCGGTGGACTGCCCGCCGGCCACCCGCTGGAATAGTACTCGCCACCGACGGGTGGTTGGCGGGTGGTCCACCACCCGCTACCTACCCGCTGGAATCCCGACGTTGTTCGTGGTGTTTTTCCCCGTTTGATGTTTCCCCGTGTCCCGTTGTGTCCCACTATACCCCGTTTGTAATGTGTGAGTCTAGTTGGATGTATCGGGTACTGTTCTTACGATAAAAGAGTTTTGTATATTGCATACTAGTTGAATTGGTATCCCGTTGGCCTAGGAGGAAGGTGTATGATCCCGTAGGAGTGTCATGGGTGGGTTAACGTAGTTTGTTACGTATGAGTTACGTTGGGTTAAGTGTTCCCCGATGATTCCCCCTCATTGTGTGTTAATGTGGGTTGCATGCTGTTTGGCTTCTATGTAGTTGTGCATGATAACCCAATTGGTTGCGATCAACTGACTATAATGACTATCTTGTTGGTTGAGAACAACCAGGTATTAACCCGATCGGTTGCGATCGGTCTGCTATACAAGCAGTTGGATTGGTTGAGAACAATCGGCTGTTATATATATATATATATATATATATATATATATATATATATATATATATATATATATATATATATATATATATATATATATATATATATACACATATATATATATATATACACACATATATATATATATATACACATATATATATATATATATATATATATATATATATATATATATATATATATATATATATACATATATATATATATACATATATACATATATACATATATACATATATACATATATATATATATATATATATACATATATATATATATACATATATACATATATATATATATATATACATATATATATATATATATATATATATATATAGGGTTGAGTTCACATGAGGACAACAATATATAGAGGACTGTGAGGACAAATCATATCCATACAATCCTAGAGATTTAATGGATGAGATCGTTCTACATAGCAGTTTAATTCACCCCTAAAATAATTAAAAGAGGGCAAATAAGAGATTTCAGAGCATGTTTAATTACAAAAGGAATGCAATCCCGTTAAATATAAGTGGAGGAGGTGTAATACAGAAGGGAATCAAACACTAATTACGATCGTGGGATGTTCATCGACGAATGAGCAATACAAACGAGGCAGAGAGAAGCTCTTCTATCCACGGCCATGGACACAGGCGAAACCATTAGTAATGGAACATCCATGAACGACAACGACTACATATTTTTGGGGACAACAATTGATGAGGAAGACAATGAAGGGCAGGCGGACGAGAGAATGAAACCTGAATAACAACCCGGCTGAGAGTTTTACGTTTCAGTATAATGAATTGAAAACTGTGTGCACTTGAGCGTAAAAATGGAATACAATATTTACTATGTTGTGTGCCCCTACTGTGCACGGCATATTGCAGTAAATATAGCCTAGAATGAACGTTGAACGACTGGAAAATCAGAAGAGTGGCCTAACAATCTAAAATGTGTGCAGGTACAAACTGGTATTTGTGTCATTCACCGGGATAGACAACAACAAAAAGTGCGTAACTTTTGGGGCGGGTCTTATAGCAAAGGAAGATATACCATCTTACGTGTCGCTCCTAGATGCTTTTCAACGATGTATGGGGCACGCACCAACTTGTATCATAACGGACCAAGACGATATGTGGCTCTTATATTGCATTTCTCTATTCATCACTTGTGTTTTTGGAAACGGCGTATGCATACGCCAATAACAGTGTGTGAAATTTATTACTCATTCTTGCACTGTATTTTTCCTTAGTTTTGGTAGTGTGTGTATTTTGGCATCAAAATGTTGTTTTGTTAGTGTGTGCATAGTTTTTTTTTTTTTTTTTTTGCTCACCCATGGGCATTTGTGGTTGTACACATGCCCATATTTATATATTTTTGTGCACAATTATGTGCAGCTGTGTGCTTTTTATTATTCGAAGTTTTATGGTATACTAGTGTGTATGCTATCTAGTTTCCTAGTAGTTTTGTGATTTCATATATTCATGTGCTTTGAGTTCATGGTTTTTTGAGTTCCTTTTGTTGATCATAAATGTTTGTTTGTTTGTTTGTTTGTTTTTTGTTTTTGTGTGTGTGTGTTTTTTTTTTTTTTTTTTTTTTTTTTTTTTTTTTGTGAATTTGGCCACATACTAATTTTTTCCCCATTCTTTGTCGTGATCACAATTACTAAAAGCTAAAATTTCAGTTCGAAACTGCAGTTGTATCTGACAGCATATTATGCATTATCCCAGAATAATTACACACTTTGTTAAAAAGAAAAAAAGAAAAAAAAAAGAAAAAAAAAACTGCCCGAGCTCCTATACTCCATTCCAATAATTTTAAACAGTATGTACTCTCAAAATATTACGAATTCAAGGCCGCATCTGCGAAAGAATAGTGACCACGCCTATATATTTATTAGCCACAAGTACACACATATTAGGGAACTGAGGCACATATATACCTAAAGTTGAGCACACGAAAAGAATTCAAGACCGCATTTGCGAAAGAATAGTGACCGCCTATATATTTATTAGCCACAAGTACACACAATTTAGGGAATCGAGGCACAAATATACCTACAGTTGAGCACGCGAAAAAACACGGAACAAACAGATTGAAAACGGCTCAGCGACTGGCCAAAGATTAAAACTACGACCACTAGGTTGCATCTAGCAAAGATTACTGATGGCACCCACGAACTATTTCACACCATTGCACATAATTTAGCGAACTGAGGCACAGATGAATTGTGAGCTGAGCACACAAGAAAAAAAACTGCCAAACACATTAAACACGTCGTATCAATCTGGAAATTGACTTCACAGGCACACGAACTAGACAAAAAAGCACATAAAATGACCAACAACTAAACGCCAAAATTGCAGGACAAAAACATATCAATATTCCAAAATATCCGACAACTAAGTTATACACAAAGTTTACGGGTGAAAGCAGTAACAGAACATTAAAGCATACACAAATCATGACAATGTCCAATATACTAAAACCCAGAAGCTACCAAAAAAACTAATCAGTCACCAAAAACCCCCTTATAACTACCTAAACTGTGGTCCTACTCCCTCATCTTGAAAGATATCACACCACATTTGCCACATTACTCGTACGATTGGCACTAATATCTACATTGCAAATCTCCTTCATGTACTGAAAGCGTAAGCGCTCAAGAGCCACTATGTCGCCCTTAACTAGACCACACTCCCATCTCGCCACCCCTTGTCCAACATAAGTTTCCATATGGCGCATAACATAAACCCCACTGTCGACTTTGTTCCTTGAGTCCCGCCACTTCATTGGCATCCTCTTGGGCTTTAAATCAAGACACATACCCATCTTATATCCCTCATTAACGGCTTTGAAAACCTCGAACAACAATAATTGCTACAAAAGACAAAGTACCATCATCATCTACCAACCAAAAAACAACATAAACAAAAAAAGGAAAAAAAAAAAACCATAACATAACGTACCAAATGAACAAAAGTGTCACCATACTTCTTTGACGTGACCTCTGTCGAAGCAGAACTATCAATAATGTCAATGCATTCATTCACAAAGTCCACACAGGTGACATAGAAATGATTGCTTTGCATAATCGGGAAGAACAACTGCGGAATAGTAGACGAGACATAATCAAAATATTACCCGAAATTAACAACCGAACGAGTAAGAAACATTATAGGCACACAAGAACCATGCAAGAGGCACACAACCACTAACTGAATTTCACACTGCTCATGACTACCTCCCCAATTCATAATTAAGAGAAACAAAAGTTATCAGAAATTTTAACCAGATTAACTTCCCCCCATTGCTTATAAGGGGTGAGGGCGCAGTATAGGCACACAAGAACCATGCAAGAGGTACACAACCACTAACTGCAGTGCATATTGCCCATGACTACCTCCCTAATTCACAATTAAGAGAAACGACAGTGATAAAAAATGCTAACCAGATTGACCTCCCACATTGCTTGTGTTTATACTGTCCTGCAGGATACACCTGACCTCTCAAAAACATATCTCATGTTGGCATTTACATGGTTGAGCATTCGGGTTTTGCACCTTTGGTTTCGCTGCTTGACCCTTTTAGTTCTGCAATTTAACACACTAAGATTTTAACTATAAAAAACTCTTTTTATTAGGAAGTAGTGAAGTAGTTATTCCTTTTCTGGTCCTGTCCCACCCAAACTCCCATCCAAAATAAATTGTATCATATATCATCTACTTTTTTTTTTTTTTTTGTTTTTTTTTTGCCCAGTAAGATCTCATGAGTCACAAATATATGATGATTACAATATGAATTCTAACAATGATGAAAACCCTTACTAAACAAGTTTTCAAAATTTTTTCCTGCATTCTTTCCATAAAAGAATGCTATTCAATTCAAGAGAGGGAACACAAAAAGCCACAAATATGCAATATTGGCATGATTCAATTGAGATAATGCCTTAAAGGATATGCATGCGCCACTTTTAGAAAAAAATGTTAAATTTCAGTATTGTTATGTTTTTTCATCTAAACTGAGTTGCAATTTCAAGAAAAAATACTCATGGATGGAAAAATAAAAGGGGGCAGAAATAGAAAAGCTAGGGTTTAATAAACATACGTGGGTGACCCACTGCTGGAGATAATGCAGCCTTTCGCTTCGACCGACGAGAGCCACCGCCTTCCGCCTTCCGCCGTCCGCTTCGACGACCACCAACGTCGGTCATTACTACAACCGCCGACTACAACGAGATGAGTGAATCGCACGAGTGGAGAGAGTTAGTGCGCATATGAAACAAACTCTATTCGACAAAAAAGGGTGCAACAAAAAAAACAATTATTGAATTACCGAACTACCCCTACAATTAAAAACAAAACCACGCATCATATTAAAACTCTCCATTTTTTTTTCTTTTTTAACAAAGTGTGTAATTATTCTGGGATAATGCATAATATGCTGTCAGATACAACTGCAGTTTCGAACTGAAATCTTAGCTAATAGTAATTGTGATCACGACAAAGAATGGGGAAAAAATTAGTATGTGGCCAAATCCACAAAAAAAAAAACACAAAAAAAAAAACACAAAAAACAAAAAACAAACAATCAAACAAACATTTATGATCAACAAAAGGAACTCAAAAAACCATGAACTCAAAGCACATGAATATATGAAATCACAAAACTACTAGGAAACTAGATAGCATACACCACGAGTATACCATAAAACTTCGAATAATAAAAAGCACACAGCTGCACATAATTGTGCACAAAAATATATAAAGATGGGCATGTGTAGAACCACAAATGCCCATGGGTGAGCAAAAAAAAAAAACTATGCACACACTAACAAACAACATTTTGATGCCAAAATACACACACTACCAAAACTAAGGAAAAATACAGTGCAAGAATGAGTAATAAATTTCACACACTGTTATTGGCGTATGCATACGCCGTTTCCAAAAACACAAGTGATGAATAGAGAAATGCAATATAAGAGCCACATATCGTCTTGGTCCGTTACGATACAAGTAGGTGCGTGCCCCATACATCGTTGAAAAGCATCTAGGAGCGACACGTAAGATGGTATATCTTCCTTTCCTATAAGACCCGCCCCAAAAGTTACGCACTTTTTGTTGTTGTCTATCCTGGTGAATGACACAAATACCAGTTTGTACCTGCACACATTTTAGATTGTTAGGCCACTCTTCTGACTTTCCAGTCGTTCAACGTTCATTCTAGGCTATATTTACTGCAATATGCCGTGCACAGTAGGGGCACACAATATAGTAAATATTGGATTCCATTTTTACGCTTAAGTGCACACAGTTTTCAATTCATTATATTGAAACGTAAAACTCTAAGCCGGGTTGTTATTTAGGTTTCATTCTCTCGTCCTCCTGCCCTTCATCGTCTTCCTCATCAATTGTTGTCTCCAAAAATATGTAGTCGTTGTCGTTCATGGATGTTCCATTACTACTGGTTTCGCCTGCGTCCGTGGCCGTGGATAGAAGAGCTTCTCTCCGCCTCGTCTATATTGCTCATTCGTCGATGAACATCCCACGATCGTAATTAGTGTTTGATTCCCTTTTGTATTACACCTCCTCCACATATATTTAACGGGATTGCATTCCTTTTGTAATTAAACATGCTCTGAAATCTCTTATTTGCCCTCTTTTAATTATTTTAGGCGTGAATTATACTGCTATGTAGAACGATCTCATCCATTAAATCTCTAGGATGGTATGGATATGATTTGTCCTCACAGTCGTCTATATATTGTTGTCCTCATATATATATATATATATATATATATATATATATATATATATATATATATATATATATATATATATATATATATATATATATATATATATATATGAGGACAACAATATATAGAGGACTGTGAGGACAAATAATGGGCACACAACAAATTAATACCAGGCCCACAACTTAATACATAATGGCACACAAGAATAAATGCAAACATCAGGTTTCGAATCCAGGCTCTATAAATTAACAAATCTAGCACGCGACATACAAACTGTGGCACATGACTACATTTGGCCATGCACACGACATACCGGCTAATGGCACACACTACATCTGTCCTCACAGTCCTCTATAATATACTTGTCCTCATTTGAATGCACATATATATATATATATATATATATATATATATATATATATATATATATATATAGAGGGTTGCGGTCCATAATCTGGTTGCGATCAGACATACATGATAATAGGGCTGCGGTCCATAGTTTGGCTGCGATCAAACATTTATGATACAAATGAGCTGCGGTTCATTTATTGGTTGCGATCAATCGTTTGGTTCTCCTTGTTCTGCGGTACAAGTTAAAGTGCTGCAGGGCCATGTCAGAGCTATATGCACTGACCCCTTGACAATGGAACTCAAGGTTCGGGTCATGTGAATGGTCTTGCGGCACCACCTTATGTGTGTACACCAGTACGTGTCTTATTGTTGTTTGTTTTACAGAGATGATAACTGGGTATTGATACAGTTAGTATTGCGTAGTCTTGTGACCTTAGGATGCATGCTAGAATCTTTGGGTTTATGTTTGATTTTATTGAACGCATCTGCTATTGCTTGATTGAGTCGGTTCTCGGATTTAAATTTGAGTTTCGTAAGTATATATGTATTCCAGTTTCAAAATGAGTTTCTTATATCTACCTATATTGTACTTAACGCGTTGGAGTGGGTTACCGGCATTATTCGCTGACGATTGTTATACCGAATGTTTTTCAGGTAGTGAGCCTTAGCCTCAGAGCGCGCTAGTCAGAGCCTGGGCTTAGTTAGAATAGTTCAATTATCGGCTTGCGTGCCTTAGAGTTGTATTAAATATTGATTTGAGGATTTCGTATGTTTGAATAGTTTAGCCTGTGCACCTAGGTTCTCAAACCTAGGTGTGGCATAACACCCCAACCCTTATGAATAGTACGATGTTCTATTTGGGAATTAAGTCAATGAATTCACCTTTATTTTACAAGTTTTAAATATCTCAAATTTAGGGGTGTTACAGGCAGGCCTTGAAGGGCCTACCACCGAACCTGCCACCGAGCATGCGGGCTGGCCAGCCAGTCCTCAGGGACCGGCGGCTGAGCCCGCACGCCGCCGAGAGAAAGGCGAGGTAGTCTCATGTTCTTGATCCACACTTGGGCATTTTGCCCACTTCCAACTTGATACAACACTTTCAATCATGCAATCCAAGCAAAAACATCAACAATACAAATTTTTACATCATTTTCCACACCTCATGTAACACCCCGTGTTACGGCCCCTAAAACCAATTAATTATTTAATCATTTATCCAAAAGAAAGAATTAAATTTCATTAATTAATTAGGAAGAGTCCACCATAAGCCCATGGACCCTTATCCCCAAAAACCAATTAGGACTCTTAGGTATATAAATAGGGACATAGGAGACACCTAGAAATCACACCACAAGAAACTCTCACCACACAAGAATTCCCAAGAATTCCCATAGGAGAAATCAAGAAAGAAGAAATCTTAAAGAAACACCCTTCATAGCCAAGGAAATTAATTAAGGCTAAGAGGTAACCCATGTCTCAACAAAACCTATTTTCCTTGCTATATTCTCCTTCTTTGGCTCCCTCTATATACTTGTGTCTTGATGAATTTCTTTATGATATTCGTGATATAATCTGGTTGATTGATGTGATGATTTTATGTGTGATCTTGATGATCTTGATGTTAAAAAGAAGTTCTTGATATTTATGTGATGATTCTTGATAAACCTTGATGTTTCTTGATGATAGAGATAAAATATGATTTTAATGATTTGGGTGGGATTAGAGCCCTAGGATGGATTGGGAATTTGTATTGTGATGTTCCTGATTTATATTCGGGTGGGAATTCGCATGTTCAGGTGTTATTTATGTTTAGAAGTCATGTTAGGATGTATTCAATATGATCCTTGTTTTGATCCGTTAATTGCCTACGTGGTGTCATTATTTACGTTTAAAAGTGTCTAAGCATGGTTTCGGGTTCCACAAAGGATCTCAGAACGCGTGTTTGATAAAATAGTCAATGGGGGGGTAGGTGGTGGTAGGGGTACCCGCCACCTACCCGCTGCCCGAGAATCACCGCCAGGCAGTGGGCAGACGCCTGACCGCCGGCCACCCGCTGCCCGAAAGTTCATCACCGGCGGGTGACCCTCCACCCACCGACTACCCGCTGGTCTGTTAACCACCCCGGGTCCTCGGCTTCCCCGTTTGATGTTCCCCATCCCCTGTGGTGTCCCAACGGACCCCGTTCGTCGTACTTGAGTCTAGTTTGATGTTTCGGGTACCATTCATAGGATAAAATAGTCTTAGGAATTGCATGCTAGTGAATCGGTAACCCTTTGCCCTAGGAGAAGAATGCATGAACCCTTAGGATTACTCTTAGTATGTGAATGATCACACGTAAGTTTATTTATACGTCTCCCCCTTCCCAATGTGCTATTATGTGCTATAATGTGTTATGTGATGCATGATTCCCCAATTTGATTGCCATCAAAATTGGCTATACGGGCAGTTGGATAGGTTGAGAATCATACCAATTGTTAACCAGGCCGGTTGCGATCAGTCAGGTATATAAATATTATATAGGACTGCGGTCCACTGTTTGGTTACACATGAGCTGCAGTTCATTTTCTTGGTTGCGGTCAGTGATTCACTTCTTGGGCTACAGCCCACGGGCCTCGTGTGCGGATGGTCCACCGATTGGAAGCGCCAGAGATGTGTAGGGCCACCAGCCTGAGGAAAACCATAGCCCACCGAATGAGTGATCAGGTGGTGTGTAGGGCTATGGTTGGCTACGATCCACCGAGTGAAGGGCCAGCGGTGCGTAAGGTCGTATTCTCCGAGAATCTTCGCCCACCGACTGAGTCCCTCAGCGGTGTGTAGGGCTTGATTCGCTACGATCCACCGACTGTGCTCATCAACGGTGTGTAGGGTCGTAGTCCCCATAAGAGGATCGCAGTCTACTGACTGAGCGCATCAGCGGTGTGTAGGGCTGTGGTCCGCCGTCGAGCTTTCGGCGGTCTGTACGGTTGGTTGCGATCAACCCCCTCATGCTGCGGTATGAGGTAGGGTGCTGCGGGGCCATGTTAGTTCTATACGCACTAACCCGCGTGTTCGGGGCGTGTGATTGGTCCCGTGGCGCCACCAAAGTGTGCTTATATGATTTGAATGATGATGATTTGAATGATGACTTGAATGACGAATGAATGATGATTGAATAATGATATGGATGATTTGAAAGTAAACTGTGACCTTAAATATATGTTCATTATGATGTTGTCTCTATATAACTGTTTATCATGATCAAATGTGCTTACCCCTACTTGCTGAGTCTATCCCTGATTTTAAAGCTAGAGTCCCCTAAGTATATCTCTTCCTGCTTCAAAATGGTTTTCGTATATATATATATATATATATATATATATATATATATATATATATATATATATATATATATATATATATATATATATGTCTACCTATATTGTATTTCAACGCGTTGGAGTGGGTTACCAGCATCATTCGCTGAACAGATATATTTGGCTTTCAGGCGCAGATGAGTAGACACCGGAGTGCGCTAGAGATCCGGAGCGTAGACTAGTTAGTTTCTCTTTCGGCCTGCGTGCCATGATTATGTATTGACATTGCTTTGAGGTTGTTTAGTTAGTTTAGCCTGTGCATCTGAGTTTTCCAGCTCAGATGTGGCATAACACCCTGCACTCTTATGTTAACTTTGGGATTTAATGAGAATTCACCTTTATTATATAAGCTTTAAAAGTTTTCAAAATTTCGGGGTGTTACACCTCAATCACATAGTCACTATCAAAGCTCATTCGTCATCAATAACCACACAATCACATTTTTCAGACAAAGGGAGGAAAATAGATACATTTTAGATGTCCATGCAGGTTATACCTCAAGATTCAAGCCTCAATAACCAAGAATTCATCCTCCATAACCTCAAGCTTGGTCTCCTTCTTCACCATCTTCTAAGGCTCCAACCAACAACACAAACATACATACACACCCACACTCACTGTGAGAAGAAGGAAGAAGAAAATGAAGAGAAGAGATGGTGGAGAGTATTAGAAATGGATGAAAGAGGTGAAGGAAATCTTACCCAAATGTTATCTCTAGCTTTCTTAGCTTTCTCAGGAGATGGAAATGAAGAAGAAATGGTGTAGTGTGGATAATGAAGAGGCATATGATGGGATAGGAAAAACTAACCTAATCTAACCTAAAAACCTAGTGAGAGAAAGTTAAAAATGAATAATGATGATAGCTCACCCAAATATGGAAATTTTCGCACATTTATCTCCCCAAAAAGCCTTTTAATTCCCATTTACTCCGCCGTCACGCCGTCACCGCCTAGGTCAGATTGAATAGACTTGATAGAACGCGAAAATTGGCGTTCTACCATGACACGAAACGACTCAAAAACTGTTTAAATATCTGATTTTAACCGTAATGGGTAAAATCAGCAAAAACGTGAGTGGTCATCCACGAATAATTCAAAATAACGAAAACCGCCCGCAGAAACAACGGGTGCGGGTCCCCAAACTTGTGTGTATATTAAATCTAATACATTTTTGCTTGCAGAAATAACCCTATCTAACGGGAAACGGGATGATTTCCCAAGTTGACACGTGGAGCACAACTGAAACGTGTTTGACTTATTTCGCTCAACAGGGCAATTTTGTAAGACACGCTGTAGGGCAAGAGTGTGTGGATGACCAAGATGACGATGCCAAATTTCTGTTCTCGCACGGGCACTTATGTAAGCAACTTGTGACCGAGACCGAGACAGTTTGTACAATCCGCCCGTACTAGGACCCTTAAGGAGCACCATTTTGGTTCGACAATCCTTCACAACAAAGAAATCACACTGAAACTCGAAAAACACATTATTATCAGTTGTGAAACGATTAACAGATAATAGGGGAACAGATATATTGGGGACATGTAAGATATCGTTTAAAACTAATGACCTAGACATGGAATTTAACGATGCACGACCAATACTGGAAATACCCAAACCTGACCCGTTGCCCACACGCAGGACATCACCACTAGTGTTCGAGTCAGAGTGTGCCATCATCATCGGATTCGGCGTCGCGTGCGAGGTAGGGCCGGTATCGGGGAACCATCCATCGGCGACGACCGCACCATCATCCCCGGATACTGCCACAAGCGCCTGAGGAGGAGGCTGATCATAGCGCCGGAAACAATGCACCGCCGTGTGCCCTTGATTCCGGCAGATTTGGCAGCGGGGTACCCCTCCGCGCCCTCTGCCCTGCCAGCCACCACGGCCTCTGCCGTTCCGGCCTCGTCCGCCACCTCCAGAACCGGAGCCACGCGACCCACCTCCAGAACCGCTCTGCCCTCTACCAGTATGCAGCGCCGTATGCGACGCCGCCGGCACGCCACCCGCCGGCAAAAAGTCCTCCGCCCATATGAACTCCTGAGCCTGAAGAAAATCTGCGAGTTGGGGGATGGTCACTGGATTACCTGAGGCGGCTAGGGAAGATGCCATCGACCGGAACTCTGGCCGGAGTCCCCGGAAAACGTAGAGGTTCTGTTCATCGAGGGATACCGGACGGCCGGCGAGCGCTAAGTCCTCCACGAGCAGCTGCGCTCGTCCAAGATACTCGCCGGGCGAACTGTCTCCTTGCCGGAGACTCTGAAACTGCGCAAGGAGGTTCAAACACCTTGCCCTTGTCGACGATCCTAACGCTGACGTAATGGATGTCCACACCGCCCGGGATGCATCTCTGCCCACCGCAAGATACATGACTTCGTCCGTTAAGGACGAGATAAGAAGCGACAATATGGATTGGTCTTTTTGGATCTAAAAGGCATATGCCAGATTGGGGGTCGGGGTAGACGGTGGCGCACCGAAGCTTGCTTCACTGGTCGCCGGCAGGATGATCAACGTAGCCAGACATGGGGTGTCGCCAGTGACATAACCGAGCAGGCCTTGCCCGCGAAGGAATGGTATTAGCTGAGTACGCCAAAATAGGTAATTTTTGGTCATGAGTTTGAGAGAGACAAGGTGGTGGGCGGTGGTGAGGGAGGTGGGGGTTGTCGACGGCGGCACTCACTGTGCGCTCACTGGAATTGGTCGACATGATTTTTGGAAGAGAGAGAGAGGATCACCTGAGCGTAACTGATACCAGATGAATGTGCAATCTCATTGAATCAACGTAACACTACACAGAGTTACAATAGACCTGGGAGTCTAAGCCTAACCAACTAGTCCTATACATCAGACAAGTAGTTAAGGACTAAATCAACTATAACTTAAACTAATATAATGTTACAATAATAATACAAAAGTAACACTGACTAACAATTGGGAATCTTGACGTGTTTTTCGCTGATTTAGACCCGCCACGCCTCCCGCGTAGCCCGGATCGAAGTGGCAGGCCTTGAAGGGCCTACCACCGAACTTGCCACTGAGCATGCGGGTTGGCCAGCGGGTCCTCAGGGACCTGCGGCTGAGCCCGCACGCCGCCGAGAGAGAGGCGAGGAAGTCTCATGTTCTTGATCCACACTTGGACATTTTGCCCACTTCCAACTTGATACAACACTTTCAATCATGCCATCCAAGCAAAAACATCAACAGTAAAACATTTTACATCATTTTCCACGCCTCAAACACAAGATATAATCATTATCAAAGCTCATTAATCATCAATAACCACATAATCACATTTTTCAGACAAAGGGAGGAAAATAGATACATTTTAGATGTCCATGGGTTATACTTCAAGATTCTAGCCTCAATAACCAAGAATTCATCCTCCATAACCTCAAGCTTGGTCTCCTTCTTCACCATCTTCTAAGGCTCCAACCAACAACACCAACATACATACACACCCACACTCACTGTGAGAAGAAGAGAAAAGAAAATGAAGAGAAGAGATAGTGGAGAGTCTTAGAAATGGATGGAAGAGGTGAAGGAAATATTACCCAAATGTTGTCTCTAGCTTTCTTAGCTTTCTTAGGAGATGGAAATGAAGAAGAAATGGTGTAGTGTGGAGAATGAAGAGGCATATGATGGGATAGTATGATTTTATACCTAGGGCACAAAACCCTAGGCTATGAAATTCAGTCATTCTCACGCCAATGTGAGGGGTAAAATTGGGAATTTGGGTTTTGAACTTTGGGTTATAATTTTGGGTTAAAAGTTGGGTTAAATTTGGACTAAAATATGATATAAGAGATAGAGAAATAAGATAGGTTTATTTTGGAATCAAATTTGAAAGAAAACTTGACTATCAGGTTCACAGGTTCCTCTCAAATTGACTTTTGGATACAAGAATATTTTTCTCAAATTGAGTCTCAAAAATTAAGGCACATTAATAGACTTAAATATTTATTTATTCACCATAAGGGTTTTTGAATAAATGCTTTATTTGAAAAAAACACTTGTCAACTTAGGAAGAAATTATGGGGAAAAGATTTGACTAGTCATTTATAAAATATGCTTAAATTGGGAAGAAGAATTTTTGGGTTGTTACATCTAGCATCTCGTCAGGCATGACCTCTTGATTCTTGCCTATGATGAGCTAACTCCCGAGAGTGTGATCTGTCTTCTCGCAAGCGAGGTCAACTCTTTCCTTCAATCTGAACTAATCCTCTTTGATGATCTTCTAGTATCCATGAGGTGCTGCTGGCCTGTCTAAATATATGCTAGTCCATTTATCACGTTCTCCACTCACCCCTTTAAAGAAATCATCAACTCCTCGAAGCTTTTTAGAGACTTAAGCACTGCGTCTTGAAACTATTTATCAGCTCGAGGCGGAGGTGCAGTTGGTTAGCTCTGAGTCTCGACAAAGCTTCTAGCTGCATTAGCTTCCTTGACCACATAGCTTTCGTCTGATCGGCTACCTTGCATGTGTTGCGGACCACCTTTCTCATTTTCTTGAGCATTGCTGTAATACCCCCATTTTCTTAAATCTAAATCACGAATACTTAACTCCAAAAGATAAAATAAACAAGATTAATAACTTAAAACCATCCCAAAGGGTTTCACCGCCACAGTCACCACACACGATGACTGCACAGGCTAAGCAATGTACTATCTAGAGTCAAGCTCATCAAACACTACATCTAAACTTGGGGAACAAAACCCCGGTGTTCAACACCAATAAAAGACTAACATAAGAATCTAAACATCAGAGTTTAAATATCAACATCCGAATCAAAGTCAATACTAGAATTTAACTTCTCATAACTACGCGCTATACTATCTCATACGCGCTCAAACACTGGGCCCACCTGAAAGGGGTTATAAAAACAGTGGAAAAATAAACCCGTTAACACGTATGCTAAGTATAAAGCCACTCAACCCTGTAAAGTACTATAGATATAGATTTTGAAAATCATTTGGCAAGCACACTTAAGCTCAAGTACTTACAACATTTTAATCAACATACTCGAATCATGATCATCAACATGCTTTATACTTGCAACCTATTCAACATATAATCATGCGTTCACAGATATTTCTAATCATAGCTCAATACTCAAACTCATACACAAACTGATAGGTAAAGAAACATCTAATAACTCAACAAGCAATCATACAATATCATGCTAACTCATAACCCTCAACAAGGTACTATGCTTCTCATCATTCTCTAATGCTAATCATGCGAATCATGCAATAAGATAGTCATGATGCTTTATATATATATATATATATATATATATATATATATATATATATATATATATATATATATATATATATATATATACTCTCGCTCTTTTATAAAAAGCATATCACTTTTGTGGAGGTTTCTGTTGAGTCACATTGACTCATTTTTTCTCTTCTTTCTCTTGAGTCACACAGACTCGCTTTTATCTTCTTTCTCTTGAGTCACATAGACTCTCTTTCTTTCTTTCTTTCTTTATTCATAGGCGAGGTAGGAACTTCACCGATATGTAAACGAACCTATCCGGGCTCAGCATTTAGCTGGCCTAGTACTCATCTCGCCCACGGGACCACTCTTGGTTCTTATCTCAATCTCTGTGTAATCAGGTATCGTACTTGTCAGTGTGCACACCCCCTAACCAGGATTCCAAGCCCGGCGGGTAGTATCCAACCTAGTAACTCGGGAATATCGATCTCGTTACTTCAAATAATCTGTCGGTTCGCAATGTCCGATTTCTTTCCTTTCTCAATCATTCTTTCTTTCTCTTTTCTTCCGAAGGACATAGTCCTAACGGGCCTCCAAAACACTATTTTCTCACCATAGATAGCATATAGATATATCACATGCAACTTCTTTCTCATGCAACTTCTTATGCACATAATTCTCAACAATTTCTCTTTCTCACATTTTAGAAATCAAATATCATGCAATCTTCTTAATGCAACTAGATAATGATTTTCCAAAATAAATATAGGTTTTTGAAATAGATCTTAGGCTTACTTAGAGCAAATGCACTCTACTCAACGAATTCTACTAATCATGCTCTTTACTGTGAAAATATATTTGCATTCTCATTCACCGTGGAACAAGGAAATCATGCAATTGTTTCATGCTAAAATATCAACATTTAACAAATCTTCTCAATGAATAAAATCGAGTATTCATCATGCTTCTCAACTCAAAACATACTTCAAATTCTAGCAATTCTCTTTATTGTAAACAGGGAAATCATGTACTGGACATATTTAATTTCTCAAATTCTTAGCAAAGCTTCTCAACAAATATTAACAAGTATTTAGACATGACTCTCAATCAAATAGCAATACTCAGATTCTAAAAGTACACTAGCTAATAACTTCACAGACAACAACAGCAACAGAGAACTCAATTCTCACATTTTCACTGTAAATCATGCTTTCTAACTCCAAATTCAATGAAACTAACTTATACTAGTGCGTTGTAACGAGCCCGAGTGTCTTAGCCTCAAGGACCCACGAGTCTCAGTCCGATCAACTCGTATCTGAGCCACAGAGGGACCGACCAGAACATTTTTTGGCTTGGCGGAGCTTGGTGACAGGGCTTGGGAAGCCCCGCCACTTGGCTCCGCCAAGCAGCGGTGCAGGGCAACGGATCTAGCCAAGATCCGTTGCCTTGGTCCGCCACTCATCAGACCGGGCCAATGGATCACGCCTAGATCCGTTGGGTTACTGGTGCACCATCTTTGTGCACCAGACCCCTTTCTTCTTCACCTGTTAGACAAAACAGATGCAATCCAACACTCTCAAACCTCAATAAATCAATCATAGAACATCAATAACTCACAAATAGCTCAACAACAACACTAATCTAACATTTATAATCATCTATTTCTCATTCTAGCATTTCATAGAGTCAAAACATAGTTTGGGAGCCCATGCTTTATACATTTTATAGATCAAAAGTTCTTAAGTTAAACCTTTCTAGAGATACATAGTATTTCCCAAAATATAAGGTGTTAATAACTGAGTAGTTTTAGGGAAATGATAGAATACGCTTCAAATATCTATATGATCAAATATACACCTTATACATAGTTATATATGTACATATTCCCAAAATCAAGTATAACATTTCCCAAAACATATATGTACATATATATAATTCTAGAAATAGAGTTTTCTTGGCAAGTCATAGCTTTTGGTAGTTTAAACCCTTCTCAACATATTTATGATTTTCTATAAAAGAAAAATACTTTTAAATATAAATAACCCTTCAAGCCCAAATAATATTTTATATAATTCAAGTTAATTTCCTAAAGGTTGAAGTTGCTCAAGTAGAAGAGACTTTAATTTTTTATTAAGAGATTAGGGGTTCAAATCCCACCTTAAACAATTTTCCAAAGCATAACACATCAAATTAAAGTTGAAAAGAGAAAAGTTGGCCGAAGGAATCAATCCCATGCCTCAACGTAATGGAACTCATCTAGTTCCCTTACTAAGGTCCGTGGGTCACGGAACAGATACCCCAAAATTTCACAGAAAAATCTATAGCTTCACAACATCAAATTTCATCATTTTAAAATATCAAACTAACATACATTTCATCATTTTAAAATACCAAACAACATACATTTCATCATTCTAGATACCCAATATATACACATGAACAACTATATCAAACAACTTAGGGCAAAATAATAGATTTGGGAATCCATGGGTTATACCTAAAGCTTTTCAACCTCAACAATCCTTCCATCTCCATCCTCAAGCTAGGTCTTCTTCTTTACCATCCCCATCTCAAGTAACAACCATAACAATACCCAAAAGCACATATAAGCTTAGATAATCTATCTCAAAGACAATGGGAGGGGAGAAGAGGAGAAGATATCTTACCAAATCTTGAACCTAGGTTCTTGGAAAGTGAAGCTTCATAGATGAAGAAGATGAAGAGGATAGAGAGAGTCACAGGAGAGAGAGAATATTGTGCTGTTGATTTTTCTTTTGGAGGAATGAACAAAGCATTCTAAAAGGAGATAATATAAGTGTAGCTAGGGTTTGATGGTAAACTTGTAAAATAATATTTTAGGGTTCACCTTGTATCATGGACCATGGTCTTAAAAATGATTTTAGACAACTTGGGGTCAAAAATAGATTTTCAGAAAATAGTTTCTAGTTAAAACACTTCGTTCAGGTTTCACAGGTTCTCTCAGGTTTCACTCATATTGACTTTTTGGGTCAAAAATTGATACATAAATGTACCCGAAACTTAGGATTTTCGAAATAGAATATTCCGGGTGTCGAATTTATTTAAAAACTCGATTTAAATTATTTAATTCAAACACCGTTTTCAATGTTTTATTTTTTTGAAAAAGTAAAAATAGCTATTTTGGAATTTATAGAATAGAATTTAGGAAAAATATTTTTGGGTTGTCACAATTGTCTTCTGGTCTTTGGCCATGGTTTGCAAAGCTTGTAAGAGAAAAGGAAAATCTCCCATTGGCCTTGGAGCTTGATGTGCGAACTAATCCAAATTTTATTGCTAAATGACTAGGTAACAAACGAATTAGTAAAGCTTCTTGCCACTAGGGACCTACAACGAATTATTCCGAAAAGAAACGAAGGCTAACTCAACTATTGATATCACTTCTTCAAGTGGTGAGCGTTCCAAGTGCACTCCACTAGCTCACCCTATGTGGTATCCAATCGGTAGGTTTCCGGGTATACTTCTTCTGCCACTTTGTAAGGTCCTCCCCACTTTATCACCATTTTCCCCCTTTCTGTAGGTCGGCTGGCCTTCCGATTGCGCAAGACCAGGTCACCCACCTGGTAATGTTTTACCGCTTGCTGATACTTAGCCATCCGGGTGTAAGCCGCATCTCTCCTTTCATCCAGGAAATTCTTCTCAATTTGCAACGTTTCCTAATTGCCTTCATCATTGTATAACAAGATGTGCCAACTGGGTACCTAGAGCTCACTTAGGACCTTGGTCTCAAACCCGTATTCTAGGGAAAAGGAGGTTTCAGCGATCGCTCTACGGGGAGTCGTTCGGTATGCAGATATACACCATCAACAGGTGGGAATGCACTACAAAACACAATCAAATTAGGTACGCATCACAAAAAACACACCATTAGGTATGACTAAAAGCACCCCACAGTGTTTGGAAATACACTATTAGTGGTAGTGAGTTTTATTGATGTATTTATTTTTGGTGTGTTGTGTATTTTTGCATTTTATTGTTGTGTGTCTCTCTTACACTATTGGTGCATATTGTTAACACGATTGGTGTATTCTGAAAACGGCTGCATGGTCGCACGGGAGGGCGCGGCTTCATTTGAACTTTTTCCTATATATATACAGTGGCGAACCCAGGAATTTTTTCCAGTGGGGGCGAAACATTAAAATAAAACAGATAATTTGAAGAAAAAAAATGAAACACTTAAAAAGAAGTATAGCTATAAATATTGTTAGATATCAATGAAAAGTAAAACACATCAAACTTTTATAAAAATATTCATAACAAAATATGAAACAAAATTAATTTGATAAAATAATTCGAATAAAAAACACATTATAAATCACACATCTCATTAATAACAATATTAAAAAGGTTATATATATGTGTGTGTAAAAAATCTCACCATTAATTAATATTTAAAAATCATAAAGAAACTCTTATAAAAAAATCATAAAGAAACGATGTGTATGTGTTGAACTGTTGAAGCAATAATAATAGTGAGGGAAAAAACAAAGCTGGGTTGAATGGAAAAGACAAGCATGTGGCATGAGGGATTCAAACCTTTGCCCTTCTCATATAATTAAACACACTTCTTGCTAACTGATCTAACACCTCTATTGTTTACCACTATCAATTTTCTTTTACTTATTTAAATCATGTACTATATACACATATATACATACAAAGATTATATATGGGGTGGGGTGGGGATGGGGTGAGTGGGGGCAGCTACCCCCACTGCCCCCATTGTAGGTCCGCCCCTGTGTGTGTGTGTGTATATATATATATATATATATATATATATATATATATATATATATATATATATATATATATATATATATATATATATGTATATATATATATATGTATATATACATATATGTATATATATATACATATATATATATATATATATATATATATATATATATACACATATATACATACAAAGATTATATATGGGGTGGGGTGGGGATGGGGTGAGTGGGGGCAGCTACCCCCACTGCCCCCATTGTAGGTCCGCCCCTGTGTGTGTGTGTGTGTGTGTATATATATATATATATATATATATATATATATATATATATATATATATATATATATATATGTATATATACATATATGTATATATACATATATATATAAGGGGCTTCCATGCTTCTTTCCTTCCTAGCCGTCTATTTCAATCGAGAGAGTTCAACTCCCAGTCTCAGGTCAAATGCAGAAGAGACAGGAGCGTCTTCCCTCGGGTCGTATGGACAGGAGTAAGCAAAAGCCAGATCTGATAGTCTTTTTGATACCACTGACCTTATCTTTGATGGACTTTGTGAGCAGCTGCTTTCACTTCACTCCATGAATCCCATCCCAAACCGTAGCAATCTAAAGAATTCTCCTTTAGAACCCTTCGAGGGAAGCTAACTCCGGGCGGAGGAAGCTTTCCGATCTCTCCCTAAGGCTCGCGCCCAATTCACAATTTTGAGATTGATTGCTCGTGGAGTTGGTCGTTCCATATATACATATATGTATATATATACATATATATATATATATATATATATATATATATATATATATTGTTAGGAATAAAGTGTAATGGTTTTGATATGTCAAATATGTATTTATAGATCCCCCAATTTTATTTTATAGGTTTAGTAGAGTCTAAGACCATGATCGAAAATTATTTAAATTGAAAAGAGAAAAACAGAGGAAGATTGATGAAAATATAAGAAGAAGATATAAAGCCTAAAATCAAGAATTTGTCTGGAGAAAATGAAAAATTGAAAAAGAAGGTGAATGATATGAAATCACGTCAATGCTACTGAAAGAAATATTCCAGAAGAATTTTCGTTAAGAAAATTAAAATTGGAAGATTGCTTGAATTTGACTTGGAGATCAAGCATCTATGAAAAGAAATGAGTACATCAAATATGATTGGAGATATAACTAATAAGCTGTACAGATGAAGTGGAAGATACTTGATATGTTATGTGAAATGGCTTAAGTTCAAAACTCACCATCAACAATTTTACAAGGTAAAATTTGAAGAAATCATTTTCCTTTCCTGTGTTTGGCTGAAAACTGTCTTTTGGTGTTTGACTTATTTTCTAGAAATGATGTAGAATTGTATAATTAAAAATTTTATATAATTAATTATTTTATTTAAAATATATAAAATTCACAATTAGTGTGTCAGCAACAAGCCTAGTGCCCCCAGAAGCTTCAACCTCCAATTCCGGTTCCACAGACGCCAAAGTCACCTCAGCACCAGTCCGGCGCAGAACATCCACCATTATCACAGCTTCCATTTCTTCTGTTCGAAGAATGTGCATTATATTTAAGGAAAAATGCAACAACCATTTCAATTTTCAAGTACCCCCAGTAATTTTCTTTTTCATTAAATAAATGCAGAAGAAAACAACAATTTTGATAGGCAAATAGGCAAAGATGGAACCTTTTTGTTAGGGATGGAAGCTTCTGTGGGCGGAGTTGTAACGGGCTCTAACGTGGTAGTAGGAGTTCGGGTTTTAGTTGACCTTGAAGAGCGTCTTGAAGTGGGTGCCTTTCGCGGCTGAGGAGCGGCGGCGGCAGCGACTATGAAAGGTGGACTGAGAAGGTGAGGTGAAGATGGGCAATAAGAACTTGGGAGTACAACGTGAGAGTGGTGGTGATATCAACTTCATTCTTGAATTCGTGTTATACTCCTCCGCCTGCAAAGGAAGCTTCGACTTTGCGGTGAACGGAGACTAACGAGTCGCGCCGCCGGACGGGAGAAAGCGCGGCTGATCTGCAAGAGAGGAGGGGAACCAGCTGTGCGTGTGTGTGTTTTGTTTAGAAGATGGAAAATGACTTCCCCCAAAAAAAGGGGAAGTCATTTTCCGGAAATTTACCTTCATTTTCTATTGACTATTCACCATTTTCCTTTAACCACTTCATTTTCCGTCTATTCAAACACCAGAAACTCAGAAAATGATTTCCAGAAATCATTTTCCGGGTTTCCAAACAGACCCTAAGTCTGAAATTGGGAAACAATTTCACTTGGGTGGCAATTGAGAAGCAAGCTAGGAATTGGGAGCTAGTTCAGAGAAATTGAAAATGGGTGACAATTTGGGAGCCAATTCAAAGGAATTGGGAGCTAGTTCAGAGAAATTGAAAATGGGAGCTAGTTTCAGAGAAATTGAAATTGATTGAAATTGGGAGCCAATTCAAAGGAATTGGGAGCTAGTTCAGAGAAATTGAAAATGGGAGCTAGTTCCAGAGAAATTGAAATTGATTGAAATTGGGAGCAAGTTTCAAGGGAATCATTGTGGGATGCAATTTCAGAGAATCATTGGGAGCAAGTTTCAAGGGAATCATTGTGGGATGCAATTTCAAAATGGGGACCAATTAAAAGAAGACATTGAGGAGCAATTGAATTGAGATGAAATTCACTACCAGAAGAAGTCTGGGAGTCAATTTCGAAGTCAAGGTCAACATAATTCAAAATTGGGGTTTGGAAGTAATTGAAGCACCAGGAGAAGTTTGGGAGTCAATTGCAAGTCAAAGTCAATTTTGGGAGCCAATTACAATGGAGAAATTCAAATTGGGTTACAATGGAGAAATTCAAATTGGGTGCCAATTACAAGTCAATTGAAATTGGGTGTCAATTACAAAGGAGAAATTCAAATTGGGAGGAAGTTCAAAGCCAGTTAGTCAATTGGGAGCCAATTACAATGGAGAAATTCAAATTGGGCTACAATGGAGAAATCCAAATTGGGTGCCAATTACAAGTCAATTGAAATTGGGTGTCAATTACAAAGGAGAAATTCAAATTGGGAGGAAGTTCAAAGCCAGTTTGAAGTCTGAGAACACCCAGACGTGAGAATGAAGAAGATGAAGAAAAACTTACAGTGAAGAATTTCTCACAAGGAAAAATACTAGTCTAACTAGTACGGGATTAAATTAAAGAATATTTTTAAAATCCCAAAGATACAAGGACCACTTCAGAGCTGATCAGAGAAGCCATTCTACACCAAAACAGAGACCCAGATATTCCCACTCATCGTAAAACCAAAGGAATATCAGATGAAGTTTGGGAACTCATTTACATGGAGATGAAGCTCTACCAACGGCTACCTTATCTCTTCTGACACTTTGCAGAAGATAAGATAAGATCTCTGACAAAAGATACAATATTTCAAAAATGAGATCGTCTCTTTCCAACGGACAGATTCTCATTACCAGCTATAAAATGATGAAGTTATGAAGACTTGAAGAGAATGAGCTAGAAGAGCATAGAGCAAGAGATATGAACTCATAGAGCAGAAAGCAAAAATACATTGAGCAAAAATCTCATTTGGTACAGAGCATACCAAAAATCTTCAAGTGAGAAGTGAGAAAAGAAAAAGAACTCAGAGAGCTTCAAAGAAAAATATTCTGAGAGTTCTTAAACAGAGCAAAACAGAGCATAAAAATCAAGTGTTTTACTTGATACACTCAAAGAGAGAAAACACTCAGAGCGTTCAAGAGAAATCATTCCAGAGTGTTTCATCTTCATCAAAGAGACATGCGCATCATTGAAGATCAAGTCTCAGAAGTTGGAAGCAAGACAACACTTGTTTTGGAGCAAAACAAGAGAAGGGAGGAAAGTAGCACGGAGCTGTGAAATCCTGGATTGTCACACGGAGCTGTGAGATCCGAAGCAGCAGTGTCGGAGGCACTGGGCGTGATTAGTGCGGGCTTTGTGATCAAATCACTAGATCACGGGATACGTTTCTACCGGAGTGTGGAAGACGGGGGGAAAGTAACGCGGAGTCGTGAAATCCTGGGATAGTAGCGCGGCGACGTGAAACCCGAAGCAGCAGTGTGGTGTCACTGGGAGTGATTAGTGCGGGCTTGGTGATCAAAGCACTAGATCACAGAAATTCATTGTATCTTGGAACCAAGAAGTGGTAGATATAGTGAATTTCTCTTGGAGAGAAGAGCAAGTGGAGTAGGAGGATTGCACCACCTTGCGAACCACTATAATTGTCTTGTGTTCTTTACTGCTTTCTTTACTTACTGCTCTTTACTTAATTGCTCTACACGAGATATATTGCTCACACAATCTCACACACACTTTATCTTTATTTAATTCCGCTGTGCACCATACTCTAACAATCTAGTTAAGAGTTTTGGTTTATCTCTGGCTTAGCAATTGTTGTGCTGTGTGAAAAAGTTTGAAAGTCTATTCACCCCACCTCTAGACTTTCACCTTACCTCTTTTGAGACCAACAATATATATATATATATATATATATATATATATATATATATATATATATATATATATATATATATATATATATATATATATATATATAGGTTTAGGATCAGGTGCACACAACAATTCCAATGCGAAAATGCGGTGAGATAGAAGTTGCACTATGATTAATGACTCTCTTAAAATCAATTATATACGAAATATGCACTTGAAAGCTCAAAACCATGCACTTGAAGGTATAAAAATGTGCACTTTGAAGGCAAAAAATTTGCACTCAAAGGCAAATAGATGTGCAATTGATGCAATTTATGGTACCAAAAAGGGAGGTTATTCAACTAAAGTGTTATTAAACCAATTAGTAATACAAATCGTTTGTAAATCTCACAAATTTTATTGAAAATTTAGTTATATGTTATCGAAAAGAATGCACAAGATATAACAAATACTGCCTAGTCCACTTGAAGGCAAAGAAACATGCACTTGAAGGCATAAAAGTGTGCACCTGAAGGCAAAAAAATCTGCACTGAAGGAAAAAAAAAAAAAAAAAGGTTCACTTGAATGCTATTTTTTTTTTTTTTTTTGCACTAAAAAGGGAGAAACTAAGTACTGAAACAAAATAGATGCACTCGAATAAGAGAAATATGCACTTGAATAAGGAAAAATGTGCACTCGAAGAAGAAAAATGTACACTCAAATACAAAATACAATCTAACCTACTTACTCAAAATTACAAATATACCACCCGAGCGTTTTTTAATTAATATTGAATCTTGGCTGTTGATTTTGGAATGCATTTACGGTTAGATTTTGTATGCATTTTTTTAATTGTAGAAGCTTTTTTATTTGATCCTCTATATATATATATATATATATATATATATATATATATATATATGAATTAGGGTTGATTTGGCTTACTTTAATTAGGTTTTGATTTTTTATCAGTGGTGTAAAAGAAGATTTAACAAGGCGTTTGGTTGAAGGGAATTTAAATTTCCTTCCCACTTAATTCCCACATAATTCTAAAGGCCACAAAATTTCCTTGTTTGGTTGAAAGGAATTGCAATTTCTCTATTTTCATGGAATTAAAATTTCATGTCCCCTGGGATTTTAATTCCTGAGATTTTAGGATGTCAAAAAGATAGTGATGACTCAAATTTATCCCTTCCCTTTTTAATCTAAAATTAATGCCTAACAACAACAATAGACATTTTTGACTTTATACTATTTATTCCCTTTCAATTTACATGTATACCAAACATTGGAATTGAAATTCCTAGTAATTCTACTCCTGTAAACCAAACACTGAAATTTAAATTTTCACTTTATTCCCAGTAATTCATCTCCATGAAATTACAATTCATTTCCCACGTAATTTTCCCTCTCCAACTAAACGCCTTGTAATTTGAGGAAAATAATCATATAGCTTTGCTCGAATCTTACTGTGAATATATGATACATATATATAAGTGATCATTTCATTTATAAATTATAAATTTCTTATTAGTTACACGTTCATATAAATCAGTTCTAAATATATTTAGTGAGCGCCAACAATTATGTAGTGTGATAGTACCTTGCTTTATTATCATTTCAAATTGGTGGTCATAGATTCAAATATCGGTGGTGGGGCTATTGATTCTTTGGGTTCGATCCTATGACTATCCATTTGAAATGCCATTACACTACATATTATATATATGAATTATAATTATTAATTTTATTATTTTAAAAAATCAAGGATACTTCATACATAGAATTAGTTGTACAAATTACAAATGCTATCAATATTTTGACATTGAATTAAATTTATTATAGAAACAAATGCGCACACACACAATTTCAAAAAAAGGGTACGGTTTTTTCTTTTTTTTTTTTTTTCCAAAATACTAAAGAGGAAGAAATAGAAAACTAGTTAGATAACCCTACTAGAACAAGTAACACCAACCCAATAAGCAAACAGTATAGCTAAAATGATGCCTCTCACCGGGGTTTCAAAGAAATACAAACCATGATCGTAATTTGTTGTTATATTTAGTTAGTACATGAGTTTATGTCTTTAGAATGTGCTTCATTAATTAAATCTGTCCAACTTCCAGACATAATATATAACTATATAAATGACTATCACAAAAAATAGAATGTTAGAATCTTTAATTTTACGGGAAGCTCAATAAAATAAAAATATATTACTCCCTAAAATAAAATATAAGATTTCCTTGTCCCAGGGAATTCAAAACATAAAATAAAAAATTGAAAGAATTAAAAAAAGAAAAAAAAACTATATTAAAGCTTTAAACTCAAATCAATCCCTGAAGCATCTTCTTGATCTTGTCCCTTATCCTCATCTCCCAATAAAGGATTATTTTTACCTTCATTTTTTGAATCATCTGCAGAAGTATGATTATCGTCAACTTTAATTGTAGAACCAAGCTGACCCTTATTGATCTCTAGTTTAAACGAATTTGCAACGAAATCTGTCGTCCCAAAAGCGATGCCGCCATTATTTCCTTGAATACTCTCCGGCCGTTTTAGCAGCGATCTCGGCGACCACTTCTCGTTGCGGAAGCGAGAGTAGTTAGATTCTCCGCCAAAACCGAGGGATGGTGATAGGAAGACGGCAGCCGATGAATAGCAGACGAGTAATTGGGCATTACGCCGAGCGATCGATTGCCAAAAGAGTTATAGAACGGCAAATGCGACGAAAATGTCGAGTAGGGGTGGTAGTAACGGTGGTAGTGCGGGTTCACGTACGGCGGCACCGTGTCCAACAACCATTGCCGCCGTTTCGTCAAGGCACGCTCTTGTTTATGCGCGTTCTGGTGGCCCCCGAGAGCTTGGGAAGTCGAGAACTCTCTTTTACAGAAATTGCAAGAGAAGATTATCTCAGACTCGAAATCTTGACGTTCAGCAGGTTCTCCCTTGTTCGGGGAGTTGCTATGCGGGGGAGAAGAAGTAGTCATGGCTCTAATCCAAAGGAGATGTGGATCGAGATGACAGGAGTCTGGAATGGACTAGGTGTTTAAATAGGGGATGAAATAAATCCTCCAAAAATGACCACTTATGGAAACAATGCATATTTTTAGACAACATTAAACCTTCATATATTCATATCAAATTATATTGGGAGATGATCAAGTTTGCAAAAGGCTAAATATCTTCCAGATATTACAAAGTTTTAATATGATTAGTATCTGCAACATTAACTCATCACGTGCTATTTCAGGTTTATTTAGTTCAATTTATATAATTTTCCATGTATGAGTTCAGTATATGATCTCAAGAAATATAAGTAATTAGTGATCTGAGTTGTTTCTTCTCTTCTCCTTTAGTAATTTTTGTTTTTGTTTTTGTTTTTTTTTTTTTTGGGGTTTGATATATGTATTTTGTACTGAATATTATACCATTTGACCTATACTATGTGTAATTACTTTTAATTTCATATTTATTAATTACTTGTAAATTGACAATCTTGTTATAATTTAATTAAAAGAAATTCATACAATAATATTTATCGGCACAAATTTCATTATTTGTCTTGTATAGTTGGATACAATCATGCATATTATATCTGGTTGTTCAATATAGTGTGGATAGCACCCAATACAACTTAATAGCATACATTTTTGTATTTTGTTCAAAAAATCAATATCAATCAACAATTTAGAGAAATCTCTTAAGTAAATAAAGAGAAAATACGTAAAATAGTCGTTCAACTATGTTATAATTCTCAAATTGGTAATCAATTACCAATTGACCAAAAATTCTTCATCAACTATGTAAAAATTTACTCAATTTAGTCTTTAGTGTACGTAACGGGGGACTAAAATGAGTAAGTTTTGCATATTTGAAGAACCATTTTTGACGAATTGATAGTAAATGACGAATTTGAGAATTATAAAATTGTTAATGGTTCCTTTTAAATATTAGGTCCTAAATAAATTCACATCATAAAATACAAAAGTTGGTGCAGTGGTGGGATATATTTGATGCAATAATATTATGGATCAATCTATAGAGACGGAAAATTTTCACTAAAATAACCCTATTATTTAATTTGAAGTGACAATATACGATTCATATTTTATTAATAAATAATTTTTGTTAGCACATGCGGGATCGACTAATTCATGATAACTAATAATGAATAAAAGAAATTTTATTTCTACATCATAGCGTAAAGATTTTGAAAGAAAAAAAAAAAAAATTGTCCCAATAGCTTTATCCCAATATTATTGTTCTTTTTTGTTTTTGAGTTCTACCGACTCTTGTTACCATGTAGTATCTATTCATAAATACTTTCTTAAAGTACTGAAGCACAAAGAATCAATATCATACCCACTGGAGATCAAATTCATAACCTCCTATTTGGAAGAGCCAATTCTTTGTTTAAAAAAAAAAAAGTGTTAATCATTAGTTGGGAAATGATAGAAAATTAAGATAATAGAGATGGAGATGTTTATAAAAACAGAGATTATTTTGAGTAAGTATTGGGAGATTAATTGTACATTATTCTAGGTGATTAATTGTACATTATTCTAGGTGGAAAATGGCAGTCTTAATGAAGATTTCTATCACCAACAACTGATGAATCAATCATGGATTTAATTGTTTGGCCCGCATGGGTAGCTCAACTGGTCATAGAGGTGAAACTTTGGAAGAATGACCAGGGATCGAGTCTCACCAGCGGCAGTGTGGGAGCAACCTCTCAAAGTGAGGAGCTCTGTCGGGCTGGGGTGTGGGGGGGCCACCGGTCTAGCCTTTATGGTTCATGTTCAGTTGAGTCACCATGATTTACATCCTCCCAAAGTGAGGGGGGCTCCTTGTGTGCAGTGAGCACCGGTCTAGCCTCTATGGTTCATGTTCAGTTGAGTCACCATGATTTACATCCTCCCAAATGCTCTGTCGGGCTGGTCTAGCCTTTATGGTGGTTCATGTTCAGTTGAGTGCACCGGTCTAGCCTCTATGGTTCATGTTCAGTTGAGTCACCATGATTTACATCCTCCCAAATGCTCTGTCGGGCTGGGGTGTGGGGGGCCCACCGGTCTAGCCTTTATGGTTCATGTTCAGTTGAGTCACCATGATTTACATCCTCCCAAATGCTCTGTCGGATGATTTACATCCTCCCAAATGCTCTGTCGGGCCGGGGTGTGGGGGGCCCACCGGTCTAGCCTTTATGGATGCTCTGTCGGGCCGGGGTGTGGGGGGTCCACCGGTCTAGCCTTTATGGTTCATGTTCAGTTGAGTCACCATGATTTACATCCTCCTAAATGCTCTGTCGGACCGGGGTGTGGGATGATTTACATCCTCCCAAATGCTCTGTCGGGTCGGGGTGTGGGGGGCCCTTAGGGTTGGGGTTCAGCCTTTTGGAAGAATGGATTTAATTGTTTGGGAAGAATGATATATGGATTTAATTGTGTATTTATGATGTCATGAAGTTCCAACAAATTTTAACTCTCATCACCCCTAATATCTCAGTAATTTTGGGTGTCTGTATCCTTAGTTTCCTTGTACGGAGTATTTTAATTACATTACTAATTAATCTTAATTACATAAAATAATTATAATTTATAATTTATAATTTATAATTTATAATTCTAATAGCTTAGAATCTTAGACCGGCAATTTCGCGTGACATAATAATGTTTGTTATCCTGAGGAACTGTTACTGACCAGACCTCGCTGCAAAGAGCCAAGCAAATAAATAATCAGTGTGTATAGTATACACCTTCTATCTTACCTTGAAATCGGTACCGATCTGACTCTGTGGAGTTGGGATGAGTATCCCAAGCAAGACCACTTGGAGTGCATTTAACTAAGATTCCTAGTCTCAACCCGATCTTATTACAGAGTGGCCAATCAGGAATATCGTAACACGTGAACTCCACAACACAGCCGCTCGAGCTCGCCAGCTGCATACGTCACACGTGTCAAACATGCTGAGAGCACGACATGTGCCCCTCTCAATTCATCATATAAATAGCGCATTAATTACGAAGAGGGGGACTCTTGGCAATTCTACCTAACCTTAAGAAGCTCGAAACGCTCCGACCCACTGTCACCTCTTCTCGAGCTCAACTACTGAAACCAATAAATAGACTTGTACAATCCACACTTTTCTATGTACCCTGGTGTATTGACTCCGATGTATTTACTAGGGCTGGGCATTTCGGTTCGCGTTCCAAGCCGGAAGCCGGATCGAGCTGGTTCGGTTCGGTCTCAAACCGAAGTACCGAACCAAAAAACCGATCAATTTTTTTTATATTTAAATAATAATAGATATATAATATATTAAATGTCCACAATAAGGTTTGAACCCTTATTCATTTAAATGTAAAGCAAGAACTTTACTCATTAAGCTATAACCACATTTATGTCTATATTTACATTTCTATGCTAATAAAGGTATACATCTTTCATTAAATGTTGTACACTTCAATTATAATGGACAAAATTATCCCTACTACATTCTTGTTAGACAAAAGTACCCTTACACCGTTATAACACCGTTATTATTTAATTCTAACTTTCATAACTCTATCATTATTATCATACACATATATCTTTTTCCTATTCTCTAATTATCATTTTATTAAAATCATTATATAATTACTTTAATTATTGATTATATTTTAATTAAATTTCTTTGCATGGTAAATCATATGTGTGTATATATATAGGTGCGCACACACACCAATATATGTGACCGGGTACTAGATTAGTATTATAAATATTTTATTTATTTATTGTAAAAACAAAGTATAAATTATATCAAAATTGTTTACATTATTAATAAAATAATATAAATTTTGTTCATCTCTATAGTTTTCAAATACGATGATTAAAATTTA
Organism: Ipomoea nil; assembly: GCF_001879475.1. NCBI lineage: Eukaryota > Viridiplantae > Streptophyta > Magnoliopsida > Solanales > Convolvulaceae > Ipomoea > Ipomoea nil. The sequence goes on along the minus strand of NW_017617996.1, from coordinate 548,426 downwards.
CTACTTCAAGGAATTCTGAAATATAATTTGATCTATAACTTGTAATTGTTTGCATTTATCAATTTTTTAATGTTGGGCATAAATTTTCACGCACCGCGCGTACAAAATGGTAGTATTATATATAAATATTATAATAATTAATAATCTCAACTCCTCAAGTCCTCAGACCTCAACTCTAAGTCGTAAGTCTCAACTAACATTTGGTGATTTAATAATTCTAATTTTTCAAATATTAACGATATAAATAGATGATTCTTCATCTCGTCATCAACAAAACACATCAAGTGGCACTCCAAGTGAGCCAACTGAACAATCAATCAGACAAAAAAACAAACGTTCAAATAGTGAACTTTCACCAAAACCGAAACAAATACTGAACCGAAACCGAAACCGAATCGAACCGAACTTTTTCAAACCGAACCAAACTCTATTGTTAAACTGAATTGTTTAATTTTTTTTTTTAAAACCAAAACAGAAATCGAAAAAAAACCGAAATGCCTAGCCATAGTATTTACCACACCAATGGACAGTTAAAAAAAAAAAACAATATTATGTTTTTTCCATTTCAAATTTAATCTTTTAAACTAGCGTACATCTTAAAAGTGTAAATAAATAATACAAACATGCAATAAATTATTGATTAATTAATCAACTAATAAATTAAAAGAATATGCCTCAACAGTGATAACTAGTAATGAATATACAATTATATATATATATATATATATATATATATATATATATATATTTGTATAATATCCGATATCATATTTCATTACCATGATGTTACACTTGGTCCTCAAACCTATTGCCGAATAAGTCAATAGTTATGCCATGGACCTGGGTCCACCTTGTAAGGTGGACCCGGATCCAAAATGACGAAGTTTGTGTGTGTGAAAACTTAAAATAACGATGTTGTTAGTGGTACCATTTCCGCAGCCATTTAAAAAAAATTATTGAAAACAATTCAACGAGTTAATATTCTGTTCTGTAATTGTGAATATAGAGTTCTTTAATTGTGACTATAGAGTTATGAAATTGTGAATATAGAGTTATGAAATTGTGAATATAGAGTTTTGTAGTTGTGAATATAGAGTTCTGTAATTGTGAATATTGAGTTTTGCACTTTTGTATATTGAGATCTAAAATTGTGAATATAGAGTAGTCAAAAATTGTGAATATAGAGTTCTGCAATTGTGAATATTGAGTTCTGTAATTTTGTATATCTACATCTACATCTACAATCTATCTTCAATTCTAATAAGAACCAATAATGTTACGCACTTACGCCCTTAACTGGAAAAAAAAATGTCGGGTAGTATTGTTTCTTAAAATAAATGGTTTATATTATTTTGATTTTAGTAATTTTAATGATTTTCCTTATTTACCCTCTATTATATTATTTTCTTCCCATAAATAACCTAAATTCCGTTAGTATACAAACTTTAGTAACATAATATTCTGTTAACTATTTATTATTTTTAACTTACTCATTATTAATTTATATAAGAATTACCTTAAGTTCGAACCCCATCCCAATTAGAGTTGGAATAATTGTTAAACATATACTACAAATATGTTCAAATGTATTGAAAAATATATTATATAAAATTTAACATAAACTTTGGTCAAATAATTAGTCCGATTAAATACATAACATTGAAAGTTAAGCATCAAAGATTATAAATCAAGAAATTTGCATTTAAAAAAAAAAAAAAACAAATTTATGTTAAGTTTTTTTTTTTTTCGTTTAATTAATCTTTTGTTGATTATTTAGATCAGAACAAAACTTAATATTTCAATTATATTTTTGCATTATTGGTATGATTTAGGTCGTTATGGTATTAATACTTTTGTATGCATGTATTTTTATAGTGGTACAATTGTACATTACTTTACACTTATTATACTACTATTTTTTTATCAGACAAAATTGTTCTTACATCATTGTCAGACCTGCGTGACCTAACTACAAAGTTGTTGATCATAAATACAATTACACCTGGAATCTAAAACGGTAAGATCATTTTCCAAAGAATTGACAATGTTGACATCCAGCTAGCTCCAATTGAACAAGTTTACATACCAGAATTTTATCAATACATGAAAACTTCAAAAAAAATTGTAAGTTAATTTTTACCAAATATCAATAGGTACTTGTAAGATAAAGAGTTAATAGTAAAACTAAGATCCCATCATATACACAACAAGGCAAATCTAAAGCTTCATACACCATAATCCCATTGCACGACAAATCCATCTATGCTACCACCAGTAACCCAATTGCACATGACACACTACCAATAAAAAAAAAAAAAAAAGATGACATGTACTGAAGATGAAGACAATGCCAATGCTACCCAAAAGAGAATTAAGAAGAATTAGAGAAATTTAAACCAAAAGTAATATTTATTTAGACTATCGTTTTTAGACTAGCGTTATTACAAAGTTGCAAACATTTATTTTAGTGACAATATAATCAATCTCCCATATATTATCTTGTATTTGTATATTTTAAATTACCGATTTAAATAAACAAATTCAATATTTATTTGCCTATGCATGAACATCTCTGATATAATATGGCATTGATATATACTTTGAAATACTTATTTAAAAATAATCATTGGGCATTATTACATTCGCGCAAAGCGCATAAAAGAACTAGTTGAGATCTAAAATTGTGAATATTTGATTCAAAAATTGTGAATATAGAGTTCAAAAATTGTGAATATAACTCGGGTCCACCTTGCAAGGTAAACCCGGGTCCACAGCATAATTTGCCTGAATAAGTTGTAGTTTATGTTGGTGAGTTGGTGTATCTATACATCCATGATAAATCAAATATTTTTCTTTTATTATAAATAAAATTTATACTCTCTGAATTTTGGTTATAAACATCACAAGGACAAAAAATAAAAATTTTGAACTAGATAATCTTTTCGCATACTATGCAGTAAATAATATTGGCATAATGTTGTACCTTGATTTTGTATGAATTTAATTTTATTCCTTTGAATATTTGTTTTAAAAGTTATTACACATTGTAGGTATTGGTATTAACATCTTGAAAGATAAAATTAATTTAATAAAATTTTGATTTGGTCACGTTGAGAGATTTTTATTAACGAATTTATTGCATTTGCAAACACACGAATTCAAACTCTTAATTTTATGCTTAAGCGAACTCTAAGCTAACTCAGCTCATACAAAAGTAAGAAGTTTGGAAGGCAAATAAAAGTAGAGGGAGAAAGAATTAAAGTGATAACAGAAGTTGTCACCTAAACTATCGATTTTGGTCACTATTGAAATTAGTGACCAATTTTTGAAGTCGTCACATGTCGTCACTATATCCTTCGTCACTATTGTAGTAGTGACGACTTTTGAAAAGTTGTCACAATTACTAAGACTTTTGTGATAATGTTTACGTACACTAAAAGTAGTATTTGAGTGATATCAATAGTCGTCACAATAAATGTACATTTGGTGACGAAATATGTTATTACAAAAAATTGATCTAGTGACAACTAATAGGATTGTTTCAACTCTTGAAAAAGAGTTAATACCAGCCAAGGTCCCTCGAGTATAGTGGTTCCACCCCCTATGGTCCTAAACTTTCAAATCAACCATTTGTAATCCTCTAAGTTTTGAAATTGACCTGCAATAGTCATTCCGTTAGTAAGTTTCGTTTCAGCCGTCAAATGTAAGGATATAAATGACTTTTCACGTTTTGTTCATCCAAATGAATTCATTTGCTCCGATCCACTTCTTAATGATTCATATATACGCACACAGACAACTCCCCGGAGAATCAAGATTCAGGCTAGCTAAGCTAGGTAGACATGGCCGCTGCCGTCACACCCAAATCAATCATTCCCCACGGATCCCCGTGTCCTAGATTTCCGGGCGCTACCGCCTTCTCCGATTGCGTCTGGACGGCGTTCCTGCGTCGCCAACGACGAGTTTCTCACCCACTTCCTAGAAAGCTCCTTCAAAGTCCCCAACCTTGTTCTCCAAAACCGCGTTTCCCTCGCTAGATACTGGTCCAGAGCCCGCCGAAGCTCGACTTCCGGTCGTTGGAAACAATGGACAGAAATTCCACACTCGAGATTCTCGACTCGGTTGCCAGGATCGGGTGCTTCGAGGTCGTCAACCACGGAGTTCCCAGTGATCTGATCCAGTCCGTGCTTTCCGCCGGTGGCACGGTTTTTAGGATCCCACAGGAGATGAAAGCGACGGCGACGATGTCGCCGGAGAAGCTCTGGGGTTTCAAGGAGGTTCACGAGGATGACGACTGGCCGAAAGCGGGGAAAAGCTGTCCAGTGAAGTGGGATACATTTATGGAAAAATCCTCCAATTGTTGGAGAAGAAGATGAGCAATAGATCAAGCCCATTACTATTCCAACAAGAACATAAACATGAAGAAGAAGAAGAAGGTTCAAGAAGCTCCAGCGTCTGCTATCTGCACAAACAATGGCGGAATGGAGATGGAAACATTTGGGTGAGCAAAACGTGAAAAGTTATTTATGCCCTTACATTTGACGTCTGAAACAGAGTTTACTAACGGAAAGACTATTACATGTCAATTTCAAAACTTAGAGAATCACGGAGGGTTGATTTGAAAGTTTAGTACCATAGGTGGCGAAACCACTATACTCGAGGGAGTTTGGTTGGTATTAACCCCTTGAAAAAAATAGGAGAAGTTTTTTATTTTTATTTTTTTTATTTTTATTTTTTTTTTCTTTAAAAGTGCAGGAACGGAGAGATAGGAAGAAGTGATGATTTTTTTTTTTCTTTTGCAAGAAGGATTGGCCAAGGTAGGGAATTGAAAAAAAAAAGGAAAATAATTATATTGGCCATCATCCTTCCGGACCTTGCTTAATTAACTTATAGTAATTTAATGGGAGAATATTTTAAGTCGTACTCCTAATCAAATTAATTATAAAAGTTCCTATCATATATATATATATATATATATATATATATATATATATATATATATATATATATATATATATATATATATATATATATATATATATATATATAGGGTCCGGATCAGGTGAGGACCTAATCTTAGGTGAGGACGTGAGGACTAATCTAGACCATTAAATCAGAATGATGTATGATTGAGATTAAAAGAAGCAAATCACACGGATTAAGAAAACAAATCCCTTTAAAATATTAAAATATATAAATTTAGGGTAAATCAGTCTTATTAAAAGATGTGCATTCCTATACAAAATGTTGTGCATTCCTATACTGAGTGTTGTGCATCAATAACTTCATTGTTGTGCATTCAAACCCCGCCAAAAAATCATACAGTGAACATCCAATGTTCTATGATGCATTGAACTATGCGCTATAATGCACAACTCCCTAGCCTATAGTGCACAACTTACAACACTAGGTTGCACAATCAGCACACACGAATGCACAATCGTACTACCCAGGCATTTATACATATACACGACAATCCAAATATAGACAATATTATACTCAAAAGAACAAGCGAAAAAAATAAAAAATACTGATTAGTTTGCATGGGCGAACACTCAATCAATGATGAAGAAATCGCGGCTCCAAATTGCAACGGTGATGATCCAAGAAAATAGGAAACCAATTTGGCCAAAGATTATACATGCATTCACACTTAAAAAAATAGAAAAAGACACTATTATCCCACTTTAACAAAAAAGATCAATCCATGTCATCTCAAGAACTCAAATCTGGACCATCCAAATAAAAAAACAAACGCATAAGATTAGTCCTCACGTCCTCACCTAAGATTAGGTCCTCACCTGATCCGGATTATATATATATATATATATATATATATATATATATATATATATATATATATATATATATATACTACACGACACACACATATATACTTAGTTATACTATATATATTTTTTACTTACATACAAATAATATATGTACATACGTTAGCATATATAATACATAAGTATGAAAAATATACATATACAATTATATGACCCAAAATAATATGTACACATTTTATATTAAAATAATTATTTTGTATTTCAAAATAATACACACATACTTATAATCAAAATTATAATTATACATACTTTATTATATATTTATTTATAACAACAATAATAATAGGATAAAGATGATGTGATTTTAATTTTAAAAGGCTTGATCACAGAGGAAAGGGGTGATCAATCGGAAAAAGAGAAGAATTTAGAAAGGCTAGAAAAATCGGGCATCACACTCCTTCATAGTAATCTTCCATTGTTGTTTTTCATGATGGCAGAATGCCTAAGGATCCCATCACGACAAAATGAACCACAAAAAACCATACAAAATTCATCAGTTATTCAAATGATTTAAGAGTAATAATTCAGTTAATTTGATTAATTTTGATTCAAATTAATTGAATTTTTATTTTGAGAAATTGTTATCTAATCAACCAAAATAAATTATACTTTAACTAATTCGATTAATTCATCCAAATAACCAATTTTTTATTATATATAATTTATTTTATATTATATATTTGATACAACCATATTGTAAAAATTGTACTACTATACGTTACATTGGATATCTCTTAATGTACAAATAGTAGACTAATGTTGTTAGGATAGTCATTCGATTAATTTGATTAATTTTGAATCAAACTTTGGGATGAAGACGCCATATTGATAGCAGAACAAGCAATTCATAGGAATTGATGTGACAAATTAATAAAATAAGTGATAGTGAACTTATTTGTCACAAAAAAAGTTTTAAAATGTGTGATTACAAAATGTATTTTCACAATAACATTCATTTTAAGAGGCACTAAATAGTTGTATTTTAAGTGACCACAATATTTGTTGGTCCCGAAAGAGTGGCGAGAAGTCTAGGGGGGAGGGGGGGTGAATAGACTTCTCTAACTTTTCAAACTTATTTCCAAAGCACACAAGGCAAATAACACTTTGGTAATTTCAGCTCTAAATAACAAGCATAAGCAAGTTAAACAACTTAGAGTGCACAGCGGAATATATAACGGTAAAGTGTTATGCTTGATTGTGTAGTGCTCAAGAAGAGATTCTAAACATGCAACACATTAGAAACACTTGATATGGATCATAGATGATGTGCGTAATGTTTGGCTTGCATGCGAACGTGGGAACTATCAAACCCAGACAGATAAAGATATGCGATAAATCGTAATCGGGTTAGTTCGCAGTTAGAATAAGCATGCACGAAATATATGCGCAGTAAGTAAATAGAGAGAGAGAGATTATAGTGGTTTGGAGATGGTGTAATTCTCCTACTACAATCTTCTCCTTTCACTTCAAGGAGGAAATTCACTATTCTTCGATCACCAAGATACAATAGTGAATAAGTGTCCACGGACACTTCTCCGAGTGCTTCGCACAAAGCTACACTCCACCAAGGCTTTTCGCAAGCTCCTCTTGTTACTCCGCCTTCCCGAGTACTTCGCACCAAGCTGTACTCCTATACCACGAGAACTACGCGCAAAGCTATACTCAACCAGGGTTTTTCACTCTCTCTAGTTACTCCGCCCTCTTTCTACACTCAGTAGAGAATATTACAAAGAGATAAAAAATTTCTCTCACTCAAACTTGAATTCTTTCGTATATAGCTCAATATATCACTTGATGATTGATTGGATATTCTTCGTTGTTTTTCGTATATAGCTCTTGTTCAAGTGTACTTGTCTTCAAGTCTGCTTGGGCAATTTATAGCCAATGAAAGCTATTTGCCCATTGATCAACTTTCGATCTCGATCGTCCATCTTCGTATGTAGTTGATAAAAAATAAAGTTGTCAACTTGATCTGAAATATTAGGTAGAAGTCTTTTTGCCTTTTGTCAGATGATTTGAATATTTTGCCCGTTGCCGTATCTTGAATTTTGTAGCCTCCAATATTTGAATAAGTTCGGCGCGGCAAGCTTGACATTTCTTGTCATTCATAAATGTTCTGACATATCAAGTTGATCAAATAATTTATCTGATGATTCTTGCTTGAGTATGAAGCAATATCTCTGTGAATCAGCCTCCTTCGAGCGTCACCGGTTCCACCGTAAAAAGATTGATATTCAGATGAAAATTATCACTTATTTTCTCCTTCATGATCCTTGTAGAATAATATATTGGAACCTTCTGTAAAAACTTCATAGTTGTTCATGGTGAGATGCTCTGTTTCGATTTTTGGCTTGGTCCACCTTACATGGTGTGTTTCTTCATCAAGTGCATGGTTCTTGTGAGACTTGTGCATTCATCTTGTTTAGTCTCCTTTTTACTTGGTCTCCAACTTGGTTAGTCTCTTTCTTGCCTAGTCTCCCAAGCTAGCTAGTCTCCTTCTTGGGGTTAGTCTCCCAAGCTAGCTAGTCTCCTTCTTGGGGTTAGTCTCCCAAGTTGGTTAGCCTCCAATACGGTTTACTTAGTCTCCCATACGGTGCTCCTTAGTACCCCATACTGTAAAAATGCTTAACTTGAGATTTAAACTTAGGACCATTTGGCATAGCTTACACACATATCATCCAACTCTTTTAGCATAGTTCTTGGTGATTTCTCTGCATCATAATTTTGTTAAGCCATAATCCCGCTTAACTTCTTCAAATAAATTATGATCTTCCAGACTTGTACACGGGTTGCATGATATGGGTGCACCACACTATGTAAACTTAAACTGACTCAAGTAGAATAAAATTGGGGACTATTTGATTTTTCAAAAATACATTCGGCTCATCAAAATTTACCATTTATTCCTAACAATTTCCCCCTTTTTGATGATGCCGAAACTTATACCCAAGTCATTTTGGCTTTGTCAATTTTTGAAAAATAATTTCTTTTGATTGCTTTTATTTCGACTAGCCAATTGACGGGTTTAACAAAAAAAAAAAAAAAAAAAAAAAAAAAAAAAAAAAAAGACTTAGAGATTTTTAATTGGACAATACTAAACCTATACATGAGACTTTGATCGTGGGGTTTGCATTTTTCTTTTTAGCTTGAATTTTTTTCTTCCCCCTAAATTTTATCTTTATACGTGTAACATATTAAATCTAGGTCTAAATTAAAATCTTGTAACATACTAAACACAATTAAATAAAATAAACTAGCTAATACCCAAAAGAATGATACCAATTTTTATCATGCATATTCAACCCGTTTTAGCTTAGTAAAAATATCGTACCAAAAGATAGAGTGCTAGCTAAATAACTTATACACCAAAAAATTATGAGATGTGCCAAACAACTTTTACCTCTTTCTTAATTTTGCGTTGATGTGAGCCCTCAACTTCTTGAAATCTTTCTCAAGGCCTTTGTGTTGGAATGGTGCTGCAACTTGTCCAGTTACGTAGTTACCGTAACCCTCCCTTATGTTGTCTCCTTTCAACACACTTGCTTCGTGCCAAAAGATGCACTCATCGAATGTATGGCCATCGCTCATTTGTTCACTCCGATGTCCGAACTTGGTTCGAAGCTCTTGTAATTTTTGCATTCTTGTGGCAATTGGCTTCGGCACTGGTGCATTCAGCGTAGGTGGTAACACATCATGAGGGGTTGAGCTAGAACTAGGACAAGTACCTTTGAGATAATCAATCATGCTCACACGGCCTTGTCCACTTCGACCTCTTGGCGTTGTTGTTGGTCAAATGAGTTCCACCAATGGTCCTCTTGGCTGTGATGCTCTCAGTTGTGATGCATATGCATAAGCTTGAGGCATAAAATGACTCGCTAAACCTTCCCCCTTTTCGGCAGCATTAACAAATTTTTGAAAGCTCTCCGAGGAAGTATTTTGTTGTTGTCGAACACCTTCAAGAAGATCCATGTTGATATGAGTTTATTGTAGGAGTCCCTTCATTTGTTGCTCCAATAACTTGAGTCTTGAAATTGTCTCGGACCCCAACTTGTCCATTTCAACAAATAATTTCAATACTTCATTTTTCAACTCCTCCTTTGCCGTATCAATTTCATTCTTCAATAGTCCTTGCCTATTGAACAATTGCATAGCACGATCAATCATATTCTTATGATAATCATCAAGCTTGTTGTCCATGGCATCAATCTTGTTATTCAAACCTCCTGTGGACTCTTGAATAATCAACTTAACATCACCAACAATTTCCTCCCGTAAAGATTGAACATTGAACAATGTTTCGGCTTGAATTGGTGGTGTTGGATTCGGCATTGAGTGAATGAAATCATCTTGAGGAGTGGTAAGCATTGTCTCAGCAAGGTTTGGTTCGGCCTCCTCATTGTTGTAACAAATCATCAAAGTGGTGCGGTTCCTTGGATTGTTTTGATCATAAAACTCACAATGTAGTTGGCAAGCTCGGCAAATTACGTGCTTCATCCAAATTCAAGGATATTTGATGGCTTGGTACACTTACATTATCTCGAATTGATCCCATAATCTCCGTTGCGGGATGAGAAAAGCAAGACTCATAGCTAAGATTTTCATCTCCAAAAGTGGCAGGATACGGGTCTAACTCTGGCAATCCTCCATCATCAATTCGTGCCGTAGATCCTTCTCCAGGGGCCCTTCGAATTTCCTCCCTTGAAATGATAGTTGCCCGGCGGATTTCATTTGGATCAAATTCTCCAATCGGCACATCGGATGCGGCTTCGACAATCACATTTTTCTCAGTTCTTTTCTTTCTTGCAAGCTTGGTCATGAAACAAAAATTAATGACCGAAAATCTTGTGGCTCGGGCAAGGTCTCGAGTACCTAGCCAACTCAAGACTAGTTCCTCCTTTCTAAGGTATTTGGCCCAATTGTTTCGGCCAACTTGTTGTGATCGCCCAATCTCCAAGCTCTCCAAGCTTTGGCACGCTCAAATTCCTCCGATAATACACTGTCCGCCCCAATAGTTGGCACATCATCAATACTGCCAACCTCAACTCTATCACTCTCGACTGCATTAACCTCCACTCTATCAACTCTTTCAACCGGCACGGGAAAGTTAAGGACAAAAGGGTTTGGATTTGGCAAGGTTGCGTGTTGGTTGGTTATTGGGTGGCTAGATGTTTCTTCATTGGATCTTATTGAGGGGGTGTTGGATCCCTCATTGCTTGGTTCACAGATTAAGGTTCTTAGAGCTAGGGAAGGGTTTGAGGCTTTTCTTTTTCGGGTAGGCTTGGGTACGGTGGGTACGGTGGGAATTTTTGGTTCATTGGAGCTTGGTCTAAATAGGTAGTTATGGTTGAGAATGAGTTTGGCTTTAGATAGTGTCACATTTTTGGTTCTTAGTATCTCCCCAATTGCAAAACCATATCCAATTTCTTGTTGGAACCAACCATCTACCAACGGTTTTGCCTTCTTTAGAGAATCACACAACCTCTCAAACATGAAAGCTCCCCAATCAACACACACATTATTCAAAATAATATCCATGATCAAAAGCTTCTCCCTAGACAATTTGTCACGGCAGTAGTATCTAGACTCAACACATTTGTGTATAATATCCAATAGGAGTCCATAGCCCTTTTTCAAGTCCTTTTTATTGCCGTTTATCTTAGGAGCTAGCGGTGCGTTGGCATCGCGTACCTCGACCCAAGTAGCATTGATGTCAAAAACATGAGTCTCTACCCGTAAATTTGACTCAACAAGATTAAATACCCTCCGAAAATCATCGACTTTTATTTCTACTTCAACTCCTTTCACCATAGAAATAATCGAATTATTTTCAACTCTTGCATGCAAATATAGCTCGGTCACATCATCCTTGTAAAAACCAACATATCTAAAGGTGCAAAAATTTAACAACCCACAACTTTCAAGAGAGTTGATAATTTTTACCCCTAAAGTTTTGTCTTCGACTTGCTTTTTGAAATCGGTGATGTCGAGTATCATCCCACTAAGCACACGGCTTGATCTCCTTGTCCCTCCGGTGGTGATTGTCTCCGCCTCCAATTGATCAACCTCCATTGATTAGAACTTGATTTGGGGATTTTTGGTGAGATATTTGGGTATTTCGGCGGTAATGTCCGAAATTCTTGAGGGGATTGGGTATTTGGTTTTAGAGAATGTTTGTGTGTGATTTTAGGTTTGGGTGATGGGTATTTATGGGTAGTATAGTGTAGAGTAGAAGATTTTGGATGGGTGTGGAAGCAATGGAAGATGTGGATAGCTTCTTTGTTCGAGATTTCCAGCCGACGAGAGGAAGAAGGAGAAGAAATTTGTCTTTTTGGGTCTCCTCTTTCTACCCGTTAGAATTGAGGAAAAATATGTGCGAAATTATTTCTTTGCCCTCTAGTGGATGGAGAGAGAGTATTGATCTCTTTGAGGATAAATTCGACCTTCCACATGATTTAAATTTGCCAGCTCAGTTTTAAATACTCCATTTATGGGTACATGGCGCCAAAAATTGTGCTTCAAATAACCGCCAACCTGGAGCAAATCAGAAAAAAAAAAATCTCGAAAATAATCTGTTAGAGCAATAAATATATTCCAGATAAATAAATAAATATTTGATCAAAAAAAAATATTCCAGATAAATATTATCATCTCGATTTCATATTTCAATAAAGCTGATATATTCTCTGAATTGACAGACATATACCTAACAGTCTGAAAAGATTTTCAATTTCCAAAACAAATTAAATGATTTTGACTTTCCACAACTCTGAGTATTACCTTTTTGAGTTTTGAAAGAATTTTGAGCAAATATGCATGCAGGTAATTCGAGAGTTTTCCTTAATATATGCTGACCCAAAATGATCCTTCCAAGTTCCCCCTTAATATTTGCTTATAAAAAAAAATTTAACCCAATCAGAAAATTTATCCCCCCTTAATTGCATACAAAGCTTAAATTAATTAAATCAATTAAACACACTAAGTAGATAAGATAGCAATTAAATTACACAAATTAATTATGCTAAAACATGACAAATAAATAGATACACATATCACATAATTATATTACAAACACATGTACGGAAATCTTGTAAGATAAAATTTTAACACATTTAGTCACATATAGATTTTACGAAAACATGTACGCAACTAAATACATATCACATGAACACACAAAAAATAACATATGCTCCAAAAAAAAATGCGTAGGTCACATGAATAACACATTATATGCACAGTGCGAACATATTTCAAAATTAAGAGTTTAGAAATGCTTAGCTCATTTCGATCATTCCCATTTCATGCCTTAGAGTTGCAAAATGAGATTCACACAACGGCTTTGTGAGAATGTCGGCAATTTGATTCTCCGTGGGAACATGATCGATTTTCAAATCTTTCTTTTCGACGTGGTCTCGAATAAAATGGTATCGAACGTCGATAGGCTTGGTTCGTGAATGAAGCACCGGATTTTGGGTTATGGCGATTGCACTAGTATTATCGCATAAAATGCTAACGTTTTCGCACTTAACCCCATAGTATAATAATTGTTGCTTCATCCACAAGATTTGTGCACAACAACTCCCAGCTGCAATATATTCGACTTCGGCAGTCCTCGTAGCTATGGAGTTTTGCTTTTTGCTGAACCAAGAGACCAATCTTCCCCCTAAGAACTGGCATGTCTCTGAGGTACTTTTTCGGTCTATTTTACAACCTGCAAAATCTGCATCTGAATAACCAATTAGTGTAAAATCTCCTTCTTTGGGATACCATAATCCCACATTGATTGTTTCTTTAAGATATCGAATTATCTTCTTGGTTGCAATCAGATGACTTTCTTTGGGCTTTGATTGGAATCTCGCACATACGCCAACCGAGTAGGATATGTCCGGTCTGCTTGCGGTTATGTATAGTAACGATCCAATCATCCCTCGATACATCGTTTGGTCGACATATTTTCCTTCATCATCTTTATCCAATTTTTGAGATGTACTTATGGGAATTTTAACTGAGGAGTTTCCATCTACGCCAAATTTCTTGATAAGATTTCTTGTGTACTTGGCTTGATTTATGAAAATTCCTTTTTCAAGTTGTTTGACTTGCAGTCCCAAAAAGTAATTTAATTCTCCCATCATACTCATCTCGAACCTGTTCTGCATGAGCTTAGAAAATTTCTCACATAAAGATTTATCAGTACTTCCAAAAATAATGTCATCAACATAAATTTGTACTAATAAAATGTGATTATTTTCTTGAATTCTAAAGAGGGTTTTATCGACTAGACCTTTGGTGAATCCACAACTAATTAAGAACATTGACAATGTGTCGTACCAAGCTCGCGGAGCTTGTTTTAACCCATACAATGCCTTCTTTAATTTGTAGACTTCATCACCAACGTCTTTTACCTCAAAACCGGGTGGTTGTTCGACGTAAACTTCTTCTTCAAGTAAGCCATTAAGAAATGCACTCTTTACGTCCATTTGATATACGATGAAATTCTTGTGCGCTGCATATGCTAGGAATATCCGGATTGCTTCGAGCCGTGCGACGGGGGCGAATGTCTCATCAAAATTAATGCCTTCTTCTTGTGAATACCCCTTCGCAACTAATCTTGCTTTATTCCTAACAATGATGCCATCTTCGTTTGCTTTGTTCCTAAAGACCCATTTAGTCCCAATTACATTTTGGTGCGTTGGTCTTGGAACAATTTCCATACGTCTTTGCGCTTGAATTGATCTAATTCCTCTTGCATGACATCTATCCAACATGGATCGGCTAAGGCTTCGTCAATTTCTTTTGGTTCCAGTTGTGATAGAAAGCATGAAAACATTGCATCCCTTGTCACTTGTTTGTCCCTTGTAGATGATCGTGTTCTTACTCCGTCTCTCGGATTTCCAATGACTAAGTCATGTGGGTGACTTCTTAGCCATTTTCGGTTTGGTTGAAAACTCATTGGATTCTCAGAGTTTCCTTCTTGTTGAAATACCACTTGTTGAGTTGTCTCTTGTTGTGAATTGTTGACGGGTGCTTCTTCGGGTTCATCTACTGGAATTTCTTCCGTTGGAATTCCGGGTGAAATTTCGGTTGTAGGTGTGAGTGATATTTCGGGTGTCACATTGGATATTGTCTCAATTTGGTGAATGCCCATATCACTTGATTCTTCCTCCTGCAACACATTATCTTTGAAAGTATCGTTAGAATTATTTAAATCACGATTACCTCCATTATCTTTGTTATTTTTTTCGTGATTTTCGTCGAACACGACGTGAATTGATTCTTCTACCACCATGGTTGATTTGTTGAATATTCTGTACGCCTTGCTGGTAGATGAATATCCTAAGAATGTTCCTTCGTCCGCTCACTCGTCAAAAGTCTTTAATTGAGACTTTCCATTAACAAGTACAAAACATTTACAACCAAATGTATGAAAATAAGTGAGATTGGGTTTTCTCCCTTTCCATAATTCATATGGTGTTTTGTTATAGGAGTTGTGGATTAGACTGTGATTTTGAGTATAGCACGCCGTGTTGATTGCTTCTGCCCAAAATCTCTTTGGTAGTCCGGCGGCTGTTATCATGACTCGTGCGGCTTCCTTGAGTGTTCGATTTCTTCTTTCAGCTACACCATTTTGTTGCAGCGTTCGTGCGGCAGATAATTGGTGTAAGACTTCATCCTTTTTCTTGATGAATACTGTCCATGTGTACCTGGAAAAATCATCAACAACAACCAAAGTATATTTCTTACCACTTATACTTACTGGGTCTACTGGACCAAATAAATCCATGTGCAGTAGACTTAAGTGTCTTGATGTTAACTCTTGAGTTTTGTCTTTTAATGATGTTTTGATTTGTTTTCCTTTCTGGCATGTGTCACATATTTGATCCTTTTTGAACACAATATTGGGTAGTCCTCCGACTAGCTTATCTCTTGCAAGCTTGTTGATGGTTTTGAAATTCAAATGATTTAGCCTTCTGTGCCATTCCCAACTAGCTTCACTCGAATTGTTTGCCATCAAGCATACAGAATCATTTGTTGTACTCCAATCTACCACATACATATTTTTCTTTCTTGATCCGGTGAGTACGACTTCATTCGTAGATTCGTCCTTGACTTGACATTTGCCTTTGTAAAATTCTACGAGATATCCTTTGTCGCAAAATTGACTTGTACTAAACAAGTTGAATTTTAATCCTTCGACATAGGATACGTCATCAATTCGTAGACCATTTTTCACAATTGCGCCTGTTCCTTTTGTCATTCCATATTGATCGTTTCCACCGAACACTACTTTTGGTCCTTTGATACTTTTGAACTCAAATAGACTAGCTTTATTGCTGGTCATATGTCGAGAGCATCCACTATCGAAATACCAAACTTCATGCAAAAAGATTAATTACTTTTAGGTACCCATACTTGTTTGGGCCCTTTAGTGTTAGTAATTTTTGGCATCCAAATCCACCTAGATCCCACTGATCCAAGAGTAGGTGATTTGTAACCATTAAAGACTCTATAATCATAACGCACTTGCGAATAATGCTTTGGTGCGGGTTGGGAAACAGATAGTTGCTTGATCCTATGAAAAAGAGCAAATCTGGACTTGGTCCATGTTTTGTCTTCAAGCGACCAATCTTGTTCTGAGGGATATAATCTCCCAGCCCCAATTCTCGGAATTCTTCCCATATTCCTATGAGGTTTTATTGCACTAGACTCGTTGGCTCTCTTTTGAGATACAAATTTTTGCCTTTTAAAATTTTGTTGCCTATCCGAGATATTAATTTTTGGATTCGGCCTTGCAACATTTTTCTGGGCATTTATTTGATTACCAACTCCTTGTCTCATTGTGCTATACTGACTTTTCACAAATTTTACCATTGGAACTTTATTAATTAAATTAGTAGTAGAATTACTCAGTTTCACATGGGTTTGAGAACATGATGGATCGTAGCCTAGTCCGGCTTTATCTCTAGCGAGTTTTTGCATACTTACCATTTTATCCATTATTTTGAATGAATTTGTAAATGATGCGATTACTTCCCGAAGGTTATGTTCTCGAACCTCTCTAGCTTTGCACTCTTCTTGAAGTCGAATATTTTCGACTTTCAAGTTACTCATTTCATTTAGAGAATTTTGCAATTTTTGTGCCATTTCTTCCTTTTCAAGGATTAAAGTATTATTGCGCTCTTTGATCTGAGTATGAGTGACCATGATCTCTTGACAATCTTTCATAAGACTTAGAAATGATTCTTGGGTCTTGAAAGAAGTGTCAACTGAGCTAAAGGAATTAGAAGATACCTCTTCGTCGGTTTCGTGCACCATCAAGCATTCCTCATGCTCAGATTTCTGGCTTACTAAACATAGTAATGTTGTGTCCTCTTGTGATGACTCACTTTCATCACTGGATGACTCTTCGGATTCGCTTATCTCTAATGGATCACTGATTAGAGCTTTTCTTTTGAATCTCCTATCTTTGACTTTGGCTTTCTCCTGCACAGTGTCAAATTGATTTTTGCTAACTTTGGGATAAGGACATTCAACCATAAAATGTCCAAGCTTTCTGCAGTTGTAGCAAAGATTTGTATTGCTCTCAATATTATCTCTTCTTGGTCTTCTCAACAAGCTTGTATGCAGAATATTTTTGGAGTTGTTCTTCCTCATAAATTTCTTGAATTTCCTGACAAACAAAGCAAAATTTTCGTCATTTAATAATTCACTATTTTCTACTGACCTTGACGTGGACGGTTGTTCGGCAACTAGTGTGATATTTCTTTCTTCTTTTTCTTCCTCCGCCGGTGACTTCATCTCAAATTCGTAGGCTTTGAGATCGCTAAAGAGCTTGTCGGTAGAAAGGATTTTTAGATCCCTATGATCTCGCATAGCCGTGACTTTCATATCCCAACTCGACGGTAGTCCACGTAGAACTTTGAGCGATATTTCCTTCTGGGTAATGGTCTTTCCCAGATTCGTGATTTCTCCAAGGATTTTGATTAATCGAGCTTCCATGTCAGTGATGCTTTCGTTCGGTAGCATTTTGAAATCTTCAAACTTCTTCATGGCAATGGTTAGTTTGTTATCATTTTCTTGTTCATCGCCTTCACCGATACCGATAAGTGTATCCCATATTTCTTTTGCTGTGGTGCACTTTCGAATCTTTGGGAATATGGTGTCATCTACGGCCTTGAACAAAATATCTTTGGCAATGTTGTCCAAATTATTTCGTCCTCTATCTTCACTTGTCCACTCCATTTTTGGCTTTGGAACATATTTTGGAGCATTTGGAGTTAGTGCAGCGGCGGTGTTAACTTCCATGATTTGGATATGACCATTTGTGATGACTTCCCACATTTCGTCATTTAGAGCAGATAAGTGCACATGCATTCGAATTTTCCAATCATCAAATTTGTTAAGTGAGAAAAGCAGATTTTGAGCGAGAACCATATCTCTCTTCATCTTGAAGATTTTGAGATCTATCTAGCAGTCAAAATTGACTCAAATAGACAACCGCTCTGATACCACTTGTTGGTCCCGAAAGGGTGGCGAGAAGTCTAGAGAGAGAGAGAGAGGGAGAGGGGGGGGGGGGGGGGGGGGTGAATAGACTTCTCTAACTTTTCAAACTTATTTCCAAAGCACACAAGGCAAATAACACTTTGGTAATTTCAACTCTAAATAACAAGCATAAGCAAGTTAAACAACTTAGAGTGGACAGCAGAATATATAACGGTAAAGTGTTATGCTTGATTGTGTAGTGCTCAAGGAGATATTCTAAACATGCAACACGTTAGAAACACTTGATATGGTTCATAGATGATGTGCGTAATGTTTGGCTTGCATGCGAACGTGGGAACTATCAAACCCAGACAGATAAAGATATGCGATAAATCGTAATCGGGTTAGTTCGCAGTTAGAATAAGCATGCACGAAATATATGCGCAGTAAGTAAATAGAGAGAGAGAGATTTATAGTGGTTCGGAGATGGTGTAATTCTCCTACTCCACTCTTCTCCTTTCATTTCAAGGAGGAAATTCACTATGCTTCGATCACCAAGATACAATAGTGAATAAGTGTTCACCAACACTTCTCCGAGTGCTTCGCACAAAGCTACACTCCACCAAGGTTTTTCGCAAGCTCCTCTTGTTACTCCGCCTTCCCGAGTACTTCGCACCAAGCTGTACTCCTACACCACGAGAACTACGCACAAAGCTACACTCAACCAGGGTTTTTCACCCTCTCTAGTTACTCCGCCCTCTTTCTACACTCAGTAGAGAATATTACAAAGAGATAAAAAATTTCTCTCACTTAGACTTGAATTCTTTCGTATATAGCTCAATATATCACTTGATGATTGATTGGATATTCTTCGTTGTTTTTCGTATATAGCTCTTGTTCAAGTGTACTTGTCTTCAAGTCTGCTTGGGGCAATTTATAGCCAATGAAAGCTATTTGCCCATTGATCAACTTTCGATCTTGATCGTCCATCTTCGTATGTAGTTGATAAAAAATAAAGTTGTCAACTTGATCTGAAATATTAGGTAAAAGTCTTTTTGCCTTTTGTCAGATGATTTGAATATTTTGCCCGTTGCCGTATCTTGAATTTTAATTTGTAGCCTCCAAGATTTGAATAAGTTCGGCGCGGCAAGCTTGACATTTCTTGTCATTCATAAATGTTCTAACATATCAAGTTGATCAAATAATTTATCTGCTGATTCTTGCTTGAGTATGAAGCAATATCTCCGTGAATCAGCCTCCTTCGAGCGTCTCCGGTTCCACCGTAAAAAGATTGATATTCAGATGAAAATATATCACTTATTTTCTCCTTCATGGTCCTTTTAGAATAATATATTGGAAGTAAAAACTTCATAGTTGTTCATGGTGAGATGCTCTGTTTCGATTTTTGGCTTGGTCCACCTTACATGGTGTGTTTCTTCATTAGGTGCATGGTTCTTGTGAGACTTGTGCATTCATCTTGGTTAGTCTCCTTTTTACTTAGTCTCCAACTTGGTTAGTCTCTTTCTTGCCTAGTCTCCAACTTGGTTAGTCTCTTTCTTGCCTAGTCTCCTTCTTAGGGTTAGTCTCCCATGTTGGTTAGCCTCCCATACGGTGCTCCTTAGTCTCCCATACGGTAAAAATGCTTAACTTGAGATTCGAACTTAAGACCATTTAGCATAGCTTATAGCTTACACACATATCATCTAATTCTTCTAAGATGGTTTTTGGTGATTTCTCCGCATCATAATTTTGTTAAGCCATAATCCCGCTTAACTTCTTCAAATAAATTATGATCTTCCAGACTTGTACACGGGTTGCATGATATGGGTGCACCATACTATGTAGACTTAAACTGACTCAAGTAGAATAAAATTCGGGACTATTTGATTTTTCAAAAATACATTCGGCTCATCAAAATTTACAATTTATTCCTAACAATATTTATTACCTAGTTCACACAAAATTACTTGACACCAACTTGAATGCCATTTTAGTGGCAAACATGGATTACAACATAATTTCACATAATATTCATCTATTTAATTATAGTGACAAAGTCATTGTAACAACTAATTACTCATCACAATTATCATAAATTAGTGACAAAACTTGAAATCAACATAAATATTCTCACAATTTAGTAATTTTTGTTACGAAATTATAGAGCGTCACAAATATTTTTAACAATTTCATCACAAAAAGTGATAATATTAGTGACAATAATATTTTTTTCTCACAATTGTTTCTCATTTCTAATGGTACTAACCAATTGTATTTTTATTGACAAAAAAAATTGTCACAAATATAAAAACAAGAAGTTAGAAATTTGTGTCCACATATTTTGTCACAATTACATTCGTTCCCACCATAATTATAATGCGGCCAAAATGCGCATACATTTAGTGACAACGTATGTTACGACACTATTATTCTAGTAATAGTGACAACTTATTCGTAACAAATACTTACTTGTCACAATTACCATACTATCAGTGACCAAAAATTTTTTATCACAATTATCTCACACAATAGTGTCGAATTATTTTTTTAGTTACAAAAAGAGTAATATTTGTGATTAAATTATGAAGTGTCACACTAAATTTGTCACAAAATGTCTTTATTCTTGTAGTGTACCTAACCTTAAGAAGCTCGTAACGCTCCGACCCGCTGTCACTTCTTCTCGAGCTCGACTACTGAAACCAATAAACAGAATTCTATAATCCTACGGACCAAATCATTAGACAAACACTTTTCTATGTACCCTGGTATATTTACTTAGATGTATTTACCACATCAAGGGACAATTAAAAAAAAAAAAAAAAAAAAAAAAAAAAAAAACCAATATTATGTTTTGTCCATTTCAAATTTAATCTTTTAAACTAGCAAATGTACATCTTAAAAGTGTAAATAAATAATACAAACATGCAATAAATTATTGATTAATTAATCAAGTAATAAATTAAAAGAATATGCCTCAACAGTGATAATTAGTAGTGAATATACGATTATATATATATATATATATATATATATATATATATATATATATATATATAAAATAGCGCACTGATTTATTAAAACCCACCCTAAATAATTAAACAAATTCTGGTCATACAAACCCAAAATCCAACGCCCCTGATGCGGCAAATTATGTTGTGCATCTGTATGCACCATGCATGGTGCATACAGATGAAAAAACGACGTCGTTTTAATAAAACGCGCGTCTCCCCTTAAAAAAAAAATCAGGTTCGATTCCCAGCAACAACATATGAACTAAAATTCCATAATCGATGAACTATAATTCCATAATCTAATCTATGAATTAAAAATTCCAGAATGAATGAACTAAAATTCCATAATCTATAAACTAAAATTTCATAATCGATGAACTACAATTCCATAATCGATGAACTATAATTCCATAATCAATGAACTATAATTCCATAATCTATGAACTAAAATTCCAGAATGAATGAACAATATAATGTTGTTGCTGGGAGTCGAATCTGAATTTTTTTTAAAGGGGAGACACGCGTTTTTTAAAAAAACGACGTTGTTTTGGCATCCGTATGCACCATGCATGGTGCATACGGATGCACAGCATAACGATTGCCCTGATGCAGTGCCGGATTTTAGAGGGGCCCCAAATTTTAGAGGTCCAATATTTAATTTTTATCTAGCTAGTTTAGAAATAAAAATTTTAAGTTTTCAATTAAACTTAAGAGATTCTATGAAGAGATGGTAAGAATGTGTATTTATTATATTTTAACTTGGAGGTCAAAGGTTCGAAACTTGCATGTATTAATTTTAAAAATCGTGATTTTGGTAGGGCCACATTTATTTACTAGAATAGGGCCACAAAAAAATTTAAAATACGGTCCTGATGAATCCACACGTTTGTATTTGAATAGAATCCTATACAACCGTCGCCTGCTGTCCACCACCAATTTCACCATTTCTATTTTCAATTTCAATTTCACCATTTCGATTGTTGTTGTGATTGCTGTCCACCACCGCCGTTTGCTGTGTCCAACACCAATTTCACCATTTCTATTTTCAATTTCAATTTCACCATTTCTATTGTTGTTGTTGTCCACCACCATCATATGCTATGTTTGTCTAAATACTTATTTCACAATTTCTAATTTTGTGCTTTGTTTATGTATAATGTTATGTTAAAAAATAATAATTTGTGATTTTTGTTTTTGGATTTTGTCATTTTCTAGAAAATGAACCAAACATACAAACACAATTTTCCGTTGTGTAGCCAAACACCGGAAATGAACATGTTTTCTGGAAAATAACTCATTTTCAAGAAAACATTTTTCAGAAGCCATTTTCCTACTTTCCAAACGGACCCTTATTATAAATAAAATTTATACTCATTGAATTTTGGTTATAAACATCACAAGGACAAAAAATAAAATTTTTGAACTAGATAATCTTTTCGCATACTATGCAGTAAATAATATTGGCATAATGTTGTACCTTGATTTTGTATGAATTTAATTTTATTCCTTTGAATATTTGTTTTAAAAGTTATTACACATTGTGGGTAATGTGTTAGCATCTTGAAAGATAAGATTAATTTAATAAAATTTTGATTTGGTCACGTTTAGAGACCTTTATTAACGATTTTACTGCATTTGCAAACACACGAATTCAAACTCTTAACTTTATGCTTAAGCGAACTCTAAGCTAACTCATACAAAAGTAAGAAGTTTGGAAGGTAAATAAAAGTAGAGGGAGAAAGAATTAAAGCATAGTTGAATTGGAAAGTAAAATGTGGAAGTTAAATAAAAGAAGAGAGATTAGAGTCTATGGGTGGGAGAGAGTTTGCTCTGATTAAATAAGAAAGAGGAAGCATGTATATATCGAGTTGCAAATAATTTTTGTTGATTGGAATGATGAGTGGTAAATATTTAATAATGATTTTGATGGAGATATTAGACTAACAAGTTGGAGATAATTTTAAGAAGATCTTGAGTGAACCTTTACTTTTGGTTGAGGTTGAGTTAGCTCGGTTTGATGTGTGCAGGGTTTATGGAGTCTGTGACAGTTCTTTAAAGATACGGTAATACGGTAGTTACGGAGCACCAAATCTGTTTGGTTGTTAACCAAATGTTGTTACAAGATTTGCATAAGTGTCATGTATGTGTACGGACGAATCCTTGACCTGGAGTATGGAGTAACCTTAAATCTCATCACTATATCCAACAGTGGTTATTATGAGGCCTTAATTGCTAACCGTTCCTTTTAAGAGCAATTACTCCCGCATGTGAGAGGATCGGATACCAAACATACTTGAATGATTCATAAGTGGAGATAATGTAAGTGGAATATGTGATATACTCAGTAAAAGAATTACTTATGAGGGAAAAGAGGGTGTTTGAAGCGTAACACCTACTACATAATTGTAAATATTGTCTGTAGAATACTATTGAGTCTTTTCTTTCCAAAATCAATTTTAATTCATACACGAAATGGTTGAAAATTTAGCAGTAAATAGCTGTTTTTATGCATTATTTTGATTGAGATATACTAATAATTTGAGTCAAAGTCAAAATAGATTCGAATTTTCTTAAGTGAAGAATGGATTTTGTATATTCCAATGTTGCAAAAATCGCGCCTAGGCGCTAGGCGCTAGGAGGCCGCCGCGAGGAATGGCCTCGGCGGCCTCCTCCGCGGCCGGCCGGCTGGCCGCCTAGACCGCCTAATCGGCGATTTTTTTTTTTTTTTTTTTTTTTTTTTTGTTGAAAATGTCGGAAAAGTTTTGAAAGGCATAACTTTTGACTCGGTTGTTCGATTTGGACAATTCTAAAAAAAATGTTTCTTTAACTCTTAATTTTAGTTTTTTATGTGTTTAGATGGTTTAAACAATCTTTTGAACAATTTTACAACCACTTTTGTAAATAGTTTCTAAGAAATAACTATGGAAACCTTATGTTTTAGTACTACATTTTTAATTTTAAAATTTCTTTTTAATTAAAAATAAATAAAAATAAAAATAAAAAATAAAAAATCGACGCCTAGGGGGCGCCTAACGTTTTTTGCAACATTGGTATATTCAGACTCAAAATGGTTAATATATGAATGAGAAACTAATTCTCAAAGGAGTTGAGAAAAAAGAAATGTGAGAGCATGTGAACTTGAACTAATATAAATATGTTTTCACTTCTAAGACCATCTCCAACGAAGCTGGTAAAACGGAAAAACGACAAAAAAATTGGCGTGGAGGCTCTCCAACAAAGAAGCCAAATTGCTAAATATTTGGCGCAAGGTGAATAGTGCAGCGCCATATTTTATTTTGGCCCCTACTTTTATTTGTAATTCCTTTTATGTCCTTGTTTAGTTTTAATGTATTTGTATATTTTGTTAAATTGTTAAATATAAATTTTATATTATTAAAAATAAACTATATCATTTGAAAGATCTCATCAAGGTGATTAAAACAAGTCTAATATTGAACATAGATTAATTAAAAATGAAAATACATAAAGCTTAATTATAACAAAATTAAAGCAAATTACATTTAAAATTACTTTAAACATACTTAAATTCAATAATCTCTCAGGTCAGCCCCATTTCCTCTCAAATTATCAAAATATTTATTAAACTGACTACTTGATTCTACTCCTCCAAATGGTTGACGAACTTTCTTTGCATGAATTCGTAGTTGTGTATTTCTGACCCAATCACGCCTTATTTGATCTGTGATGGAATCAGCATCTATGCTCATGATTTTGTTCTCTTCTTGGAGTTCCGTCAACTCTAGTTGCTTTGCTTCATTTTTGAGCTTTTATCATTTGAAGCTCATAATTTTTTTGGAGTTGAGCATGACTTTTTTTGAACATTTGTGCGATCTTTTCATTATGTTCTATGACTTTTGCAAAATAATCATGACATTCTGCAAATGCTTGCTTTTTTTTTTTTTCCTTCTTACGCTCGGTCGGACGTTCATCGTTAAAGTCCAGAGTTTCGAAATCATCGTCTAAGTTAAGGCAAAAAGATGATGAACCTATTGACTTATTGCCTTGTGACTCTGATCCTTCAATGTCAGAACTTCGCTTTGGACTTGCAACACTTGGTTCTCTACTCGAAGGACCTTTAAATTTCTCCAAGTCTTTAACAATAGGCCATGCATGATCAAATTTATAACCTTTTTTAAATTTGGGATCTTGTGCCATTAGCTCTTTTGCCCTATCAATTTGTTATAAACCACAATTAAAGTAAGTAAATAACACAAACGTTAAAAGTATTCACAATTTATATATAAACACAAAATACTCACAATGTCTTGTTCTGAAGCACCACTCGGATTCAAGTTCTCAACCTGTACAATACATCCTCTTAATTTGGCGAGAGCTGTCATTATAGTTTGCATCCAGGTCTGAATTAACCTCAATGGTCGAGTGCTTCCAACATTTGCTGGTAGCGCTTCATGATAAACACTCAAAATACGAGTCCAAAATATGTCCCCAAGTTGATGATGACCTGTAATTTTATCTTGGCAAATATTGTTGGTGATAATGAACCACAATCGATTTAATATCCCAAAAATAATATTTATATATACACACACAAGTATATAAAATATTATTAGATATTTATCCGAAATATATATATACACACAAATATATATAAAACGGATCCAAAGGTTATATATACATGTATATCTACGAAAAAGATATACCAATATATATTAACCAAAATTGAAACTAATAATCCTCAGATTATAAGTCCAATCCAACTAAAATTTATCAAAAGAGGGAGAACGGATTTTTGCTTAAAAGCATAATCCAAAACAAGAAAGAAGGAGGAGGAAGAAATAAATGTACGAGTTAGGCAAAGTGCCTTTCTTTCCTTAAAACCTTATTTGCCACCTCCCAAGAGTGCTAGGAGCGTTGTGGCCTAGGTCTCCCAGGATAAAACGTACAACGGTTCGACGTTTGAGCACCCAAACGAACGAACCCGGCGAACAAGAGCACAGGCAAAAGCACAGCTTCAAGAACGGAGTAGAAGCAGAAGTATTTTGAGGCTGGAAAGATTATTTTTCTTGTGTGTTCTTGTTACTTTTCCTTAGAAAAATTCTCCTGCACTCTACCCCTTCTTATATAGGGATTGAGGAGTGAATAGCCTTTATTATGGAATTTAGGGACACCCCTACAACTCTTGTAACGGCAACCATTAACATGGGTGTTAATTCAAAATTAAAATTGGAATTAATTCAAAGAATTAATCCCATAACAGCTGAATTAAATCCCAACAGTCACAAATAGGAACTTTTTGATTCGTGTATACTGTGCATATTTCGGCCACTGCATTTGCAAAGTTTCGGCCAAGTTGGCCGAAACTTGCAATTGCAATTCATTTGCACATGTGGCCGAAACTTTGAAACTTGCAGTTTCAAGAGTTTCGGCCACACTTGGCCGAAACTCACAATAAACATCACGAAATTTCGTGGCTTTGTCAGAAAATGAACACCAAAAGTTTTAGGATTTGATTTGCACCCCCCCCCCCCCTGCGCGTGAAAGAAAGCCTCTATGCTATACAATTCAATAAGCTTAACAAGAGCTCATGTATAAATAGTGGGGCAAATCCTCTTCCCAAACCAATGTGGGACAAAAGCTCACCTTTTCCCTTCATTTTCCAACTCAAATGGGTTTACTTTGAGAATCAATATCTCATTCACCCATTATCCGTTTTGAGCGTACAATATATCTCATTCACCCATTATCCGTTTTGATCCGACCGAAATCGGAAGTGGACCACACTGATAATTGTACCACAAAATAGCCACTTAATATGCCATTTTATGCCATTTTAAGCTATTTTTTCCAACAATTCCCTACATGAATGAAAATTTATTTTCAGGGTATTTTGAAATCAGAAACAAACTGTGTTCAACAGTCGATCCCTGCATAGGATAGGTAGGGATCACTATACCCTTTGAACCTTCCCTTGTAAAGATATGTTTACTCTACTGGCTGTACGATAGAATGCGATGTCTTTGAACCGACTGCCGTTTGTGTAGACGATGACATATCTCACACAGGAACCTCCCAACCATGCTCTGTTCTCATGAGTGTGCCCATTTTGGTCGTGGGTCACCGTCCTGGTTCTGCAAGAGTTTGTGAAGGATTGTGCCCATCAATTCTCCTTTGAAGCGACCCTCACTTCTCTCTCACATAGGTGATTCTTTTCTGAGTATCCCGCATACTCACACATGTCAACCGACATTCGAATCATTAAAGCACCAACGTGCTAGCCTTGTGCGAGAGTCACTGTTTCTAACGAGGAGTGGTAGGAAGTCCGAGACCCCCACAGTGACACGCTTCGTTCCATAATTTAGTTGTCCCATTGAACCTAGGTGATAGCTAGGTTGGGTATCCACTATAGAACTTTTAGTCCACGGGCTTTAGACCCAAACCTCGTTCCAACTTCTCCACACCCATTTGCTTACCCTCGGGTTAGCGAGTTAGCGGTCGCTACGTTATCTTTTGACACCACGTAGTCAATAGAGATAATCCCCATTGTGAGAAATTGTTTAATGGTATTATATCTACGACTTATAAGTCTAGACTTACCATTCCACATTTAACTCTGTACTTAACCAATTTTTGGCTTGACTATCGCAATTCACACAGATTGGAGGTACGAGTTCACCACTAGGAGCATTCTCAAAATAATGGCATAGCCATTCGACCTACTCGCTCGCGACACGAGTGTAAGGCTCTCAGCTTTGATCCCGTCGGATCTTAGCTATCACAAATTCATTTCGAGAATTTTCTTCCAACCGACTGCATTGGCCTACGTAAGGACGTAGCCTTTAATGGAATTAGTATCCTTTGCTATCCGCGCTATACTTTCCAAGTACAGCTAGATATCTCACGTAGTGCAGTCCAAAGTCACGAGCATACCTTAAGTATCTCATAACTCTCACTATTTCCTTCTAGTGCGTAACACTAGGGTTACTCGTATGTCTACCGAGTTCGTTAACCGCTAAGGCAATGTTCGGCCTAGTACAACCCATTTGATACAATTAAACTACCTATAATCTGAATGTATTCTCCGTGAGAAGTACAAACTTCGTGATTATTGGCTAGTTGTACGTTAGTATCTAACGGTGTCCAAGCCACTTGATTATCATTCCTTTACAAGAATTCAATCAACTCGGCGAGATTGGCTAACACGAGACCATACGGTCTTCCCACGATTTCAATCTCGAAGATTAAATCTGCCAAACCTACTCGTCTCATGTCAAATCTCAAATTTAACATGACCCTAGTAGAATTGATCATGTGATCATTACTACCCACGTTGAGTTTATCGTGTACAGATAAATAGTGATAACCTCGTCTATCGTACGCATTATGTAGACCTTTGTCACCTTTGTTTGTACTAAACTCGTTAAACATCATTGTATGATCAAAACTTACACGTCAAATACTAAGGCAATTGTTTCAAGCCATATAATGATCTCACCAATTACACACTTTCTTT
Source organism: Ipomoea nil (assembly GCF_001879475.1). Taxonomy (NCBI): domain Eukaryota; kingdom Viridiplantae; phylum Streptophyta; class Magnoliopsida; order Solanales; family Convolvulaceae; genus Ipomoea; species Ipomoea nil. Next base: position 519,597 of record NW_017617996.1, on the reverse strand, counting down.
CCATAGCGCGGAACCACAAAACCCTCGGGTTGTTCCATGTCTATTAAGAAAGCGATACATCCATTTCGATAAACTTCCAAGTCTCGCTAAACAGCTCTTGGGAAGTATCATCCTAATGGATTTCATTCTCATCACAAGAGAATACATATTGAAGTAATCGTGGCACTCGTGTTGCACGTAATCTACAATTACAAGCCCGACCATTTTACTTCGATATAACCAACCGGTTTTATCTTCCGACTAGTGATTCGTTTAGGATCTAGAGGTTTTACACCCCGAAGGAATAACAACCAGTTCCAAGTATGATTCTTTAAGATAGAATCTACTTCACTCTCGGTAGCCTCTCTCGGGTTGGTCCATCTGTAGAAGTCACCACTTCTACATATGTTCGAGGCTTGTTTTCTAACAACCTTGTCAGAAAATCCAATTTATTTTCTAGTAAACAAGTTAGAATATGCGCGTCACATTCTAGCATGTACGTCAGAAAATCTGGACCAAAGGATTTTTCAATCCTAGCTCTCTTGCTACGTCTAGCTTTGAGCTCGGGTTCTCTTTCATACCCTTCAACCATAGCTACGCCGAAAGTTCCTTTCAACGTGCTAGGTCCTTTATTAAACCTTCACAAAAATACATTTTCAGAGAATGATAAATTTCTTGATTCAATTTATTGTGTTCTTACGTACATCCACACTATAGGACTCGTGTACTAAGAACCAATACACACCTTTGGCAAGACACCCCCACATTTCAGGCATTAGTAGGAAAATTTCCTACGTACCCACAATTCGTAAGAATTTCATGCGGGTAACCTTATTTAAAAGGTACTTACTTGTCCAAAGTATTGTCTCACCTCATATACTTTGAGGTAGACCCGAACTTATCAATGTCTTGATATTTATGTTCGGCAACAACTTCGATTGAGGTGAATACCGTACCGTACTCTTGAGTACAATACCAACGCTTGCGCCGAAATCACCAATAAGTGTTTCGTGTTCACCACATCAATCACTCGTAACCGCATTAATTCACAATTAACTTGGTTATCCTTTTTATTCTTATAAAGAATAAACATGTGCTACACGTTAGCACATCTCGTAGGTGCAAACAGATCAGCACTTAAGAATCCATTCGGGATTGACCGAAAGGCCAAGACCACGAATCAATGTTTCGGACGTTGAAGCACGAATCAGTGCTTAGTAGTGAAGCACGAAACATGCTACACAAAGCACGAATCATTGCTGACGAACTGACGCACCAATTCCAAAGCAATCTCTATTGCTTTAAATTATAAACTCACAACAACCATTGGTTGTTTGACTTATAATTCCAGTGCTACTTGGCACTAGGATTATTAGTTAATCTCACAATTAATCAAAACCTCCTTTCGTGCTAATCACATAACACTTTTACGATGCTAAATTTAATTAGCCACATACAAAAGGTTTAAGCTAAATAGATTAGCATTAAGACCAATCATAATCTAGCACCCTTATTGTTATTACCAAAGTACCAAATGCTTAAATTTTCAACACCTAAAGGTGCAGCCACCAAGTGGCCGAAAGTACCTAATTAGACACTCTACCTAGTGCTCAATAGCACTCTTACAGTGGTTTAATTTGCACTTCAAAGTGCCAAATTAAATTGCACTTTCCATTAGTGCTACAAAAGCACTATTCACCAAAACACAATTTGTCTCAAATTAAATATACTAGTATAATTTGGAATTTTTGATCAAGTTAATTATAACACAATTAACAAACCAAATCAACCAAATTTCCAAAACTCGTTTAATCAAACTCAAATAATCGTTCTTAGAATATTATATAAAATATTCAACACTTGAGCTGTGACACTCACGATTATATAGTTATCCCAATTTTTGACAAATTGATCCTATTTTGAAATCTGTATCGTTCAACATGAACTAGAACCGAAGTCCTTTTACGAGATTTCAAACATGTAACACGCTTGTTATATTTCGTTTAGGCCGTTAAGCCATTTTAGCATTTTCCACATAATGCTCCGTGATGCACCACGCACCCATATTGAATTATTTCATACATTTGACATTATTCTAACAAATAATTCGTATGTACCAAAATTCAACTCAATGGAACAATTATATTTTTATTCAAATAAAAATATTACAAGGATACTACAGTATTTATTTAAATAAATAAATAGGAAAAACTACATTGGAAACAAATTCCTTATTCCTATCTCGTAGTAGTCCTTCAACCCGTGTGCCTTGTTCCATTTTCCAACCGTCCACTCCACGAAGGGTGGTCCATAGCGCACATCGGGGGTACCTCGGTTGTGACCTCACTCGTCCAACCATCCACATGTTTTAAACATAGCGAAATTGTCCACAACCTTCTCACCAGGATGACGATTCGCTTCATAGGGGCATTTCTCATTCTTTTCATAATCTTCTTGAAAGCTAAGCTTCCGCTTGAGTTTCCTTCGATTACGGTTGAAGTCATTTGTAACACTACCATAGTCCTCATACCATGTAGTCATTACACCATCATAGGATCCTTCGTGGCTTTTAGCCGATCCACTAGGCAGCACAATAGGTACCAATTGTGTGCCATTAGCCACAGGTTTAGCGGATTGTGAACCAAGGTTCTCCGGAGCACCATCGTGTGTCTTTGCAACTCCCATGGAAATATTATTTCCAACGTTGCCGCCATCAACCGGCATCACGGAATGTTCAACATCGTTGCCGTTCCGACCATTTGAATGTGCACCTCCGGCAACATTCACGGATCCAACACTTTTGAAATCCATCGACTTGTTCATTATCAAAATAAATAAGGTGTTAAGATTGTTGGTGATAATGAACCACAATCGATTTAATATCCCAAAAATAATATTTATATATACACACACAATTATATAAAATATTATTGGATATTTATCCGAAATATTTTTTTTTAAATTTATCCGAAATATATATATACACACAAATATATATAAAACGGATCCAAAGGTTATATATACATGTATATCTACGAAAAAGATATACCAATATATATTAACCAAAATTGAAACTAATAATCCTCAGATTATAAGTCCAATCCAACTAAAATTTATCAAAAGAGGGAGAACGGATTTTTGCTTAAAAGCATAATCCAAAACAAGAAAGAAGGAGGAGGAAGAAATAAATGTACGAGTTAGGCAAAGTGCCTTTCTTTCCTTAAAACCTTATTTGCCACCTCCCAAGAGTGCTAGGAGCGTTGTGGCCTAGGTCTCCCAGGATAAAACGTACAACGGTTCGACGTTTGAGCACCCAAACGAACGAACCCGGCGAACAAGAGCACGGGCAAAAGCACAGCTTCAAGAACGGAGTAGAAGCAGAAGTATTTTGAGGCTGGAAAGATTATTTTTCTTGTGTGTTCTTGTTACTTTTCCTTAGAAAAATTCTGCTGCACTCTACCTCTTCTTATATAGGGATTGAGGAGTGAATAGCCTTTATTATGGCATTTAGGGACACCCCTACAACTCCTGTAACGGCAACCATTAACATGGGTGTTAATTCAAAATTAAAATTGGAATTAATCCCATAACAGCTGAATTAAATCCCAACAGTCACAAATAGGAACTTTCTGATTCAGTTTCAATAGTTTTGGCCACTAGGCCGAAACTCACAATAAACATCACGAAATTTTGTGCCAACACCGAAGTTTTGGGATTTGATTTACACCCCCCCCCCCCCCACCCTGCGCGTGAGAGAGAGCCTCTATGCTATATAATTCAATAAGCTTAACAAGAGCTCATGTATAAATAGTGGGGCAAATCCTCTTCCCAAACCAATGTGGGACAAAAGCTCACCTTTTACCTTCATTTTCCAACTCAAATGGGTTTACTTTGAGAATCAATATCTCATTCACTCATTATCCGTTTTGAGCGTACAATATATCAATCTCTTCGTCTCACTACGAAGAACCCGAATCCACTTTGACCCGACCCAAATCAGAAGTGGACCCCACTGATAATTGTACCACAAAATAGCCACTTAATATGCCATTTTAAGCTATTTTTTCCTACAAATATCAGCATACACATGGCAAAGGAGTTGATCTTCTTCAATAGAGTATGAATCAGTTCAAATTATGCGTGCCTTGGACATTTTTTAAAAGAGAATGTAGAGGAATATAGAATAGAGAATTCAAAGAGCAAAGAGTTATATGAATAGAGAATTCAAAGAGTTGTGGTTTCTGATTTAGAGGTAGTGTACTTTATATAGAGTGAAAGCAAATACCAATTAAGGGCTATGATGGTTGTGATCTAATCTAACGGTTGAAAACAATTGTCTTTTGGGATTTGGGAAAGATATCATGTCAGGTGTTGGATTGTGTGTTGGAAGGATATGCATATCAATTAAGGGCTAAGATGCTTGTGATCTAATCCAATGGTTAAAAGCAATTGCTTTTGCGATTTGGGTAAGATAGCATATCAGATATTGGATTGTGTGTAGGAAGGATATGCATACCAATTAAGGGCTAAGATGCTTGTGATCTAATCTGACGGTTGAAAGTAATTGCCTTTTGGGATTTGGAAAAGATATCATATCAGATGTTGGATTGTGTGTTGGAAGGATATGCATAGCAATTAATGGCTAATATGCTTGTGATCTAATCGAATGGTTGAAAGCAATTGCTTTTGGGATTTGGGAAAGATATCATGTCAGATGTTGGATTGTGTGTTCGAATTATATGCATACCAATTAAGGGCTAAGATTCTTGTGATCTAATCCAACGGTTGGAAAAGAAATCATAGCAGATATATAAATACATGCATGGCATACAAACTAATCTTTCATCCCTTCATCATAGCAATCCTGAGATATGGACCCATCACACCCCTTTTCATCCTCACCCCGACACCCATTTTCATCCTCGCAAGAGGATGACGATGATCTCATTGCTACAATATAATCACAAGAACAAGCACTACTAAGTACGTATGCTAACACAACAACGCTGCCATGACTTACTATTTGGAGATTATGTCTACTCAAACCATCAACCCAAGTCACGGAGGTTTGATTCCCGGCCATAGAGTGATTCACCGTGATCGTACGTGTAGATGGTGATCGAAGATTACATTCTGATTATTTTTCAGAAAATGCAAAATATAACGAGGCAATATTTCGTAGACGATTTCAAATTAGTCGAAATTTGTTCTTACGAATTGCCAATGCTGTTGCAGATCACAACAATTACTTTGTGCAACGGAGAGATAAAATCGGTAGACTAGGCTTGTCTACTTTACAAAAAGTAACAACAACATTTCGAATTTTGGCTTATGGAGTAGCAGCAGATGCAACAGAAGAATACATTCAAATTGGGGAATCAACACCAATTGAAAGTTTGAAGAGATTTTGTCGAGCGGTAGTAGAGGTCTTTGGACAACGCTATCTAAGAGCGCCTGATGTTAATGATGTTGCAAGGTTGCTTGAAATTGGTGAGAGGCGTGGCTTTCCAGGGATGCTTGGGAGTTTAGATTGCATGCACTGGACTTGAAAAAACTGTCCAACAGTTTGTGCCAGACAATATGTTGGGCGTAGTCGCGAACCAACTATTGTTCTCGAGGCTGTAGCTGATTATGATGATTTGTGGATTTGGCAAGCATATTTTGGTTTGCTAGGGTTGAATAATGATATTAATGTGTTGGAGGCATCACATTTGTTTGCAAACATATTCATTAAAATAAAATTATATCATTTGAAAAATTTGGTGTAGAGGGTGGGAGATGATCTAAGAAAGGTAAAATATGTTACTATAATACTCTCAATCTCTTGTAGGGTGCAAATCATGATCCAAAATGAGTGCAAAAAATCTCCTAAATTAAAGATTGTTTTGCGGGCCTTTAATTTGTATTGTATCCTTAAAATCAAACGCATGTGCCTTTGTTATCTATGATTCTATTATTATTGGCAGCATAAAATGACTTGAATTAGAAGTGAAAACATGGAAATTAAACCCTGAACTGCAGAATGCCTTAGCTTGTTCACCATATCCTACTACAAAATCCAGAAAGAGTGCCAAATTGAACCATGTCAACAGTTCACAATAATTTAACAAGAACCAAAATCTCGAAAGAATGAAATTAATGAATAGCAAATAAGAAAGAAGCATATCATTCATTTTGTTACACAAGCTAGCTTAACCAAATTGCAAATGAATATGCTAATACCATTGCAGACAGCCAATTGAAGCTTTGAGAGGTGATACTGGCTAGTCACTAGGGTGAAGAGGGAGGGAGGCAATTCATCATTTGGCTATGATGAAGAGGCGGCTAGGGAGGAAATTCATCGCTGCTTGGCTGTGATGAAGAGGGAGGTAGTGCTGTTGGTCTGAAATCCATGTTTGGATACACACCGTACCGTGGGGCCTTTCTCGGGGTTGGATGGACAATAACTAGTTTGGATCACCTACCACATCTGATATGCCCAACCGTAATGTGGTTGGTTCCTCCCTTCAATCACAAGCTAAGTAACAAAGCAACAAATGAAAGATCAGAGGTAAAATTTTCTGATATTTGTACCTTATACAGTGAAATATGTTGGGAAAAAATCCAACTACCTGTGACAATGAAAATCACAGACCCGATATGGTGCACAAATACGAGATAACATACAATAGTCCAAAATAAAGAGACAACACAAGAGACACACGATTTACCACCAGGACCACCAACAACAACATTTCGATTGTAAGAAGTCAGTAGGTAGATTGATGAGCCACCCTCAATGAGAGGAAGTTTTTAGTTGGAGAGGTATCACCTACGGGCCTGCTGCAATCTATGAGTTCATTTCATCGCTTGAGTTTGATGATGAAGTTACAAAAGACAATAGGATTTCCATCAGTTTTTCCCTCTTTGGCAAGAACTATCACCTCTCAACAAACACGCTAGCAAGGTGTTTATGTTTATGGGACCGAGATGGATTGTTGGGCGACTTCCCATCCGACATGGAAGCTGAATCATACTTGAATCTGCACAACAATACGATAGAGGTTCAGCGAGTGGAAAACGCCTATTGTCACCACTCGGCGAGAAGAGATCTCAAGATAGTAAAAAGGCTGCTGAGTCACAACTTGGGAAAGATGGATTCTGAGCGAGATAAGATCACACGCGAGGAGTTGTTCTATCTACGGAGCATGGATACAAGCACAATGATCAACATGGGAAGGATTTGCATGCATTGATTGCAAGAGCAAGTGAAGTGACAAATGGAAATAATATTCATAGGGCCTTTGTTGACTAGACTATGCTGGGGGATCGAAGTAGAAAAAGAACTCCTGAACAGAGATGTTTTGGGAAGAATAGTCTTGATGCCCTGTCATGTTTCTAGGGTTAGGGATAGAGAAAGATGAAGAGGAGAGGAGAAAATTTAGGAAAGAAGAGAATTCAATTTCATTGCATAAGTCTTTGCATAGCATTTACAACTTCATTCATCTGTTTTATTCTTCCTGATACAATCTAACTGCCAAAAGTGGCTAAACGACGTCGCTGGACCCTTTTCTGTTTAACTGCTTCATCTGCTTTCAAGAACCGTCAAACGCTGCGTTTTGGCCTCTTCCCAACTGCCTCTTCTAACTGCCTTGTCTTACGACGACGTTTTATTATCCCAGCTTTTGTCACTTGATTTCAGGCCGTTACATCACCTCCTCCTCTCAAAGATCCTTGACTCCAAGGATCAAACTCAGGAAATTGTTTCTTTATGTGACAGTAATCCTCCCATGTGGCTGCTTCTTCTGGAAAGTTGGCCCATTGTACTAATATTTGTGTTTTTGCCCGGTCATGCCTCTTAACCAACCTTTTATTCAGCACTGCAATTGGATGGGCTAACACCTCTCCTTCCAGCCCCACAAGTGGAGGTTCTAGCTGTGCCTTCTTCTGATTTCCCATCTTCTTTTTCAACTGGGAGACGTGAAACACAGGGTGGATCTGAGCCCCTGGTGGCAGTGCTAGCTTGTAGGCCACTGCTCCTATCTTCTCAATGACCTGATACGGCCCATAATACTTGGAGGTAAGTTTAATGTCGCTTCTGATAGCTAAAGATGTTTGCCTGTAAGGTTGGATTTTTAAATAGACCCAATCCCCAACCTGCAGAATCCTTTCAGACCTTCTTCTATCTGCTTGTTGCTTCATTCTTTGCTGAGCTAGCATTAGATTATCCTTGAGGGCTACCAGCATAGCCTCTCTCTCGGCCAACCATCCATCTGTTCCAGTTCCCTGCCCAGTGTCAAGGCCTAACATGGGGGGCTTATAGCCATATAGGGCTTGGAAAGGGGTGCACTGCAATGAGGAGTGAAAATTGGTATTGTACCAATATTCAGCAAAATACAACCACTTAGCCCAAACCTTTGGCTTGCTAAACACCATACACCTTAGAAAAGTTTCCAAGCATCTATTGACTCTCTCAGTTTTCCCATCAAACTGGGGATGATATGCAGTAGACATACTCAGCTGGACTTCCAGGGTTTTGAATATAGTCTGCCAAAACTTGCTGAGAAAAACCTTGTCCCTATCAGTGACAGTGTCTCTAGGCAACCCATGTAGCTTATAGATGTTTTCCATGAAGGACATGGCCACACTTTCAGTAGAATAGGGGTGAGTAAGGGTAATGAAGTGGCTGTATTTGGTGAGCCTGTCCACTACAACCAGCACTACTTCCTTCTCTTGGGATTTAGGTAGGCCCTCCATGAAGTCCATTGAGATTCCTTTCCAGGCCTGATTTGGGATGTCTAAGGGCTGCAATAACCCATGTGAGGCTACATTTTCAGCCTTACACCTTTGGCAGACCTCACAGCTCTCTACTACTGTCTTAACTTCCTGCTTCATCCTTTTCCAATAAAACAGGGACCTGAGCCTTTGAAAAGTACCCTGTTGGCCAGAGTGACCCCCAAGTGGAGAATCATGCATTTGCAGAATCAATTTAGATCTCAGTTCTCCCTTGCTTCCAATATATACTCTCTGCTTGTACCTGATCAACCCCTCAGCCACTGATACCTTAGGATCACTGCCAGGGCAGATTAAGGTAGCTGTCAGTTGTTCCTGAGCCCAATCATCCCCCTCATAACTACTAATGACTTCTTCAATCCACTGAGGTTTGATGCATAGAACAGTATGTAACTCAGCTTGGGGCTCCTGTTCTAATTCCCTTCTTGAAAGGGCATCAGCCACTGTGTTATCATTACCCTTCTTATACTGGATTGTGTAAGTCAATCCCAAGAGTTTGGATAGCCCTCTCTGCTGAGTACTGGTAATGATCTTCTGATCTAGGAGGAACCTTAAGCTATGATGATCAGTCTTAATAACAAAGTGCCTCCCTAGAAAATATGGCCTCCACTTATCCACAGCATTCACAATAAGCCCAAGTGTTTTTCCCCAAAGGCCTTGCTGTAATATGCAATGGGTTTTTCCTCTTGAATCAGTACAGCCCCCATTCCTTTTTGACATGCATCAGCCTCCACTATAAAGAGCTTCTGGAAGTCTGGCAAGGCTAACACAGGAGCTGAACACAATGCTCCCTTCAATGTTTCAAAAGCAGATTCAGCTTCACCTGTCCATTGAATGGAGTTCTTTTTTAGCATATTTGTCAATGGCCTGCTTATAATTCCATATCCTTGGATGAACCTTCTATAGTATCCTGTTAAGCCCAAAAACCCCCTCAACCCTTTAATGGATTTAGGTTTGGGCCACTCAGACACAGCTTGCAACTTGGACGAATCAGTGTGTAGGCCCTTCTCAGAAATAATGTGGCCCAGGTACTCAACTTCCTGTTTAGCAAAGGAACACTTGCTTAGTTTAGCTAGCAGCTTGTGCTCTCTCATCAACTTCAAGACTGCTCTCAAGTGTTCCCAGTGCACCTTCAATTCAGGGCTGTAAATCAAAATATCATCAAAGAACACCAACACAAACTTCCTTAACAATGGTTTGAAAACACAGTTCATTAATGCCTGAAATGTTGCTGGGGCATTAGTAAGGCCAAATAGCATGACTCTAAACTCATAGAGCCCTTGGTGGGTTTTGAATGCAGTTTTGTATTCATCCCCTTCTTTCATCCTCACTTGGTGGTAGCCCGCCCTTAGGTCCAGCTTTGAAAAATACCTTGATCCAGCTAGTTCAGAGAAGAGATCCTCCACCACTGGAATGGGGAATTTGTTTTTGACAGTGATGTTATTCAAGGCCCTGTAATCCACACAAAACCTCCATGTATTATCCTTCTTGGGCACAAGCAAAACAGGTGAGGCAAAGGGTGATGCACTCTCAGTAATTATTCCAGAATTCAGCATTTCTTTGACCAACTCCTCAATGGCATTCTTTTGATCATATGAATACCTATAAGGTCTCATATTCACAGGTTGGGATCCTGCTAGTAGGGGAATAGAGTGATCATACAGTCTCTTTGGTGGTAAGGCTTTGGGTTCCTCAAACAGCTCTTGAAACTCTTGCAGCAAGGTGGTCAGTTCCTGGTGGTCAGTGCTGATTTCCACCTTAAAACACATATTTCCAATTTCTGCAGTGCCTGTACTGGTTAATCCCTCACAATGGACTAAAAATCCTTGTATTCCATTCTTTTGCCATTTCTTTAGATCTCCTTTGGCTGCTGGTTTCAATCTATTTGTCCTGCTGGTCAACCCTTTCAATAATATTCTTTTCCCTTCTTTGAAAAAGGCAATGCCAAGAGGTCTAGTGTGGAGTTGGATAGGGGCATATTGATCTATCCAATCCATCCCTAGGACCATGTCACAACCTCCCAATTTGAGGAGCCTAAAGTCCTTTTCAAACATCTCATTCTGAATCTGCCATTTCAGCCTTCTGCACACACTATCACATCTCATCTGCTCACCATTAGCCACAGTCACACTCAAAGTCTGTGCCTTCTCTGGTATTATCCTTAGCTGTGTGAGAATTTTTGGGTCCAGGAAGCTATGAGTACTTCCACTATCCACAAAGATCACCACTGGTTGTTTGTGAATTGCTCCTAATAGCTTGATTGTATTCAATCCTTCACCTCACAGCATGGCATAGAGTGATATCTCAGCAGCCTGCTCCTTATTTTCCAGGCCATCCTATTATTCCATACTGAGTTCCTCTGTGGCATCCTGAAACTTTCCTTCTTCTACATTGTGGAACATAGACCCCTTGCATCTATGTCCAGGTTGCCATGCTTCAAAACATTTGAAGCATTTATTCTGCTCTCTGAGTTGAGCTCTAGCTTTTACATTCTCAGGGCCTCTAGCAGTGCTGCCCAGATTGCTAGTGTTTGAGGAGCCCTAGGAGTTCATAGGCTTAGGATTAGGGTTGGAATTATATGGTTTAGTAGGTGTGGTGGTGGGGTTGGGTTGGAAGCTTTTTGTGGTATATGTGAAGGGGTTATTAGACTACTCACTGGTTCTGAACCCTCTCTCCAATTGCTTAGCAGTCCACATAGCATCTGACAGTGTTTTTGGTTGGGAGGTCCTCACAAAACATCTTAGGCCAGGTTTTAACCTAGCTAGATAGGCCTCCAGAAAATATAGATCAGTGAGGGTGGGATGGTTTCGGATGAGCAAGCTTCTGAACTCCTCGAATTTATCATTGAACTCCACCAATCCCCCATTTTGTCTAAACATTGTGAAGTCCTCCATTACTGCACCCCCATCTTCTCCAAAGCGCCTACACACTGCCTCTGCAAAAATCCCCCCACTGGAATGGCCCTTCTAGCCCAGCCAAATAGCTCTCAAACCACAAACCCGCCTTCCCCGTCAAGTAAACATACAACACATGCATTACTTCGATTCGAGGTATATGCGATAGCTGAAAAAACCTTTCACAGCGACTCACCCATAACCTAGGTTGTGCATAATCGAAGGGAGGAAATTCGTACCGGTATCGCAAAATGGGAGAATGGTTAATCGGCCTCTGATTCGCCGGAAATGGCAGCCTCCGATACCTTCCTCCGATCTCGGTTTCCTCCGGATCTATTTCGCTTCCGGCGTTTGATCGGACCTCCCCCGCCCCTTCCGGCCTCACTGGTTCCTTTCCTTCTCTTCTCGATTGAGAGTTTTGGACTGGATGATGATTTAGCAGTTGACTGGCCGGAGGTTCCTGCCTTGCTCCATTCACTGAGGAGCCTCCGGGAAGATCCATCAGCGGAGGTTGAGGTCTATTTAGGCGGATGGTATCCACTATCTCATTCTTCCAGTCGTTCATTCTATTTTCCATCTGAGTGATTCGTTTTTCCACTAGCTCTGTTGAAGATCGCTTCTGTTGTTCCATCTGGCTGCTGAGATCAGCCACCACAAGCTCCAGTTGGTTCATGCGTGCCTCCATTCGAGGGCTCTGATACCAATTGTCGTGTTTCTAGGGTTAGGGATAGAGAAAGATGAAGAGGAGAGGAGAGAATTTAGGAAAGAAGATAATTCAATTTCATAGCATAAGTCTTCGCATAGCATTTACAACTTCATTCATCTGTTTTATTCTTCCTGATACAATCTAACTGCCAAAAGTGGCTAAACGACGTCGCTGGACCCTTTTCTGTTTCAACTGCTTCAACTGCTTTCGAGAACCGTCAAACGCTGCGTTTTGGCCTCTTCCCAACTGCCTCTTCTAACTGCCTTGTCTTACAACGACGTTTTATTATCCCAGCTTTTGTCACTTGATTTCAGGCCGTTACATGCCCATATCGGAGGTTGAGTCGATGGGCATAAGTCCGGTACCCCGGTCAGTTATAGAGGAGAGACAGAGAGAGAGCTTACTCCGGTACACCCCATGATGACTGTTCGTGCCCCTCCTGCGATTAGCGTCGAGAACCCTTATCTACCCATCATACCTTCCAAATATCCATCGGTGACCGATTGGGCTTCTATGCGTGCTTTCTAGTACCTGTTGCGCCTGGAAACGATGAACGTCTTGCTAAACACGTTTGGGGCAAGCTCTGCTCCGAGGGGCGATCAGCCCGGTCCAGACGAGGAAGATGGAGCTAGTGGTCCGTTCTGCCTATCCCACTTGGTTTCCTCATATCATCTGACACTCATGGTTTCTGAACTTATTGGCTCTTGGAAATGACTTAAACTTTAGGCACCCTATGCGTGGGGTGGCGCCTTTATTTCTTTCCTTTTCCTGCATTTTCTTTTAAACTATCAGCACTTTACTTTATCTGCATTTTACTTTACTGCATTTGACTTTTACTATACCGTTACTTTTATTTCAGTTTTATACTTTTATTGCTTTCAATAAGTGTCTGAGTTTCTATATATTTAGATTTTGTGCCTATCTATCTGAATGCCCAACTTATGTGTTTAACAGGAACATTAAGAGTGCTTCGTCATTCTTACACTTATTTTAATATTAGCTGCTTTAAGCCTTTGCCACTAACGCTTGCAATGCCTATCTGTGTTGTCCAGGCTGGGGCGAAGAATTTTGATGACAAGATGAAATTTCTTAAATTAAAGGGGTTTTTTTTCTCAAATCCTTTATCTTTGAGGCAGTTTTTGTTTCTAAAGTGTGGAAAGGCATCTATGTGTTATAATCTTTATAATCTTTACTAGGCTTTATCATTCATCATGCTTTGCTGTCCCTTGAGCCCCAATGTTTATTCCTAAGTGTGGAAAGAGACAACCTTCTTGAACTATAAGCTTTGTGTGTTTCCCCTTAGGTTGTATGTGAACATCGAGGACGATGTTCGTTTTAAAGTGTGGAAAGGATGCATACTTGTGCTTCAATTTTGAAATTTTTGATGGTTGTGTGATGCATGATAAAAGACTGTGTGTGACTAGAAAAGTGTGCAATTAGTTACATTATTTTGGAAATGTGATAAATGATGCCTTAGACAGTTTAATTTGCGGGATATCTGAGAAAATTGCCTCTTTACACCATAAGGATTTGTATAGAACCCAAGTAGGGTTATTTTTGTTGCATGCTTGTTTGATAGTTCACATCTTATTTCGTGGGGACCTTAGTAAACGATCACTCGAAGTGGGAGTGTGCACTATCCAACCTAGAAAATTAAAATAGCAAGACTTGGAATTGAACCAAAAAAAATAAATAAATAAATTCTGTATGACATGGGGCAAAAGGTAAGCCTTATTGGTGAGTATTGAGAGAAAAAGTTCCCTAACCCCAGAAAAAGGCATGAGAGATCGAAGTAGGGAAATGACGAAAGTGAAAAAGGCTAAGACCAAAAACAATGTCCACTCCTTGAGAATAAGAAACGAGGTGAGCCATCTCGCTAGGGCTTGGGGTATTTCCATTGCACTGTCTTCGAAAAAGCGTAAAGCTCTACGTGAAGTCGGATGCCTCAATGGCGATGTCTTAGGAGATGTGAAGAGAGAGAGGAGGGAAGCCACCCCACTAGGAACTGGGCACCTATTGCACTGTCTTTGAAAAAGCATGGAGCTCCATGTGAAGTCGGGTCGCTCAGTAACGATTCTAGGAGGATGAGAAAATAGAGTGTCCGCTTTAAGTCAAATAGCGGAAAACGGTCCATGCCATACTTCACTTTATTTTACGTTAGGTCTTGGCGCATAAGGTTGGAAAAGGGTTGGAATGTGTACATCGTTCCCACTAGTGGGATCGGCTCTAGGCCCCTACAAAATGAAAGGTGAATTCCAAATTTTGGATTGCATGATTCGAGTGTGGTGTATAGAGTGTGTCACCCTTTACTTAAAGTGCTATACCCTTTAGGGGGACCAATTTTTTCATATATTCCACAAGTTGTTGTATGTTGTGTGATTCTCACATTTACTTTATAATGTAAGGGATTTCACTTTTATTCTTTTCTCACAACCTTCTTGAAAGAATCACAGGATTGTCAACAATCTGATTAGAGCATCTTTTGAGCTTATCGGTCTTAAGTGTAAAGTTGCTTGAGGACAAGCAAATAAAGTGTGAAAACTTTTGATAAACATCAAAAGATGCTAGTTTTTTAGAACATTTCGGAGGTGTTTGGAGAGTAATTCATGAAATTAATTTGAGTAATAATTGTTGATCTATAATTGAGAATTAACATTGCAATAATTATGTTATGTTTCTAACATTAATTAATTGGAGATAAATTTAAAATTCAGAATCAATATTTACATGAACATCTACACCTACTTCAATATTATAAATAAACCATCATCCACAGGACCACAACCAATACTACAATTATGTTTTGGTCGTGGCTGGAACTGAAAGGATAGTTGTGGCTAGAATAGGGAGAATAATACTTCTGGGAGTTTAGATCTCTTATAGAGCTTTATACCGTGCGATCTGGGGAAGATGAATCAAGAAATGCGCAGTAGACATGAAAAAAAGCTAAGGATAAAAAACTCTTCATCTCCATGGCCGGAGACGGAGAGTCTCTTCGTCTCCGACCAGGGAGACAAAGAGTTTCTTCGTCTCCGGCCATGGAGGCGAAGAAACTTTCTTCGTCCATAGCCGAAGACGAAGAAACTCGTCTCCAGCGGAGACGGTTAAAGGTTTTTCTTTTTTTAATTTTAAATTATTATTTTTAAATAATAATTAAAAAATATATATTTTAAAATTTGGATGACCTGTTACTAACTTGCATGAAATTGGTTAGTTTAGGGATCCAATTGTTATTTTTTTTTTTTTGTTCAATGGCCTAATTGCATTATTGTGTGCAGTTCGATGGCCTATTTGACCCTTATTCCTTTATTTTATTTATGCAATGAATGCTATTTTTTGTTCACGTTTTATAAATAAGTTGACATAATTAAAATACCCTGATTTAAAAAAAAAAAAAAAAACAAAACAAAACAAAAAAATTGGGGATGCATTGTGGCCAAAGGCAATACTAAATTTTCCTAATAATCAAATATTGTTTATCTTTCTAATATAAGCATAATATTCAGAATATTATTGAAAACATTACAATAAAAGAAAATTAACAGTTTTAATCCCTAAATTATAGTGATATAATTCATCTATTTCCCCTAAATGATAGGCACATCCATACTTCCCCTTCAAATATTGATCCTCAATATTAAAAGACTAATTTGGCCAAAAATCTTGAAAGTGTTAATAAAGTATTTATTAATAATGTGGATATTATGAGTTGCTTTTGTAACAGTTGTAACGCTCACATTTATATCTATCATTTACTACTTTCCGTTACAAATGTATTATATATACTAGTTTTTTACGCGCATTGCGCGATTGGAATAATGTCCAATGTTTTTTTTTTAAATAAGTACTTTAAAGTATATCAAGGCAAGACTATATTAGAATTGTTCATGCATAGATAATTGAATGTTAAATTTGCGTATTTAAATAGACAATTCTAAGTTTACAAATGCAAGATAATATAGTCAAGATTGATTATAATTGTTAATAAAATAATTGTATAAGTATGGTTGAAACCAAATACGGGACATAAGGGAGAACAAATAAAAATTAGAGCATAACATATTAAATATATACTAATATTGAAGAGCTAACTGCTGATTGCCAAACAAGGACATTGTGAGATAGTTTCCACTTCAATTTGTTGTGTGATTTGAATACTCTTTTTGTCAATAAATCCTCCAAGTAGTTAATATGATTGGCTTAATTATATATTTTTTATTTTTTTATTTTTTTTTAAAACTATTATTATTATTATTATTATTATTATTATTATTATTATTATTATTATTATTATTATTATTATTATTATTATTATTATTTGATTATTAAATATATGTATACCCTTAAGTCATTTTACATGTTAATCTAAACAGTTAATTTTTTCAAATATCTTTTTACCAACTATTGATATAATTCGCTGGTCAAATTTCCTAATATAATCCGCTAACGCTAACCGCTAACTGTTGATTGTCAAACAAGGACATTGCGAGGTAGTTCTCACTTCAATTTGTTGTGTGATTTGAATACTCTCTTTGTCAACGAATCCCTCAAGTAGTTAATATGATTAACTTTATTAATTATATATATTTTTAATTTTTTCATGGTATTAATAAAATACTTGGTAAATAAATATATGGCATTATTTTTTTTTTAATAAAGACATTGTAGGGACAATTTAGTGAATATAATCAATTGATGAATTTGAATGTAAAGAATTTTTATATTGGAGAAAAATAAATAGAATATAACTAATGAAATTATTTTACTTATTTACTTTATTGATAATAAATACATTTTTTTTAATATAGACATTGTAGACACATAATTCTAAATTAAAGAAATACATATGTATTATTTTTTGTGGTAGCTACTAATTAAATTATAATTTAATTTAATAAGAGTAAAATAGAGTACTAATTATGCCAACTTTGATTGGGATGAGGTTCGAACCTAAAACCTTTTTTATTGAAATCAATGAGTAAGTTAATGGTGAACTAACAGAAATTAACGGAAAAGATAATATTTAACGGAAAAGTTAACGGATAATCATATTCATTAAGGATAAATTAGGAAATCCTAAGAAAAATTTAAAATCTGATCAATCTGAGCCATTCATTTGATTAAAAAATTTGACCGCCATTTTTTCTACCCATTATAGGCCTAACTCTCTTGGGCTCTTATTAGTATAGTAGATCTCTTCCTTCAGTGTCCTTGTACTCAAATGGGTGGTTGGCATAACGGAATCTTTACACCTCTTTCACCCCTAGCTATCTCTTGTTCTATATTTTACTTTTATCTTTTATGTTATTGATACAAATGCTACAACTCACCGGTTAGGAGCTAAAGGCCAACGGGCACAAACAAACATTTCCCAAATCTACGTTTCTATTCTTATGAATGCAGTCCAATCTATTACATAACCACCATAGGGTATCCATCTAAACCTCCATCTATTGTCTCCAATATTTAAAGCCCCTGAGAGAGACGCGATGGATACGCTGACTGCATGAAGATCGGTTCACGGCATTAGGGGGAGATATGATCAAAATTGAAATAGAATGCCGAGAAATTTTGTGAAATGAAATGATCTTCAAAAATTAAATCCACGTACCAATTAGATTGAACTTGAAGTTCAGAAAGAAATCTTCCAAATAAATATATTTCATAAAAAGAGTGACTAGGTCTCATACACATTCCTCAAAATTGGATCATATATATCAATCAATGCTCCTTGACGCCAGAAGTGAGGGAGATTCATTGGGATAGAAAAATAAAGAATCCACAAACAACTAGATCTAGTGAAGATTTTTTTTTTTTGTCACTCTTGAAAAATCTTAGAGCTCTTGAAATATTAAAAAGTTATATCTTTAAGACGATCGTCCAGACGACGAGAAAAACCCAGTAAAATTATAGGTGCACCAAATATTCATATAAATATCCGGGAAATGGATATAATATGGTTAACTTCGAAAATTACTTTTATATATATGGGAGAAATTCTTGAAAATATTATAAGTTGTCGACAACACAGTTGCTTTCAAATTGCTCATATTATATGACGATCTGGATCCAGAACTAGGTGCTAGAAGCGCCTAGATTAATTAACGTATAAAGAGAGCAATTAAAGGCATATATAGCTCAAGTCGCTAATATATTCCTTTTGTACACCATTGAAGTATTAACCCTGTAGGTGTTTGCGTGAAGGAAAAACAAGAATGATAAGGTGGTGAGATATAAAGCGAGTCTGTAGCCTAAGAGTTCACGCAGAGACCCATAATCAAGCATATTTTCCCATGATCAATATCATTAAAAGTTTCGCTACATAATTGGCAGAATAATAAATTTAGATTTGCAACTTATTAAAGTCATGACCTAGAAATTATGGGTCATTAGACATTAATGTTTATCTGAAAATCCTTGATGGATTTATAATTCTCAAAAATGAAAGAAAGTAAATATCACAACATGTTTGTTGTTGAAGTACAAATGCTTTACTTAACTTAAAATAGTGAAGCAATTGCTTGAGTAATTTCCTCTTAAAATAAGAAATTATAGAAATGAATATGTACCATTAGGTACTTATTAAGGGGCTTATTGTAAAATAAAGAAGATGAAAAATCAAGTATTATATCGACCTATAGATCGAGCATTTCCTTAAAAATATTTTCACACACTATTTAGTCTATGTCCAAATAATTAATCTCCTGAAGTAGATAAGGACCATTTTAACCTAAAAGGATGACTCAGGACCAGATAGTCCGCTACTTCAAAACGTCATTTTAAATACCTTTTTCTTTGAGACCGAAAATTCCCAAATTCGCATCTTATTTTTGTAAAGAGTGATTTGGTGATTCTCCTAAAAAGAAAAGGAAATAATGTTAAATAATATCCATTAATATCCTTAAGGTATAAAATACGTCTTTTGAGAAGTCATTTGAATATTGGCATTATGTTAAACGGGCATGACTTGAATTGATATCAATTTAAGCTTTAAGCATTTTAAGCCTAAATGATAATACTTGTTCTTATAGATGTACTTTGTATATTTTCATCTCGTCATTACTTCACTATGCTCTCGTTTTCATAGCGACTGTCAAGTTATGAGATGTGATAAGGAATAGCAAATCAAGGTACAAATATTTATATTGATGCTTTTTAGCATGAAGTCATCATACTTTGGACAAATAAAAACGTATATATATATAGTTTTTTATGATATAAAATACCCTGATTCACATGAACTCCAGAAGAGTGATAATATATTTGGCAGAAGATTTGCTCCAATGACAAGTTAGCAAATGTATACCTACAAAATATCCATATGATTGATTCCGTAGGTTAAGAGAATTATTGTTTTCAGGGGGAGCAACGAAATATAAACTATAAATAATTTTATTGGTCCATCCAAATGATCATGATAAAAAATAATAAATTCTAAAGACAATCCTGAAGATTGTACCATATCCCTTCTCTACACCCTTTTGAATCAATGATTTTACTTTAGGCAATGTAGAATTTGAAAATTGTCATCTTCAGGGGAGATTACATTCACTCGAATCAATCCCGTAAATTGGGTCTTTAAAGACTAACAGTTGTACTTTTTGACATACATACCATGTACTCTTTTCCTCACTAGGTTTTTCCCATTGGGTTTTTCTAATGTGATTTTTAACGAGGCATGAGTATGATATAGTAATGTCAATTGGGGTGTTGCAAATATATAAATACTTAAATATACGAACCCCGAAATCCTGAAGATTATGCCCTGAAGGCTTACAGTTGTACTCTTTTTCCCTTAACTAAGTTTTTCCCAAAGGGTTTTCTTAAGTTAAGGTTTTTAATGAGGCAACTCGTACCATGTATGATTCTTCAAATATCATGTACTCTTTTCTTCAACTAGGTTTTTCCCACTTGGTTTTCCTAGTGAAGTTTTTAACGAGGCATGAATGTATTCAAATATACCATTCATATACCTTGTACTATTTTCTTGTCTAGGTTTTTTCCACAGGGTTTTCCTAGCAAGTTTTTAACGAGGAAAGATCATGGATAAATAATGTCCAAGAGGGAGTGTTATAAAGTATTTATTAATAATGTGGACATTATGAATAACGCTCACATTTATATCTATCATTTATTGTTTTCCGTTACAAATGTATTTTATATATATATATATATATATATATATATATATATATATATATATATATATATAAAAACCACTATAGTCGAGGACGATTTTGGGTATTAACTCATTTTGTAAATTATATTAAATGGAATAATAAATATGGTCACCTGCAGAAGTAATAACCAAGGAGAAGACTAAAGCCAACATGGATGACGCTGTTATGGGATTCATGGTTGTTTGTAGAAACTAAGAGACGAAGACGGTATTATAGTGAGAGTAGGATTTGGGAAATAATGTATTTTTATAAGGGTTTTTGTAGTCATGACTTAATTCTTCAAATCTATTAAAATAGTACTATATTAATACTCCATAGTAATCAATTAATTACCTTTTAGGGAAAATTAATATACTATCAAAAAAAAATTTGAGTAAAAGACATTTTTGGTCCTAGACTTATAGTGGCTTGGACAATTTTAGTCCTTTATAAAAAAAATTGCCATTTTATGGACAGAGTTATTGTGGCGAGGACATTTTTGGTCCTCCGTCTATATTTTTGTTAGATAACCGTCTGAGAGAGGGGTAATTACGTCAATTTAGGCTATCTCCTTCTATCTATTATATCTATGTGTGTTTTGTTTTCTTCTCGGTCATAATTCGAAGGAGTCGGAGAGTCCAAGTTGCAGTAAAGGCATGGTTGTGGGCAAAGCATTTCATAGTGCAAAACTACAAATAAATGAGGGTCAGAGTAAAGGCATGGTTGTGGGACCAAAATCGTCCATCTCACAATAAAGAGATAGCCTAAATTGACGTAATTGTCCCTCTCTCATACGGTTATCTAACAGAAATATAGACGGAGGACCAAAAATGTCCTCGCCACAATAACTCTGTCCATAAAATGGCAAATTTTTTTATAAAGGACTAAAATTGTCCAAGCCACTATAAGTCTAGGACCAAAAATGTCTTTTACTCAAAAAAATTCTATACTATGTATTCAATTGTTATAACGTGCACCACGGCGCACATAGCACTGTGCACCCCGCGCCCCCAAATTGACGTCGTTTTGTTAAGTTGTTAAAAAAAAAAATCTTCTGTTTCGAATGTACATAAACTCATAACAGAATACACATAAACTCATAACAGAATACACATAATCTAACATAATACATAATACACATAAACTCTTAACATAATACGAATAAACTATAACATATTACACATAAACTATAACATAATACACATAAACTCATAACATAATACACATAAACTCTTAACTTAATACACATAAACTCTTAACAGAATACACAAACTTTTAACATAATACACATAAACTCTTAACAGAATACACATAAACTCTTAACTGAATACACATAAACTCTTAACACAATACACGGAAACTTTTAACTAAATACACATAATGGGGTTTGGTTAATATAATACACATAAACTCTTAACTGAATACACATAAACTCATAACACACAATACACATAAACTTTTAACTGAATACACATAATGGGGTTTGGTCTATTCAGAAGGACGGAGTGACGTCAGCAAGAAACACGTGCGTTTTGCACCTGGGCGCACATTGATATATGCGCCGTGGTGCACGATATAAATTGCCATGTATTGCGTTAATTCAATTTCTGGTCCTAGATTTATAGCTGTCTTCCACTTTTAGTCATTTTTTAGAACATCCCCTTTTGATCCTAGTATTATTGTGCCATGAACATTTTTTGTCCCTTTTATAAAAAAAAAAAAAAAATCAAAATACCCTTGTATTTAACATTATCTCAACGATTTTGTTGACGAGGTACATGTTTTAATAAAAAAAAAAGTACTAAAAGTGAACTACCACCTATAAATTTATGACCAAAAATGAAATTAACTCTTATGTATTAATTAGTATATACTAATAGTGACAATTACAACTTTACTATATATTTCTATATTTCTATATTGTATAATTATATTACTGTAATACGCTTATTAATTATTAGAGTCAATTACCGAAATGGTCCCTTGACTATAGCGAAATTATCAATTTGGTCTTTGACTATTTTTTTTAACCAATTAAGTCCCTCAACTTTAAAAATTATAACAAAGTTGGTCCTCCGTTTGTTTGACCGTTAGTCAACCGTTAACTTGGGACCAAATTGATAATTTCACTATAGTCAAGGGACCATTTTGGTAATTAACTTTAGGGGGGGGGGGGGGGCGGGGGGGGGGGGACAGTTCGGTTTAGTTTTCTCGAACCGAACCGAACTAGTTTGGTTCGGTAATATACCGAACAACCGAACGGTATTGGATTCTTGTATACCGAACGGTTCAATAAAAAACCGATCTAAACCGATCCGAATTGTTCGGTAAAAAATTAAACTGAACCGAATACCGTTTGATTTTTTAAAAAAAAATATATTAATAATAATAATAATCATCATCATCATCATAATAATAATAATAAAATAAATAAAAAGTAAATCCAAGTCCCTTGCTGCTTGCTCTGCCGTTCAGCTCATATTCTCACGGGTATCTCTCTTAAATGTTTTATTTGATTTCTTTGTGGTTTGTTATCAAAAGTTATATATTATGTGTTATGGTGTTTACATAGTCCATATCCAAAGTCTAATATATAACAAAATAGCAATCCAAAGTTCAAACGGTATTCGGTCTGGTTTTTACAGAACAATTCAGTTCGGTTCGAGTTTTTACCGGACCGTCGTATACAAGAATCTATTACCGTTCGGTTGTTCAGTAGATTACTAAATCTAACTAGTTTGGTATGGTTCGGTTCGAGAAAACTGAACCGAATTGCCCACCCTTAAAGTTAATTACCAAAATGATCCCCTGACTATAGCGAATTACCAATTTGGTCCCAAGTTAACAGTTGACTAACGGTCAAACAAACGAGGGACCAAATTGGTTAAGATTTTTAAAGTTGAGGGACTTAATTGGTCAAAAAAATAGTCAAAGACCAAATTGATAATTTCGCTATCACTACTGGAAATTATGGAATTTCCGACCACTTGAAAATGATCTTAAATCAAGTCGTCACTACTGGAAATTATGGAATTTCCGACCACTTGAAAATGATCTTAAATCAAGTTGATACCAAAAGTGATTGATAAGATCATTTTCAAGTGGTCGAAAATTTCATAATTTCCAGTAGTGATATAGTCAAGGGACCATTTCGATAATTAACTCTTAATTATTATCACTTGTATTACTATGTTACAGGTTGTGTATTCTTTTTTTTTTTTGTGATAGCCACACATTGTGGTCCGGGTCTTTCTCTGTCCGTTTAACGGTCCAGGTCCACCCGATTCACTTCGGGAGGCACAGAAGCTGGCCCAAAGGGAATCGTCACTTGTGGGAATCGAACCCGGGTTATCCCGAAATTCTCCCCCACAAAGAAAGTTCATTTGCCACTTGAGCTACCCTATTGGGTTACTGGTTGTATATTCTATTACTATAATACTCTTACTAATTACTATAACTTGTAATTATAAGTCATAGGTCAACAAACTTGAATACAATCTTTTTAAGTTTTGAGTGCATTGTCAATTACTATAACTCGTATTAATTTGTTACAGGTTCTATATTCTATTACTATAATACTCTTACTAATTACTATAATTTGTAATTATAAGTTATAGGTCAACAAACTTGAATACAATCTTTTTACATACCGCCCAAAGTTCTTAATAATAATGAGAATGTCACAATGTTTTTTCCTTTTTTTCCCTATTTTCTAGTTGTTGATCAATTTGATGGAAGAGATTCATCATCATTTTTTTTTTTTTTGAAAGACATGCTTCCGTGTGTGTATATAAAATCAATATCAAGTGAATACAAGTCTCTCTGTATAAAATGTGGGATTGAGGATCATACGAAAACTCATCCCCACATGAGAACTAAGGATTAATCTGGACTTTTGATCTTGGATTCGTATTTGGTTATCATTTTTTAAAATTTGTTGGATTGTTTATTTACAAATATTTATGGAGAGATGAATTATAATTGTTTGTGGATTTAGAATTATGATATCCTCAAAAAAGAATTATGATATTATTATTTGGGGATATTATGCATGATTTTAGGAGTTTTATTTGTTTTTAGGATTGTATTATTGGTAGGATTGTGTATTTCAAATTTCATACGTGTGCACTTCATATTCAACACTCTAGTATGGATTTGTGTGCATCTTAGGGCTAAGGGCATCTTCAATAGTGGGGGTTTTGGTGTGGTTTTTGATGAGTTTTTGTAGGTGTGATTAGGAAAGAGAAACTGGGAAAAGGTTAAAAAAAAAAAATAAATGTCAACAAAATTCAATGTGGGGAAAAAGCCCTCAAAATCCTCCATTTCCATTTGTCAAAAGTTTAGACAAGGAGATCTTACTATTCCAAAAGTCATGAATGAACCCCCTATTGGGATTGCTCTAACATATGCGGTATTTGTGCACTGCATTGTAGTGTTATGTGCACTCCAAGGTTGTGTGTCCATTTCTAATTCAGTGTACACATTTAATCTAACTATGTTGGTTATAGTGTGTCTTGAATCGGGCATCGTGTGCTATGTTGATTTGCTATAGTATGCACTTGCATTGCGTATTGTGCGGGGTTTTAAACGTGTGCACTCGTGTTGGTTTTGTTTTTGCTCAAATTCTGTACTTATTCATTAATGCACACAAATTTGTTATATAAGCACATGTATGTTAGACATGACCCACATTCGTCTCTTTTATATAGAAAAACAGACTTAATTGTGTGTTCACATGGAAAGAAATAAATTAAAGAAGAGAAAAAAAGATTATATACACGGATGTACTTATTTTGTTATGTAAAAAAAAAAAAAAAAAAAAAAAAAAAAAAAGAGCTTTTTGTTGTTGACTTATCGATTTTGATGGAAGTTTAGAAATTTGTTTGGACAAATTTAATTTGCTCCTTACTTGATATTATGGGGGATTTGGATTGCTAATTAGGCGCATGAATTTAGGGTGTTGACTTTTAATCATAGCCATTGATCTCTTGATTTTTACACCTTAGATTTGTTCTCATGTTCTCATGTGTAGAAGGGTTCTCATAGGAGAATTACCCTATGTATATCATTTCTTAACCTTTGGTTCGAATAGTTGTCCTTACTATTTGACACATTACTACTCGGTAAGGTTAGCTCTTCCACTCTTCGACCTTTACTATCTTCCGGTCTCAATTCTTCTACTCATATATTAGTCTTGAACTCTTCGTGGTATGAACTCTTCGTAGTTCCTAGATAGACTTTTCGTCAAAGGGCTTGGTTAGCAATTCAAATTGTAACAATTCAAATTACAATTTGTACAATTCGTGTGAGACCCCAAAAATACTTTCAAACAAAACTCCTATTTTACCAAAATCTCAAAATAAAACCATTTGTGTAATTTTTACTCCTACAATGATTTTGCCCAAATGAGTATATAAATAAAATATTTTTAAGAGTTAATGAACGATTTGGTCCCTCAATTATTAGTGAACTGTCAATGTAGTCCCTCAATTGCTTATTCATCGATTTAGTCCCCGAAAACAATTATTTTTAGTCGATTTAGTCCCTCAGGCCGTCTTCCGTCGACGGCCGGAAGGACTAAATCAATTACAAATAATTGTTTTCCGCGACCAAATTGACGGCCAGAGGGACTAAATCAACTAAAAATAATTATTTTCGAGGACCAAATCGATGAATAAGCAATTGAGAGACTTCATTGACAGTTCGCAAATAATTGAGGGACCAAATCATTGATTAACTCTGTTTTTAAACTCTTTATTTCAAATGATATGGTACAAACTATTTATATATTTAGAGTTAATACCTATTTTGGTCCCTCGACTATTAGGTAATACACAATTTAGTCCCAACCTATTAAAAGTACCCAATGTAGCCTCTAACTTGTAAAATCATACCCAATTTGGTCATTCATTACAATTGCCATCCATCCATCGTTATAGAGGGGCAGAAAAGTCATTTTATCTATAGTTGAGGGACCAAAATGGGTATTAACTATTATTATTATTATTATTATTATTATTATTATTATTATTATTATTATTATTATTATTATTATTATTATTATTATTATTATTATTATTATTATTATTATTATTATTATTATTATTATTATTATTATTATTATCATCGTTGTTATTATTATTATTATTATTATTATTATTATTATTATTATTATTATTATTATTGGGACAATGCGTCCTACCACCATATTACTTCATATTATTTTAAAAACTAAAATTTACCACAAAAAATCATGCGCGGTCTTTCCTCCATTTTTTTTTCTTTCCTGGGCCCACAAAAAACCACTACCTTTTTGGACATCCTCAATAGTGATAGGCTTTTGAGGAGTTTTTGCAGGTGTGATTAGGAAAAAGAAAATAAGAGGGGAGGGAAAAAGAAAAAAGAAAGAAAAAAAATAAAAGAGTTCTACTCCATGACATAGGCAAACAAAGATTGATTATTTTCATCATGTGGGCCCCAAAAAATGTGTCTACACCAATAATTTGTGAGATGAAGTAAAAGTTGGGAGTAAGAAATGGGAGTGCATGTACTATTTTTCAAAATAAAATCAGAAACTAAAAAAAAAAAAAAAAAAAAAAAAAAAAAAAAAAAAAAAAAAAGAGTTAAAGCTTAAAGCGCCCAGCGGGCGCGTGCCGCTGTTTCTGCGCAACCCGCACAAGTTGCGTTAAAATAATAATAATAATAATAATAATAATAATAATAATAATGATAATAATAATAAAAAACTGAAAGGACCCATGTTTTTGACAAAAACCCCCATTTTACTGCAAAGAACTCAATTTTTCTCTCACTTCATCCTCTCTCATCCACCTCACTCAACATTCCTCAAAACCTGATCCAAAATCCCTTAATGGGATGCCCTTAGGAGTTCAAAATGCATTCTCTCTGCTTATTCTCTATCATCCAACTCATATTGGACCCCACAAAAAATCAACAAAAATTCATAGATGGGGTTGCTCTTAGTTTAGTTATGTATATCAAGACTAGGGGTGTGCAATTAGTTAACTGAACCATTTTAACCGAAGTTATTAACACTTTAACTGTTAACGGAACCGAACTTTGTATTACTAAATTAATCGAACTGAAATTTTTTTCGATTAATCGGGCAATTAACCGATTAAAATAATAATAAATCTATTTAAAATAATACATATAATAATAATTCCATAAGAAAATATACAAAAATAATACAACATTACAAATTTATAGAGATTATACATATTAGATTATATATTTGTTAATTTATATATATATTTAAAATTTTGATTAACCGATAATTTCGAACCGAATTAACCGTTAATCGAAATTTAAAAAAAAAAAAAAAAAAAAAAAACTTTAACCATTAACCGAATCGAAAAAGATCAGTTAACCATACATAGCTGACCCTCTATTGGTAAAACTTCTTTAAGTGGATGACATTCTAGATCCGGTCGACGGGCTTTCCCTCCAGGGTCTCCAACTTATAGGTGCCAGCTTGGACTACGGCGGCGATGCGGTAAGGTCCTTCCCACTTAATCGCGAATTTACCCCCTTCTGTAGGCTGGCTTGCCTGTCAATCCCGTAGCACGAGATCACCGATCTAAAAGGTTCGTGAGCGAATCCTCTGATCGCGATATCTTTTCACGGCTTGCTGATATTCCACCATTCGGGCGTACGCAGCCTCCCTTTTCTCCTCTAAGAAGTTCTTTTCGATTCTAAGGCTGTCCTCGTTTTCCTCGTCGGAATAATCACGGACTCGGTGGGTGGGTTCGACGACTTCTATCGAAACCTTGGCTTCGAAGCTGTACGCTAGGGAAAACGGGCTTTCTCTAGTCGCCCGTCTTTGTGTGGTTCGATAGGCCCATAGGACCCGGTCAAGCTCATCCGCCCAATTTCCTCCAATGTCTTCTAACTTCTTCCGGATTCCGTCCACTATAGTTCGATTTGCATTTTCGACTTGCCCATTGGCCTGAGGGTAGGCGACGGATACCTTGGTTTGTCGTATACAGTGTCGTCGACAGAAGTCGGCGAAGGGTCAGCAGTCGAACTGCCGGCCGTTGTCGCTAACTATATGCTCTGGCAGACCGAAGCGGCAAATCACTTTCTTCCACAGAAAGCGTCGGCCTCGACCCACTTGGTGAAGTAATCAATGGCCACGACGCAGAATTTCAAGCGTCCGGGGGCGACGGGCAATGGACCCAACAAGTCAACTCCCCACTTGGCAAACGGGATGGCCGTGGTAACTGGTTTATAGAAGGTGGCCGGCCGAGTATCCTTCCGGGCGAACGCTTGGCAAACTCCGCACTTGGCTATCCACTCAATGCAATTTCTCATCATGGTCGGTCAGTAGTACCCTTGGACGACTAACTTTCGGGCGAGAGTGTGGGCGCCTTGTTGGGCGGCACAGATTCCCCGATGGGCCTCGTCCATTATCTTCTCCGCTTCGGGCCTAAGTAAACATTTCAGGAGGGGGCCTCCAAATGATCGCTTGTACATCTGCCCGTCTATGACTTTGAACGATGGGGCCTTGCGACGGACTCTTGCGGCGACCCCTAGGTCCTCCGGTAATTCCACCTTTTCTTTGTACCGCCGGATGTCCTCGATCCAGAACATCTCAGGGTTCTTCTCTCGATCCCATTTTTCGACTGCTACCTGTTGAATTTCCATCGTCGTTTCCTCTATGCTGGGTCGACTCAGCTCCTACTTTTGGCAAATTCTGGTGAGGTGATTCGGTACCACTTCCAGGGCGATCTTTGATAATATGTCGGCTTCGGTGTTGTCCGCCCGTGAAATGTATTCCATTTCATATGTTTCAAATTCTTTCAGCATCTCTATCGCCTTCTCTTTATACCGGGCCATCCGTGCGTTCTTGGCTTCGCAGGTGCCTGATACTTGCCCGACTACAAGCCGGGAGTCGGTTTTGACTCGTAGACGTCCCACTCCCAGTGTTTTGGCGAGTCGTAGACCGCCTAGCACAGCTTCATACTCGGCTTCGTTATTGGATGTTGGGAACAGGTAGCTTAGAGCGTAGTATAGCCGGAATCCTTCCGGGGTGATTAGCATGATTCCGCCGCCACAGTGTTGTCGGCTTGCTGCCCCGTCCGCATGCATCTCCCACCATTCGCCTGGATTATCCTCCATGGCGTCCTCCTTATCGCCTTCCCCGACAGTGCACTCGACTAAGAAGTCGGCTAAGTCCTGCCCCTTAATGGAGGGGCGTGGTTGATATTCGATCTCGTACTGGGTCAGTTCTACGGTCCATTTTACGAGTCGACCAGACGACGCGGGATTCCGCAATACACTCCCCAGAGGTTGGTCGGTCAGGACCCGAACAGTATGCGCTTGGAAATAAGGTGCCAATTTGCGCACAGTGATCACCAACGCGTAGACGATCTTTTCCAAGGGCGTGTACCGCGCCTCGGCGGCCTTCAAGGAATGGCTCACATAGTACACCGGATGTTGGGCACGTTCCTCCTCCCGGACGAGTACTGAACTTACTGCTCTAGGGGAGGCGGCCAAGTACAGAAACAAAGGCTCTCTTACCTGAGGGGTGGACAACACCGGCGGCGTAGGAAGGTATCGTTTTAGTTCCTCGAACGACTGTTGACACTCGGCTGTCCATGCAAAACCTTCTTTCTTCTTCATGGCCTCGAAAAAGGGTATGGTCTTGTCCGCCGCTTTACTTAGGAAGCGACTGAGGGCAGCCAGTCGACCAGTCAGCCGTTGCAAGTTTTTAACGGTACTGGGAGGCTGCATGTCTATGATAGCCTGAACTTTCTCGGGGTTGGGCTCGATGCCCCTCTTGGTTACCATGTACCCCAAGAACTTCCCTCCTTGTACTGCGAAGGCGCACTTTTTTGGGTTCAGTCGGAGATTGTACCTCAGCATCACCTGGAAACAGTCGGCCAGATCCCCCGCGTGTTTGATTTCTTCCCAGCTCTTGACCAGCATGTCGTCTACGTAGGCTGCCATGGATTTTCCCAGCAGGTCTTGGAACAGTCGGGCGACCATCCGAGTATAAGTGGCCCCCGCATTCTTGAGCCCGAAGGGCATGACTCGGTAGCAATACACTCCATCCGGCGTTAGGAATGCGGTCTTTTCCTCATCAGCCTGGTGCATGAAGATTTGATGATACCCTCTGAAGGCATCCATAAAGCTTAGCAAAGCCGACCCGGCAGTCTCATCGACCAACTGATCAATCCGACGTAATGGAAATGGATCCTTCGGACAGGCCTTGTTAAGGTCGGTATAATCCATGCACATCCGCCAGGCTGGAGGCTTCGGTACGAGCACCACGTTCGCCAACCACTCGGGGTATTTGACTTCTCAGATGTGGCCGGCAGCCAGCAGCGTGTTTACCTCTTTTTTCACAAAATCCCTCCTGTCGTTGGCCAAGTAACGCTTCTTCTGTATGACCGGCCGATGGTCAGGGTCCACGGCGAGTCGATGAGCGATGATGGACCGGTCGACTCCCGGCATATCTTCTGGACCCCAAGCGAAGACCAGTCGATGCTCTCGAAGTACCTTTACCACCTCCTCCCGTATTTCTTCTGGGAGACCGACCCCAATCCGGACTCGCCTATCCGGTCGTTCAGGGTCGATCTCGACTTCTTCTAATTCCACGGCCGGCTCCGCCCGGGGTATCATTGATTTCTTTGGAGGTTTCTCAGTGATTTCATGGACTTGCATCTCGCATTTACCCATACCTCTGCAAGCCTGTAGATAACAGTCGCGGGCGACTCTCCTGTCGCAGCGAACCGTACCTATCCCACTCGGCGTGTGGAATTTCAGACAGAGGTGCTCGATCGAGATCAACGCTCCCAGGTATTCCAGTCCTGGTCGTCCGAGTATGGCGTTATGCGAGCAAGCAAGATCGACCACAATGAATTTCATGTCCAACTTCTGCACATCGGGATAACTGTCGATTTCTACCGGTAGAGTGATAGATCCTTCCGCTTCCACCGAATCGCCCGTGAAGCCGGCGAGTGGTGTTTTAACCGGATTCAATTGCTCTCGGCTTAGTCCCATCTTGGTGAAGGTCTCAAGGTATAGCACGTTGACACTATTCCTGGTATCTACCAGGATTCGTCGAACGACCACCCCATTCACATCCATTGCGATGACTAGGGCGTCACGATGCGGTGTCTCACCCGTGGGCAGATCTTTGTCGGTGAACGTGATGGGCTCCCGGTACGCTTTCTTTGAGCTTTCTTCTCGCCTGTACACGGTCCCCACATACAACTGTCGGGCCCAGGCTTTTCTAGTGTTCGCCGAGTCGCCTCCCTCTGGTCCGCCGACTATCATGTTGATAACCGGCGTCTGACGCCACTGGGCCTCGTCTTCCTCGGTTGCCGGCTGCTTGCTGCGACTGCCTTCGGCTGCTACTGCGGGGTCGCTATCTTCTCGGGCCACCGACCTTCTCCTCCACTGATTAGGGGGTGGGGTTCCTTGCTAGATGATCTCCTTCATGATTTTCTTCAAGTAATAGCACTCTTCCGTGCTGTGAGTGTAAGATTTGTGATAACAATAGTACTTAGATATCTTACCTGGTTCTTCGTTCGCCGCGCGCTCCTCAATTGGGGGAGGTGAAGGAGGCGCGACTGCTTGTACCTCGTGCACCGGATGTTGGGGAGTCTTCCTATAGGGATGGACGACGAGCCAGTCGTATGGGCGCCTGGCTTCAGGTCGCCTAGGTGCTTCCGGGCGTCTTTCCTTAGTCTCTGCGCGGGTTCTCTTTCCGCTGGCAAAACCTCCGACCTCGCGCTGTCGCTTGTGCTTCATGGCCTGCTCCGTGTTAGCTCTTTTATTGGCCATATGTATGGCTTCTGCGTAGGTGGCGGGTCGATTGTCACATAGGTCGCGATATAATTGCCCGGACCGTAAAGATTCGATGAAGAAGGTGAGGGCGGTCTGGTCCTCGACCTCCTCGACAGACTGGATTTCCTTCTGCCACCGGGCTAAGTAAGTTTTAAGAGATTCGCCCTCCTCTTGGTAAACGTCCCCTAGATGGGTCAAATCCTTTTGTGGCTTGATGTTGGCCGCGTAGTGACTCATGAAGCAATCGGCCAGCTCTTCAAAGTTGCGTATCGATCCGGGGGGCAAGGCTACCAACCATCTTTGTGCTGGTCCTTTTAGTGTCGGCAAAAAGGCGCGACACATTACCGGGTCTCGAACTCCTAAGACTTGCATCTTGGCCTGGTAGCTTAATAAATGCTCTCGTGGGTCGCCGAATCCGTCAAAGGTGGCCTGTTCCGGGAACTTGAAGTCGCCGGGTACTTTGTAAGACATGATCTCGGAGGAGAAGGGCAAAGCAATGAGCAACGTTCGCCCGGGGGATTTGGTCCTTCCCTCCATTTGTTCCTTCAGATTTTGCACCTCTCGGGCCAGTTGAGCCACATTCTCCTCATTTTGCTTGTGATTCCCCGTGGACTTCGTGCTTTCACCGGCCTCTGACTCAGCTGGTTGGTCATTGTTACGTCTAGGCCGCTCGGACCGTCGCGCCCGAGTCCTAGTTCTTCGAGCCCTTTCTCGGACAGCTTCTTGATTCGGCGGTCCCACCGGTACGCGAATGGGCTCTCTTTCTCCCAGTCGCTCTCTCGCGGATCGGCGCGCGATATATGGACCGAGCCTGGAATGGACTGATCGTACCGGCACACTCTCCGCTCGTCGATCTCCCGGCCTGCCTTCCTTGGTTCTTTGGGGCGGCTGCTGATTGCGAGGCGGCGGTCGCGAGGCCGACCGTTCTCCCATTCCACGATTTTCCACGGAGATAGCCCGCTCGAGAGCTCAGATTTGTTCGAGAGTGAATGGCATCAGGGCTGGCGGCCGGTTCAAGGGTGCCGACTCATTCTCTTAGCTTTAGGCGTTTCGTTGATTTAGTTTCTCTCTCAGGTCGACTCCGGGAGCATTATTGCGGTTATTCGCCTGGCTCCTTCCCTCCGACATGCTGCGAAGCTTTTATCTCTCTGCAATGTCCTTGCTTGTTTCGTACACTCGCCCGCTCAGAAAAATACGCGGCTCTTTGTTTCGATTCCCACAGACGGCGCCAGTGTTGGTTTTTGGGTTTTTAGGCCCAGGGAGGTCCAACAAAACCTTAGTTGGTGGATACACCTTTCAACAAAGATGCTAAAAAATAGAATAGGAAAGAAGTAGTTGTAGTGAACGTGTCTCTTTACTCTTTTGGCATGGACTCACCTCGATTACAAGGGCGGAGGGTCCTTTATATAGCAGGCTCCTCTCCAGCCGAATTGAAGTATATTAAAGACGGCCTTCATGGCTATTTACACTATGAGGCCGTTGGGCGCCGTTACGGGGCCGGCCAACGGCTCTTTGGTCCGCTCCGTCGAGTCCTCTTGAATCCTGTGCTTAAATGTTCCCCAACGGCTCCTGAGCTGAACCTTCTCCCTCATTTGGGGCCTGGGCCGACTCATGGACTCAGCCCAGGCCGCCACCGGGCTTTTATCACTGACCCATGTCTTCCTTTCTGGACTTCCTCTCTTGGGCCCATCTTCTTGGGCCGGGGTCCTCACCCCATCAGCCCCCTCAATTATTCTAAAAGTGGCAGTTTTCCCCCCTGATAAATTAAATTGACATTTTTACCCTTAAAGTAAACATTTTATTTATGTTTCTTCTCCAACAAATTATTGCGTATACGTAGGGATGACCACGGTTTGGTTCGAACTGAATCGAACACTATAGCAATCGAATTAAAAGTTTTCAGTTATGATTCAGATCCAGAACCCAATATTTGGATTTCAGTGTATTAAAATTATGAATCGAAAAAACTGGATCTTGAACCGTGAACCGCAGTTTCGGATTATGTTCGCGATTTTGAACCGTCTTTATTTTAAAATTTTATTTTTTTATTTTAAAATAGTCTAAATTCAAAAATAAATGTATTTTATTTTTTCAGTTCGGAACATGAACCGGCCGTTCTGGTTCGTGATTTTAATAAACTCTAAATATCGGGTTCCGATTCTAAATTGTAAATGAAATATTTCGGGTTAGTTGTTGTAGTGTCTGTTTGGTTTGAACCAACTTGTGGTCATAATTTGTTGGAGAAGAAAAATAAATGAAATATTTATTTTAAATATTTATTTTAAGGGTAAATATGTCCATTTAACATTTTTGGGGTAAAAACATCCACTTAAATAATTCACGGGGAAAAAGTGTTATAAGTATATAACTCGGGGGGTGGGGGGGGGAGGGAGTGCTATTTTCCTAACTATAAATTTTATGTGCATAACTGCACATTTCATTGACAATGAGTGGAAGCTATGAAAGAAAATAATTTCATTTGTTCTAGTGTCTTCACATAACGGGAAAATACATTGTAAAGTTAGTAGATGCCTGCTTGATTTGGGGCTGAAATATGTGTTTACTGTGACAATAGATAATATTTCAAACAATAATACTGCCCTAGGATTGAAGAAGAAAATGTTGTCTTGGGGTTCTACTGTTGTTAGGTGTAAGTATTTGCATATGAGATGCATTGCTCACATCCTTTACTTGGTGGTACAAGATGGGTTGAGGAAATCTTACATTTTTTTTTTTGAATGCTACTAGCTCTATTACATTGTAGTATCTGTTCATATACTTTCTCAACCTACTGAAACACAAAGAGCTAATAACACCTCCATTGAGGCTCGAACTCACAACCTTCCAAATGGAAGTCCAACCCGGGTACCATTGGACCACATAGTCCTGGTAGGAAATCTTACATTGTTGTGAAGAAAGTAAGAGATTATGTTAGGTATGTGAGGAACTCTCTTGCTAGGCTACAAAAGTTTACGGACCTAGCTGATTTAACAGGGGTGAAAGCTAAAAATTCTTTGAGTCTTGATGTTCCTACAAGGTAGAACTCCACATACATGATGTTTCATACTGCATTGCTCTATCAAAAAGTGTTTGTAGTGTATGAAGATCATGACACATCTTTTACTACTGATTTGGGTGGAAATGTACTTGATTTCATGTATTGGGATTGTGTTGCATATTTGGTTAAAATTCTGAAATCTATCTGTGAAATGATGTTAGGATATCTGGTTCCTTGTATGTGACTTCAAATACCATTTTCTCTAAGGTTTCTGATCTACCATGCATATTAAATGATATGGTGGGAGTTGAATTTGGTAGTGTTTAGATTATGGGAAGGAATATGATGGCAAAGTTTGATAAATATTGGGGTGATCCAGATAAGATGAATTTTCTAATCTTCTATGCAAATATCTTGGACCCCATAGGACAAAATAGAATACATGTCATACAAGTTATTCAATTATATGGTGATGTAGAGTTAAATCATTGTTTGAGAAAGTTATGGTTGACTTTCAGGAGTTGTATGCTGATTATGTGGCCAGGTTTCCTGTCCAAATCCAGTTGAACAACATGTTCCCTCTATTTCACTCTCTAATTCAATTTCAGTTGGGAGACCTCAATCTTTATTAAAATCTTAGTTAAAGAAGCAAAGATTGGAGAGTGGAGAATTGCGAATTTGGCAGGAAAAACACTGAGCTGGAAAATTATTTGTTTGAGGCTATTGTAGAGGATGAGAGTGGCTTTGACATTTTGAGATGATGGAAGCTTAATGCTGATAGGTTCCCCGTATTGTCTAAAATGGCAAGGGGTATACTTGTTGTTTCAATCTCTATAGTTGCATCATAATCAGCATTCAGTACCAGTGGGAGGTACTAGATGCCTTTAGGAATGCTTTAACTCCAAAAATTGTTGAGGCACTTGTGTATGCACAAGATTGGATAAAGTTGGTCAATCAATCAATCTCAATTGAAGAAAACATAAATGAAGTTGAAAGATTTGAACTAAGAGCTCTAATTTCCTATGTCAACTTTTGGACCAAACCTTGACAATAACTATTTGATAAAAAAAATGATCCCCAAATCTTTTGTCAAATCCTGGAAGGGTCGTTAGGACGAGTGCAAACACCGTCCGATGAGATAATACTTTAAAGTTAGTCAGATTATGCTAGTGTGCCTGAAGCAATTAAATTGTGAAGGGGAATTCCTAATATTTTTTTATTCAAATCTAACTAACGGCATATCACAAATCAATCCCTCAAGGATTGTTATGATTGTTATACCTAGTACATGTTTTCAAAAAAAACACTTCCCTATCTGCGTTATTATTTATAGTGCGCAGTCTATTTCAATATATCACCACTACAGCGTACCTCTAAAAAAAAAAGGCTACCAAAGAAGCCTCCGTCTCTTGATTAATTAATACCAAGAGCACATGATAGGAGACCAATATATATCCTTAGGTACGCTGACTACATACTTAATTAATGAAGATTCTTTCTTGGCATTAGGGGGAGATAAGAGTTCAAATTTAATAGAATGTCAAGAAATTTCATAAAATGAAAATATCTTCATTATTTAAATCCATGTACTAGTTAGACTGAACTGAAAGTTCAGAAGATGATATATTTGCGATATTAGCAAATAATCTGCCAAATACATCTATTGATCATACTGATCATTAGGGGTGTGCAAACTTCGGATAATTTTCGGTTAACCGACCGAACCGACAAAGTTCGGTTAACCGTTTTCGAACCGAACTTTTTCGGTTCGGTTAATGGTTAAAGGAATTTTAAAACTTCGGTTAACGGTTAATTCGGTTCGAAAGGTCGGTTAACCGAATTAACCGAACGGTTAACCGAAATTTTTAATATATATAAAAATAATAATATAAATATAAATACTAATTTGAAATTATAGATGTTTGGAGTTTCTAATTAATGTTTTTGTATATTTTGTTATGAATTTATTATGATATGTATTTTATTTTAATTAGATTTATTATTTTAGGTGTTATTTTTAGAATTTTAAATTTTAGCTTTAAAAAGTTCGGTTAATCGCTTAACCGATCGATTAACCGAAAAAAATTTTGGTTCGGTGAATTCGGTAGAGCAAACTTCGGTTCGGTTAACGGTTAAAGGGAAAAAAACTTTGGTTCGGTTAACCGATTGAACACCCCTACTGATCATAAAAGAGTGACTAGGTCCTATATACCATCCCCAATTTGGACCAAAATATATCTACCGATACTCCTTGATGCCAGAAGTGTAGGAGATCTATCAGTGTAAGATATAAGAATCATTATACTAGATCTAGTAAATAAACATTGTCACTCTTGATATACCTTGAATAATTATGTCTTGGAGACGTTCGTCCAGATGACGAAAAACCATAGTCAATCTATAGGTGCACCAAACAAACATAATACTAGGGATGCGGGACAACCAGATGTGATCTGAATAAGTTCTGGGAAATGTCTAGAATATGGTTGACTTAAATATTGCCATAAACAATTATAAATATGGGAGAGATTTATGAAAGTATTATAGTTGTCAACAACACAATAGCCTGTACAAATTGCTCCATTATATGATAATATGGATCCAGAGTTATGCACCGGAAGTGCCATGACTATTTAACGTATAAAGGAGTAATTAAGGCATAGCTCGACTCGCTAATTATTAATAATTCTCTTTATAACAATACACCGTTGAGAGTTAACCCCGAAGGTTACAAGTGAGTGTGTGCACGAAAGAGAAATAAGAATAATGAGGTGATATGATATAAAGCGAGTTTGTAGTCTTATGGGTTCACGCAGATACCCTTGATTGATTTTAATCAAACATATTTTCCCACGATAAATGGCATTAAGTTCCGCTACATCATTGGCAGAATAATAAATTAGATATGCAACTAATATTAAATTCAAAAGTCCCCGAAGGATTTTATGTTCTCAAAATGAGAAAAAGTGAAAATCGCACATTAAAATATTAAGGTCTTTATAGGACCTGAAATAGTTAATATTTATTTTGAGAAATCCCTGATGGATTTATAATTCCCGAAATGAGAATTTAAGTGTCATTATATTTACTCTTTAAAGGATTGCGAATGGAGTTAATGTCCTCATTGAAGGAATAATATGTATCATTGTGTGCTCGATAAAGGGTTGATAATGAACTTATTTATTATTTATTATCTAAGTCAATATTGATGGTGAAAAACATCAATGAAATATATAAATGGTTTGATGATGTCAGTCCATATCTAAAGACGGAGATTTTGAAACAAAAGCCTGGGAAAGCTAAGTATTATCTCGACTTGAAGATAGAGTTTTTTCTTGAATAAATTTTTATACACCAGTTAGTCAATATATGATTTTGATTGGATACTTAGATAAACAAATATATAATGGCTACTTGGGTAGTGGCTATTACTTTTGTATCTCCATAATGCCAAGTTCCAAAACTGGTTGTACTATTTTTACCCCATTGCCGCATAGAGGGTCAATAAAAGAAAATATAATGAAATCCTTTTAATATTATACCACGTGAACTCCAGAAGAGTCACGAGATTATAGTAGAGTATATTTATTAAAATGACAGTTGTATATATTTATTTACAAAATCCCTCTATACAGTTTGGAAATTTAATGTATGGGAATTAAAGATTGTTATCTTGTGGGGGAGTATCATTTTACATGAATCAATCCTGAAGATTGAGTTTTAGATGACTAACGGCTGTACTCTTTTCCTTAGTTAAGTTTTTCTCCACGGGATTTTTCCTTAAATCTAAGGTTTTTAATGAGGCAACTAATCTAAAAAGAATACACATACATAATGCACTCTTTTGCTCAACTAGTTTTTTCCCACTGGGTTTTCTAGTGAGGTTTTTAATGAGACATGAGTATGATATAGTAATGTAAATGGGGAAAAGTTGCAAAATAATTGCTTA
This sequence comes from Ipomoea nil, assembly GCF_001879475.1. Classification (NCBI taxonomy): domain Eukaryota; kingdom Viridiplantae; phylum Streptophyta; class Magnoliopsida; order Solanales; family Convolvulaceae; genus Ipomoea; species Ipomoea nil. The sequence goes on along the minus strand of NW_017617996.1, from coordinate 480,323 downwards.
AGTAGACAAACCCAAAATCCTGAAGATTATGTTGATTGTGCCCTGAAGGTTTTGGTTGTACTCTTTTTCCCGTAACTAAGTTTTTTACACAGGGTTTTCTTTAGTTAAGGTTTTTAATGATGCAATCAGTACAATATATGTTCTTACAAATATCATGTACTCTTTTCTTCAACTAGGTTTTTCCCACGAGGTTTTCCTAGTGAAGTTTTTAACGAAGCATGAATATATACATATATACTCTTTTGTCTAGGTTTTTCCCACAGGGTTTTCATAGCAAGTTTTGAAGAGGCATGATCATGTCAAATAATGTCCAAGGGGGAGTGTTATAAATATTATTAATGTGGACATTATTATATATATGGTAGCAGTTGTAACTGATAAGGTTACTACCTTTTATATGTATTCATTACCTTATATTTGTAATACCTTTGTATAAGTATTCGGGATGATGAATGAGAATCGTGACCTTCCCTCTCCTCTCTTTGTCTATTCTAATATTCTTACAACAAAAGGTAAATTATATAACCTTTTTAAAAATTAATTGTATTACATTAATTTAAATATCTAACTTTCAAATGTTTTTTTTTTTTTGTTTTGCAAAGTTGTGCACTAGAGTTGGTACTGGAAATGTTGGTTCTTCATTGCCTCCAATACATGTATACTTATTTCTTCCATTGAATATTTTAATTATTCAGTATTTCAGTTATTTGAAGTATTTGATTATTAATTTTGATATTTGAAGAGTGTATGACTGTCGCTCAGACCCTCAATCCGTGATTCCTTTGCTAGAAAGTGTGGCTCAATGGCTTGGCAACATTTTAAATGTTGCTGCCATTGAACTAAGAACTTAGGGTGTGTTTGGTTGGTGGGTTTTGCCCATAGGAATGGGTATGAAAGTGATTGTTGTTGTTTGGTTGATAGGTTTTTAGAACACTACTATGGGTTTCGAATACCCCATCAATTGAAAAACTCATACCCAAATACAATAAGGGTTTCATTCCCTTATTCATTTTCAAGCACTACTATTAGTAATCATTCCCATTCCACCCTACTACCAAACATGTTAAATACTTTCACCAAAACTCATTACCATTACTAAGTATTTGATACCCATTCCGATTCCGATTCCTATGTGTGAACCAAACACACCCTTAGTACTGTCCCAAGTATCATATTTTGTAAGACAATAATTATTTTGTCCCCTTTATCTTCAAATGGTAACTAGTAATGTATATCACCTACCTTATTCTCTACTCATTTTATCTTTATACTTGGTTTTGTAATTGTGTGTTTATTAAATTCTTAAGTTAGTATCTTAAATTCTTAAGTATTTACTAACTTGGGAATTTAAGTTTGTAATAATGATGTTTTCACCAGATTGTCTGAAAGTCTGGAATTGGATTTTGGTATGTTGCTTATGTAGTGTGGTCTTGATGCCATAACGTATTGAGCAATTTGCCTCCAATCCTAACTTGATATGAACAAAAAAAAAAAAAAAAAAAAAAAAAAAAAAAAAAAAAATCAAATCTGAACACCCTTTGTCCCTTTCTGTTTAGGGTGTTGTGAGCAAAAAGAGTTTTGTGGTGGCGGAGGGGATCCATTTTGGCTATGAGGCTAGTGGCTAATAGCGGAGACGGTTGCATATTGATAGATCTATGAATTTAGAGGTAGAGGCCTCAGGTTTAGAGATGGTTTCAAGCAAGTAATGATAGGCGATATGAAGCAACAACAACGTTGAAGAAGAGGTAAGATGGTATGTAGTGGTGGTGAATTGTGTTATAAGAGAGAAGAAGACGACCATTCCCCAATAAGGTCTTGAATTTCACATGTTTGTTTGTAGTTTGTTGGGAAGGGTATTTTGTTTGAAGAGCTTATCATATTTTTAGATGCTAGGTGTAATTGGGTTATGAGTTTCATACTTTCATATGTAATCTGTATCTTACATACTTGCAGTAATAAAATTATTTGAACGGGGAAGGGAGAGAGAGAAGAACCCCCCTCCCCAAAATGGCAAAAAAAAAAAAAAAAAAAAAAACCAGCTTCTATTAACTTTTTATCGGCCTTAGTAGGAACTGAAATCTTGTGCTACATTACCACATTGAATTTGAATAAACATACCATTAAAAAACACATGGTAGAATTTGCAAATATAAATGGGAAAGAGAGAAGAAACCAACCATATCAGCATCCAGCCATAAACTGACCATACCTTTTTTTTCACATAGTACAGCTTGAAGTTGTTAAACAAACACAACCAAAGACGCTGAAAGGCTTACATTACCAGCACAATTTACACCTAGCACAGCAACACCAATGCACCCAACTCACGAGTTAAAGGATGAGTGCACAATGAAACACCAAAATACATGTCAGAATCCTCATCTTACCCTACATGGTGCAGGGCCACCCGGGGAACAATTTGGGTTGGGAGACCGGCAGCCAGCAGCAGTCCCAAGATTGCTGGCAAACCTGTGATGCAACTGAAACTCGGGGACCCTCCCCACACCAAAAGGAACACCAACACCAGATAACGACGACGATGAGGCTTCATTTGCAATTCCACTGGATTGCAAGGGCTCCAGAGTTTCAACCACATCACTCATTAAGGGTCTTGCTTTAGGATTTTGGCTCAAGCAGTAGTAAGCCAGACTACAGGCTTTCTGTGCTGCCCTCACAGAGTATTGGTTCTCTAATCTAGGATCTATTATTTGAAGCATTTTTCTCTTGTCATTAAGCTTTGGTCGTGCCCAATCTACCAGGTTTTGCTCCTTGCTTGGTCTCGTCTTATCAACAGACTTTCTTCCCGTCAATAACTCCAGGAGAACCACTCCAAAACTGTACACATCACTCCTTGCAGTAAGGTGTCCTACATAAATCATATATCAACTATTTTTACACATACATAGGATACAGAAAAATAAAAAGTAAAAGTATCAATTTGGTGCTTATGTAATTACCACCCGCTTAATGTAGCTTTTCTTATTTGTTTGGTCATTTTCATTTTATGTTTTCAATATTTCAATCAATTGGATCACTTCATTACCTGTGTTAACAACCCGTCCAAATATATTTGTTTTTATCTGATCAATCCATGTTATCATTTTAATCCACCACCCATAAATATACAAAATGAAGAAAACAAAATCAGCCCTCATACTTATCCCATGAGCTCAATCCACTACATTTTTTGCACCTAACAAAGCTGAAAATCTTTTTTTCATTCTTTTATATTTTATATTTACAGGTGGCAATGTGGCATGCGAAATTGTTATATAAAGGCTTGAGCCAGAAAACAAGTTTATTTGAAATGGATGGATTGTTAATGTGGGTAACAAATGATCATAAGGAGAAATTGATCAAAACGTAAGATATGGCAAAATTGATCAAGTGGTAATGATATAACAGCCAAATTGATAGACAGAGACAAAAGAGAAAATGGAACACAAAAAAGGTTCAACTTTGTTAGCAAATGTATGGGTAGAAAATGTCAGATTTTTCATGCAAGTCAACCAATAAATGAACGATCCCTTTGTTAAAAATAAATAGTAGCACTACAACTTTATAGAATAAGGCCCATAACATCCATAAACATGCAAAATAACATACAGAACTTTAAGGATATTGCAAGAATGTGTGTAATGGACACATCTTCTGCACAAGCGATGCATGCACATTAAACTAATAAAGCACAAGGAAGCTAATTATGATTAGTTCTAATTAAGAAAGAAGCCTGTTAGAAATTTCTACAAATCTGAGATGCTGAAGAGTAACCAAAAGTAGAAAATTAAGTTATGGTTATAAATGAGCACTTAAAGTTTGGGTAGTTTCAAGTGTTGACATTTTTTCAAGTGGTTCTACAGTAATTATGTTTCTGTTTAAACTGATACTTTGATATAAGATTTTAACAGCTAAAGGTTTTAAGGAATCTCTTAAATTTTTTGAGATATTGATTGATGATTTGTGTAGATTTTTACTTATATAAAATTTGCCACGTTTTGATTCCATTCCCATGTTCCTCACCAAAAGCACACACTCTCTCTCCCTCTCTTTCTCATCTCCTCTACAGCTCTACCTTCCCCTCATTGCTGTCTGTGTGTGTTCACATAGTAGATCACATTATTCTCATTATTAATCAAATTTCTCAGCTTTCAGAATCTATAATCCAAGTAATTGCACTAAGAAATTGAAAATACTAACAGTATGTTTCCTACTTCTTCAAAGTTTCAATGTGCCTACTTTTCTCTTGATATAGGATTTTACTGGATTAGTGTAGTTTGCAAGACACACAGTAACTCAGTAAGATGAACTAAAATAATGATAAATATATAATTCATCTATGGTTCCATTTAATAAACATCTTTGTGTGGTAAATTGAAGACAGACCCGTCATCACATATTCAGGAGCTGCATATCCATATGTACCCATCACTCGTGTCGATACATGAGTCTCATCACCTTGTGGCCCAGCTTTTGCAAGACCAAAATCAGAAAGTTTTGCAGTGTAATCCTACAGTTAAAAACCATTATATTATTCTTGTTGATATAATCCTAACGTGGAAAAAAAATGAATAATTTTCTAAATGGTAAGTGCCAACTTACAGAATCCAATAAAATATTTGATGTCTTGAAATCACGATAAATTACAGGCCTTTCTGCATTATGAAGGAAAGCTAGCCCTTTCGCTGCTCCAAGAGCAATCATCATTCTTGTTGACCAAGATAATGGAACAGTTGTCTCTGAATGCCTCGAGAAATGCCAAAGTAATTTTAGTTATCAAAATTGAAACTTTATTAACATGGAATTAGTGGTTAAAGCATGACCCAATGGCTACATGAGTATAGAATTATAGCCTAACACGGGAAGGGCATATCAATATATAAAATTACAGGACATTAGTTTTTAGGGAATAGGAACAACACTAAAAACGACTAGCAACTGCTGATAAATAATGCAGAATAGTATTAGCAATGAAAGGTTTAGCAAAGCAAAGGGAATTCAGAAGGAGAAAAAAAGGCCCATACTTCGGAACAGATGATTCTCAAGGCTTCCTCTGAACATGAACTCATAAACAAGTAATCGGTGATCATCCTCGCAGCAATATCCAATGAGCTTGACGAGATTAGGATGTCTAAGTTGGCCTAGAAAGTTTACCTCAGTGAGCCATTCACGGTGACCCTGAAGGCCCTCCTTGTTGAGGACTTTGACAGCTACAGGGAGGGACTTGAGGCCCACCCGAACATTCTCATCAATGTATCCCTTATAGACTGTTCCAAACCCGCCCTCACCAAGAATATAGTCAGAGCGGAAGCTCTTGGTAATGGTCTCCAGCTCAAAGAGCGTGAAAGCTATAACATGAGTATACAGCACAACATTCTTTCTAAAATCCTCCACATCGCGTGGGGTTGAAGGGTCACTCAGATCTGATGTAGAACGGCTATGACTATGCTTCTTTTCAGCCCCAACATTCTTGTTGGCAACTGACAACCCCTGCAGCTGCTGCTGAACTGCACCCCCCAGTCCAAGAAACAAAAATCAAATCAATTTAGCAAAACCCTAAATTATATATCAATCACCTCATCCTAATATGCTCTCCAAAATACTAAACACAAATTGAAAATGAGGTATGCGGTGACACTATCCAACTAGTCCAAAGAAACAATGTTGGTCAACTAAAAAATCTTCAATGGGTGTGAATGAAAAATAACGCGTGAGTTTAATAGATCTGGAGGATAGCAGAAGCAAATTAGAGTTCTGGCGACCACAAAACATGGAGAAAATCAAAACAGTACAAGTAAGAATTACAATTAGATAACAAAAGAAGAAGAAGAACCTTGACGGTGAGCAGTAGATACGACAGCGGATTCCTCTCTAGTACCGCAATTTCCCATCTGTTCTATCTTCTCCTTCTATTGCTCCTCTTCTAGGGTTTAGTCTCATTCTTCGGCAGAAGCCTCCACTTCTCCGCCTTCCCTTTTATCAGCTCCACCACACTTTCAGCACTCCACACTCCGCACGCTCACTCTCTCCCTCTCACCCCAGTGTCTCAGCTCCAATTGGTGCTAGTGTGGTACGACTTTTCATGATGCACAAAACAATTTTTCATTTCTTTTCTTTCCTTTTCTCTTCTTTTTCTTTTTCTTTTTAATTGAAATTGTCAGGCTTAATTCAGTAGATAATATTTATAAAAAATAGACTAAGGTTCATAATTCAACAACAATGTAAAATTATGTTTAAAATGGACAGATATCTTTTGTACACCAATATTTAGTTTTGTCTGCATAGCTTTCGGGGTTAAAAATTCAATATTTTAGAAGAAAGAATATAAAAATTGAATTTCTTATCTCCACCAACTAATTATGGTTTTGTTGCATGTGTCCGACTCTTTGGGTTTCATCTTGAAACAAAATATTTTTTTTTTACAAATAGGCATAAATGTCTATACTGAGGTAGATTGCTCCCACACTGCAGTTAGTGAAACTCGATCCCTGGTCATTCTTCCAAAGTTTTACCTCTATGACCAGTTGAGCTACCCATGCGGGCCATAATTTTATAGTCATTTAATCATACTATGTCATATTGTTAGATCAAGTGAAGTTTTTACTTTTTACCATCAGTATAATTTTATTAGGTTTTCAACTTAAATTCTCTTCACATGCATGAAGTCAGACGTTATGCCATGGAACCGTGTTCACCATTCTTGGTGAACACGGTTCTAACGGTGTTAGTACGCCGTTATCTTTTTTTTTTTTAATTAATTGCGTGACTTTTCTTCTTTATTTTCACATTTTGCGATTTCACTTTAATTTGAGGTGAACAAAGATTTCGGACATTCATAAATTATGAATTTATGCCTGCACATTCACTTTGGAACCATGCCTACACATTCCCGTCTGAAATCACGGACATTCATAAATTATGAATCCATGGCTGCACATTCACTTTGGAACCATGCCTACACATTCACTTTGGAACCATGAGATTATGAATTTTCTGTTATAAGATTATGAATTTTCTGTTATGAGATTATGAATTTTCAGTTATGAGATTATGAATTTTCTGTTATGCGATTATGAATTTTCTGTTATGAGATTATGAATTTTCATTACATTCATAATTTCGGACATTCATAAATTATGAATTCATGCCTGCACATTCACTTTGGAACCATGCCTACATATTCCCGTCCGAAATCACGGACATTCATAAATTATGAATCCATGCCTGCACATTCACTTTGGAATCATGCCTACACATTCACTTTGGAACCATGAGATTATGAATTTTCTGTTATGAGATTATGAATTTTCTGTTATGCGATTATGAATTTTCTGTTATGAGATTATGAATTTTCATTACATTCATAATTTCGGAGTTTCGGACATTCATAAATTATGAATTCATGCATGCACATTCACTTTGGAACCATGCCTACATATTCCCGTCCGAAATCACGGACATTCATAAATTATGAATCCATGCCTGCACATTCACTTTGGAACCATGCCTACACATTCACTTTGGAACCATGAGATTATGAATTTTCTGTTATAAGATTATGAATTTTCTGTTATGAGATTATGAATTTTCAGTTGTGAGATTATGAATTTTCTGTTATGCGATTATGAATTTTCTGTTATGAGATTATGAATTTTCATAAAATTCATAATCTCATAACAGAAAATTCATAATTTGATCAGTAACGCGCCGTTAACTCCACATCCGCGATTTTTTTTTTTTTTTTGCCTAAAAACGACGTCGTTTTGACTTGTATTCACCATTCTCGGTGAACACGATTCCACGGCATAATTTGCGGCATGAAGTGTGGTGGGCCGGTGGCAATAACAATTAAATAGTTAAAATTTGTCTGGGTAGCTCAGTTGGTCACAAGAGTGAAGTTTGAAAATAATGACCTGTGATCGAGTCTCACTAGCAGCAGTGTGTAATCGTTATACTGTGCATCAGGGTGCACATAGCAATGTGTGCCCTGCGCCTCCCAAAACGACGTTAGTTTTTTAATTTCAGGTATAAAATTCTGTACATTCTATTATATAATTCTGTACATTCGGAACATGTGAATTTTCAGTTATAAAATTATGTGTTTCCAGATATAAAATTATGTGTTTTCAGATATAAAATTTTGTGCAATATATTATATAATTTTGTACATTTGAAACATGGATTTTTTTAAAGAGTTAAGAGTTTATGTATATTATGTATTATGTTAGATTATGTGTATTATCCTTTCAAAAAAGATTATGTGTATTCAGTTATAAAATTATGTGTTTTCAGGTATAAAATTATGTGTATTCTATTATACAATTCTATACATTAGAAACATGATTTTTTTAAGGAGTTAACAGTAGACACGTGAAAAGGTACAAAACGACGTCGTTTTAGGCCAGGGCGCACAATGGGTGCACGGTATAATTTGCCAACTGTGTGCGTGGGAGCAACCTCTCAAAGTGAGGAGGACTCCTTGTGCGCAGTAAGCAACCTCTGTGTTCATCTGAGTTACCACGATTTACATCCTCCTAGATGCTTGTTGGACCGGGCGTGGAGGCCCTTGGGGTCAGAGATCAGTTGTTATTCATTGGATCAGGACCATGCTCCACACATCGCTGTGTGGACCATGATCGTCGAATGAAACTATATTAGAATTAAAATGATACTTTAGTGTTACTATAATGAAACTAGTATGTATGAAATGAAACTAAAAATCAGAACACATTATTGTCAAATAAAACTGTAGTATAATTAAAATGATACTTTAGTATTACTATAATGAAACTAGTGTGCATGGAAAATGAAACTAAAATCTCATACAATAACGTATATTGTCAAATGACCTGAAGTGCAATTAAAATAATACTTCAACATTACTATAATTAAACTAGTGTGTGTGGAAAATGAAACAAAAAATAGAGCTAAAACAATAATGTGTGTTATCAAATGAAATTATAATAGAATTAAAATGATATATACTTTAGTATTGCTATAATGAAATTAGTGTAGAGGGAAAATGAAACTAAAAAATATAATAATATTATCAAATGAAATTGAAGTGTAATTAAAATGAATTAATGATATATACTTCATGATCCATCGAGCTACATAGACTATAGTCTACAGTAAAATTTATCGATTAGAGATTCAACATTTTAATTTTTAGAACAATTAAATAGTTAAAAATTGTATTTCAGTTTCACTTTGAAAGGGGTTAGTCCACTAAAATTGATTTAGAGCTTGCACCGAGGCCCTATTATAGCCGCAGGACGCTATCTTCTAGATTGTGAAAAGCAGCACAAAAATATTCATTACTCTCAACGTAACTCATCTCCATATGAAGTGTAGTAATAACATTAAAATGGTTGAAGTCTATTAAGATGTGTATAACAATATCATAGTTTAAAAGAATAATTAATTATTCTTTTAGTCACTAAGTTTCAAGTTAAATGTAAATTCAATTTTATTTTTTTTATTATAATGGAAGGAGATATCAGATACTCACATAGGGGAGCAACTTGGTACCAGTAGGCCACAAGGTCCTTGGTGTAAATTTAATTATTGAGTCACATGTTATTGCAATTTTGTTCATTAATTAGTCATCAAAATGGCAAGTTTTGTCTTTTAACTAATAAAAGATAAAAGATATTGCCAAACACCATGTGCTTAGATGACATGTAGTGACCTCTCTCATGTGGGTGGTCATGAGATCAAGCCTCAGTGACTCTTTGTACACATCCTACAAAGTAATAGAATCAGTACGATCCAAAAATATTAATTCTTCGTTGACACAACCCCTCATGCATGACTAATACGTAATTAATATTGTCATGACACAATGATAACCTTATAAAGTAATTATTTTTCCAAAAATTTAGATTCAGACATAATAACCTTCTTTTTGAAATCAAGTGAATCTCGCACAAAGATTATCTGCAGTGTGTAGTAAAAAGTTGTTGGACCTAAAAAAAACACAAAGTTTTATGTTATTATTTATTTAATTTTTTATTTTTTCTATGTTATTTATAGAGATTTTTTTAGTCTTAATGCATAGAATGAACTTTTTCATGTTTTTGTTGTTCTCCACTTGTATAAGTACATATGGCAAAATGTGAAACCGTTTTTTTTTTTTTTTTTTTTTTAACTATGTGGTCCCTCATATGAATATATACAAGTGTTTGGATTTTTGTATTTTCTTACATAAATATATTCTGTGTTCTAAAATTGCTATATATTTAGTTGTCCATTTCTATCTTTTGGGGTTCCACAAAGTCTACCCTACATAGTTATATGTTGTTTTATTTCATTATTGGTATATGAATATTATGCTAGTTGTATTCCTTTGGTGTTTTGAGATGTGATCTCATGTCTTAAAGTGTAAGTTATATATATATATATATATATATATATATATATATATATATATATATATATATATATATATATAGGGTTGAGTTCAAATGAGGACAACAATATATAGAGGATTGTGAGGACAAATAATGTGCACACAACAAATTAATACCAGGCACAGAACTTAATACATAATGGCACACAAGAATAAATGTAAACATCAGGTTTTGAACCCAAACTCTATAAATTAACAAATCTAGCACGCGACATACAAACTGTGGCACACGACTACATTCGGTCATGCACACAACATACCGACTAATGGCACACACTACATTTGTCCTCACAGTCGTCTATAATATACTTGTCCTCATTTGAATACACACACACACACACACACACACACATATATATATATATATATATATAGGGAAGGGATCAGGTGTATTTGTGGCTTCCCGTGCGGTTGTGCGGTGGATTAATGTGTGAGGTTTATACTTAATGTGCGTGAGTGTTGTGCTTAATGTGCCTGAGATTTGTACCTAATGTGCGTAATGTTAATATGCGTAAGTTTTGTACTTAATGTGTCTGAGTATTGTGCTTAATATGCGTGAGATTTGTGCTTAATGTGCGTGAGTAGTTCAGAATTACGAGCTCAGAAGGAAGCAGAACAGAAAACTCACGCACATTAACGTCCAAGTTTCTTGTTACTTCTTCTTCAATTTGGCCATGGATTCTAGATTATCAGCTACATTCAGTGCAGTTGAATGTTTATATAGATGACGCACGCACAGCAAAATTTGCACACCAGCTAAGTGTAGATTTCTGTTGTATTATTCCCATAATTCTTAACCACCATAGCCCGCCTCCGCATCATCATCATCAGGGAGGGGGCAATGGCTACTGGGGATGGGGAAGAAGCTGACATCCATATTTTCTGCTGCATTTTACACATTCACACACATTAAGTACAAATCCCAGGCACATTAAGCACAACACTCATGCACATTGAGTATAAATCTCACGCACATTAATCAACCGCACAACCGCACGGGAAGCATTCAACCGCACGAGAACCTTTCACTATATATATATATATATATATATATATATATATATATATATATATATATATATATATATATATATATATATATATATATATATATATATATATGGAGGAGTTCTAGTGTGGAAATTTGCTTAGGTGCGGACATGCGGTTTAATCTGAGTTGTTAATCAAATCTAGATCAACGACTCAAATCAAAGAAATTTAAAAAAAAAAAAAAAAAACACGCCTCTAGAAGGAACCAAGCAACATAACCTTAAGCATGAAAATGGCGCACCTTCAGTATACAAACCACGCACCTTAAGAACACAAACTACGCACCTAAGATTTTAAAATTGCGCACCTTAAGTTTCAACAACTTACGCACCTTAAGCATACAAATCACGCACCTTAAGAACGAAAACCATGCACCTTAAGCTTTAGGTTGACGCACCTTAAGTTTCAACAACTGCTCACATTAAGCACACAAAACACGCACCTTAAGCACACAAAAATCACGCCGTTTCCATAACTCAGCATTAGAGAGCATACAACGAGCTCTTTCCAATAGAGTCTTGTTCATACGTTCGGCAACACCATTCTGCTGGGGTTTACCAGGCAAGGTCTTGTGCCTGGACAGAAGTCATTGAAATTTGACTCACAGAACTCCAAGCCCTTGTCTGTTCTGAGCTTCTTGACTTTTTTCCCTGTCTGAGTTTCAACAAGTATTTTCCACTTCTTGAAAATAGAAAATGCTTGATTTTTGTGTTTTAAGAAATAGACCAAGACCTTACGAGAAAAGTCATCAATAATAGATATAAAATATCTACAACCTCCCATAGACTGGAATTTAGTCGGTCCCCATAAATCGGAATGTTATATTCCAATACATCTTTGGTACGGTGTGTAGCAGTAGAGAAACTAACCCTCTTTTGTTTCCCAAAAACACAATGCTCACAAAATTGTAATTTACCCGTACCTGAACCACCAAGGAGGCCTTTCTTGCTCAAGAGATGCATGCCTTTGTCACTCATACGCCCCATGCGCATATGCCATAATTGAGTGAGATCCGCATCAGACATCGATAAGGATACTGCTACTAAACCTGTGAAAGTACTGCCATGCAAGATGTACAAGCTTCCAGAACGAGAAGCTTTCATGACAACAAGAGAGCCATTTATGACTTTCAGAACTCCACCTTCAGCTATGTACCAAGGTGCCCAAGGATATCATATTGCGTTTCAAATCAAGAATATACCGAACATTGGTATGAGTCCTGATAACGTTAGCGTGAGTTTTAATCTTCACACTTCCAATTCCACTAACCTTGCATTGGGTATCATTACCCAGCAAGACAACACCACCAGCAACCTGTTCTAGAGAGACAAACCAGTCTTTGTGAGGGCACATGTGGAATGTACAATCAGAGTCCAGAATGCACTCGGTTTCGCTCTGTTTGCAACCAGAACTAACGGATAACATAACATCGCCTTCTGAATCACTTTCAACAACACTAGCTTCAGCGGACTTCTTTTCTCTCTCTTGCTTGTTTTTCAGCTTGAAGCATTCAGTCACATCATGACCATGCTTCTTGTAGTACTTACAGGATTTGTTGGACTGACGTCCTTTGGACTTGGATCTAGATTTTTTATTGCTAGTCTCTGTTTCAAGCGAACGACCCCTTACAGTCAAACCTTCACCTTTGTCCTCAAACTTAATTTCAAAGACAAACTTTTCTTTGGACAATAGGTTTGACTTAACATTGTTGAAAGTAAGGGTATCACTACTATTACCATACAGCATAATTTCTTTGAAATGCTTGTATGATTTAAGGAGAGAGACAAGCAATAAAACAACATGATCCTCATCTTCAATTACGACTTCAATATTCGCCAAGTCCAATAAAATATAATTAAATTCATTCAAGTGAGATTTAATCGAAGTACCTTCCGTCATACGGATTGTGTACAGACGCTCCTTCAGGCGCAGCGTGTTTGCCTGAGATTTGGCCATATAAAACGATTCCAGCTCGGACCATAAATTTGACGTAGTCGTCTCACTTACCAGCTCACGTAGAACCTCTTTAGACAGACACAATTGAATGGTTGAACGTGCCTTGTCACCCAAATCTTCCCAATCTTCATCTGTCGTTGCAGTTGCTTTCTTCTTCTTCCTAGCTAGCGCTTTCTTCAAACCGTTCTAGGTTAGAACGGCTTCCATCTGAACCTTCCAGATAGAAAATCTAATTTTCCCGTCGAACTTCTCGATATTGAACTTGGTAACAGTCGACATCTTTGAAAATAATTCTCAATTAAACCTCTTTGATACCACTTGTTAGGAATATAGCGGAATAATGCGGAAGCGAATAACCGAAAATTGAAAATTATAGAAGTTAAATAATAGGAAAAATATAAAACAGACAAAATAAAGAATAAATGAATGTATATATATTCATCTCTTAAAAATAGTACAAAAGAATATAAATATACATACGTACGTGAGGAATGAATTAAAAAATGAGATGCCTAATACAAATGATATTAAAACCTATTTATACATATCAGAGGGCAGCAATTCACGGTCAAGACATACTTGAGTGGGGACACGTGCAAGCATTGCAATGTTGAAGACAAAAACGTGGTCTAAAGTATTCAAGCTAATGAACTTGAGCCACATATTTTAAACATTTTCTAACAAAACATATGGTATATGAGGTGAATGTGAATTAATTGCCCAGTTGGTGCCTTAATGGTTCACTTTCATACTATGCTCATTGTTCTATGAAAACATGCAAACACCCCAGGTAGACGTTTGGCTTTTAACGTGAAATTTTACTAATCAAATTTCATAAATCCGTGTCCACCTAAAGAGCGGATGCATCTCTTGACAGTAGCTAGTCATCAATGATGATATATGCATTTTAATATTTGTTACCTAGTTAAATTTGTACCACCTGTGTGTGCCAATTTTGCATGAATTTGAGGTATAATCTGGACATTTGATATGCCATGAAAAGTTAGTGTATATGATAGTGTATTTTTCCCAAAAATAATTGACTTATGGTGATTTTATTGTCATCACTGCATGCCTGAAAAATTATGATCGGCTCGGTCTGAAAACTAAATTCGAAAAAAATATCTGTTGAACTCCTTTTGGCCTGAATTTTTTTTTTTTTTTTGGAGAACCTAGACTTGTGGTATTTGATGTATGTAAAAAGATTTTGTTAAAAATATGCTTTGCTTGTTCCAGAAAAATTCTGTAAAGTTTTGGGAGTGTGCTGCAGTTAATTTTCTGCCTGGCGCAACGTTGGAAAAGTTTTTGGGAAAAATACTTCTAGACCTTGTATTGACTTGAAAATTTTTGTGCACAATCTAGACTTGATAAATGAGAAAATATTATTGTGGACATTATTATCCATGTTGTAACGGTTGTAACTGATGTACTTATTTCTATTTAGTACATATTTATTCTTACCTTTATATATATATATATATATATATATATATATATATATATATATATATATATATATATATATATATATATATATATATATATATATATATATATAATGAGAATATATTTTCTGTGTATTGATCAAGAGCAGCGGATACAAAGTATATAAAGACACGAAATAGAGATCTAGTCTAATACTACTAATATAATAGAGATCTAGTCAAATACTACTAGTAGAGTCCTAATACTCCCCCTCAAGCACAAGGTTGTTCAGCCAAAACATTGAGCTTGCAACAGAGTAAATTAAAATGCACAGACGAAAGAGACTTAGAAAACGAGACGACTTGCCTAATTGACAAGAGGAACAAATATTGGGCAGATCACTGGGATTAAACGAACTAAGACTAGAAGAGGCTAAAACTTGACGCATGACCCGAGAATGTGGATGCCCAAGCCGCATATGCCAAATGAAAGAAGATCGTGCAGCAACGAAAGCAGCGGGAGCCGGACGCGAGGCAGGCCAAACATATAAACCCCCGGACGCATGCCCCTTAAAAAGAGTGTTCCTGGTTTGAATGTCCTTCACAACGAAACACGAAGGATGAAACTCCAAAAAGACATTATTTTCTTTAGCAAAACGCTGAACAGATAATAACGAAGAAGATAAACCAGGAACATGCAAAACATCAGACATACGAAACGACCTAGAATTAGTGGCTAACGAAGTAGAACCAACAGTAACAATAGGCAAACATGTACCATTGCCGACCCAAAGTGTCTCTGGACCATCATATGCAGTAGAGGACGTCAATAATGTGGGATCAGGGGTAGCATGATTTGTGGCACCAGTGTCGGGGAACCACTGATGAAAGTCGTCCATAGAACCATCAACACCAGAAAAGACAGCATTCGCCTGAGGGTACGGATCAGGAGTGAAACGACGCCAACACGCCGTAGCTATATGCCCTTGCTTGTTGCAAATCTGACACCAAGGGCCCGAGTTGGACCGCCACCGGCCACGACCGCCGCGCCACCTGCCGCGGCCGCCACCGCGACGGTTTTGCGGACTGCCACCACGATCGCCGTGACTACCATGGCTTACGGCCAAGGCCGCCGGTGCGCCGAGAGCCGCACCATCGTCCGAACAGATCCACTCATGCGAAACAAAAAAATTCGCAACCTCCGGGAGGGAACAGGCGCACCACGGGCTAGGTTGCCACCAACGGTCGGAACTCCGGATGTAAACCGCGAAACACATATAAATTTTGATCATCCAATTCAACATGACGACTGGCGAGGGCCAATTCATCAATCAACATCTGGGCACGACCAAGGTAATCAGATATTGAGGAATCACCTTAAACGGAGCCCCTGAAGTTCGCCGAGTAGTCGGAGTGCAGGAGAACGGGTAGACGAACCTAGGGCTTGTTCGATTACCTACCAAAGCTGTCGAGAGGTGCCCTTGCCGACGGCGAAACGAAGAATCTCCTCGGACAAAGAGGAGATAAGCATGGAGAGGATTTCCTTGTCTTGCCGACGCCAAGCGAGCTGCCGGGAGGGGAGGTCGGAAACCGCCGCCGGGGCGCGGTCCGCGGTCGACGTTAGGGCCGGCGACGCCGTCGGAAAGGGTGTTGTACCATCAACAAACCCTAGAAGCCCTTGGCCTTCAAGAAACGGAAGCATCTGAGTTCGCCAGAATAGATAATTTTGGGAGGTCAACTTTAAAGAAACGAAGTGATAAGCCAATGACAGGCTACCACTCGCAGGCATCGTAGAAATCTCGGTAACAGTCCGTTCCGAAGAACCAAGAACAGAGCCGTCATTAATACCGACGTTTTCCATGAGAGAAAACCTAGCTGATACCAGATGAGAATATATTTTCTGTGTATTGATCAAGAGCAGCGGATACAAAGTATAGAAAGACAAGAAATAGAGATCTAGTCTAATACTACTAGTAAAGTCCTAATATATATATATATATATATATATATATATATATATATATATATATATATATATATATATCTTGCCATAAGAATGGCTGAGGATGAATGAGAAGATTTGCCTTCACTCCCTATTCTCTGTGTCTTCCTTTTTCTCCTTACTTGCGTTTTCTTTATTTAAAAAAAGCTATATATTCATAATTTTTTAATTTCATATTCACAATTATTGAATCTCTATATTCATAATTACAGCACTATATGTTCATAATTATGTTCACAACTCTATTTTCATAATTATAGAACTATATTTTCATAATTTTTGAACTATATATTCATATTTATGAACAGTTTTGGTACTCTGTCCACCTAGCAAGGTTGACACGGTTCCACGGCATAATTTGCCCAGTCTCATAGCCAAAACTAATCGCGAATAAACATCGATCAACGACCAGTGCTACCGCCGCCGCCCTCCGTTGGATCGTCGGGCACCCACCGGGACGCAGCAACACTGGCGGCCATAGGAAAGCCAACGACACTGTTGCCCCTCCACGACCGCGGCATTCTGTCGGCCATTCGCAATCCCGAATCGTGTCGTCGACGCCGCAACCGCCGCAACCCGTTCATCGGATCGCAGCCAGTGAGAGAAAATCGGCCGATCAATACCACAGCGGTAGATTGGTCAAAGAGGTATGTTGAATTGATGATTTTGATGAGTTTGTTTTCCAAAAAAAAAAAAAAAAAAAAACGATTCATCGGATCTTCTATTTTCCCAGAATGTGAACTAAAGATTCATCCTCTATTTTTCACGAATAGTGGGTGTTTTGGTTGACAGGTTTAGCTCTAAGGAATGGTATAAAGTGATTGGTATTGTTTGGTGGGTTTCAAATACCCTTTAATTGAAAAATCCATACCCATATAAAATAAGGGTATCATCCAATTTCATTCACTTATTCCTTCTCATCCCCTTTGATTAGTGCTTTTAGATTTTTGTTTTTATTTGTGTTCATATGGGTGTTTCGGATCAATCGTTATACCCAACACTACGTGCACATAGCACTGTGCGCCTCGCGTCTCCTAAAACGACGTCGTTTTGTTAAGTTGTGTGTGAGTTGACGCGGCAGAGTGTATGTGTATTATGTTATATAATATAATTATGTACATTATGTTATATAATTATGTACATTCTGGTATACAATTATGTACATTATTTTATATAGTTATGTACATTTTTATAATACAATTATGTACATTCGAACACACGATTTTTTTAACAGTTAAAAGTTTATGTGTATTTTGTTATACAATTATGTACATTTTCATATACAATTATGAACATTTTAGTATATAATTATGTTTTGAGCAACTTTTTGAATTTTAACATTTTGAAGTAATAAGATGTTACAAAAAACTAATTAATCAAACACTTATATTGATTGTTTAACAAAATTAAACAACTAATACTGGTCAAATAAGTCAAAATTGATTGATAAGTTAACTATATTACCAAACAAGGTCAATGTGTGCTACAATTTTCCTTTCAACTTGAAGTGAGTTCAAAACTTCCGCTATAATTTACAAACTTTTAATTTTAAGACTGCTTAGTTGAGATTTCAACATAATAACATGCATAACATTTGATAAATAATAGAATGAATCCCCAATCCCAAGGGGCCCCACACCCCGACCTGACAAAGTATTTGGGAGGATGTAATATGGAATGAATAATAGAATGAAAATATAAGGAATATGAATATGCTTATAGAAGGAACGGAATAGAGAAGATAAGAACAAGAATTGGAATGCAAGTATACTTTCTGATTGGTTTATGGAATTGTATTTAAATGTTTGACTGGTTGAAAAATTAGGATTGTAAAGAAGAGCTCCATCTTCAAATTAAAGATGACATTTTAAAGCATTAAATTAAATAAATTAATTAATTAGATAAGTCAGTTACTTGAATATGACATTTTAATTTATACCGGCCACATTGAAAACACTAGCAATTTAATTGAACTTTAATACGTAAATTAATACAGAGTAAATAGCAAATGCCATAGAATGAATTTTTTAAAATCGCTAGAAAATGTGGAAACATAAATATTTTACGAATTTTTTTATTTAAACGTAACTGCACTCGGTGTTAAAACTTCTTATTAAAAAACTTAATAACTTCACATTTAATTATATTGTAAGTATATATTCGTGTACGTATATCTCGATCTTATATATATCCTTCCCAAGCAACATAATCTCCTCAACAGCAAAACCAGGATTTGATCTCCATCTATCAACGTAACCATGAATCAATCTGCAGGTTCAAGTCATGCTAATGCAGCGTCTCTATTACTACTTTTCGTCTTCCCTTTGATCTTCTTTACAGGTGAATTTAATGTTAGAATGAAGATGAATTAATTAATATAGTGTTGGCAAGCCATATATATATATATATATATATATATATATATATATATATATAAAAGTAGGTAATTAATTAATATAGTGTTTGGATGTAGGGTGTCATGCTTCAGTGCTGGACAACTACGAAGAATTCCCGTACGCATTATCACCAGCAGAAGACCAAGAATACGGGCTAGTACCAGTTGAGTTGAGTCATATCGTGGGAGGTGTTGTACATCAGAAACAAAGGGGATTCCAGACATGTCAAACATGCAGGTGTTGTAGGTCACGAAACAAGTCACGACAAAACAACTGCGTCAACGTCCCATGTTGTTATGCCCTCAAATGCAACATTCCTAACAGGCCTCCTAACACTTGTGGCTTCACGCCTGTGGCCTGCAATTGTAAATCTTGCAGCTAATTAATATATACTTGCATTTTACTTCAGCATTATTTAGAAGGATACAGTAATTTACATTGCAATAGACAAAAAATATTATATATATATATATATATATATATATATATATATATATATTAAAAAATAAATTTACAAAATAAAAGATTTGATATTTATAATGTTTAGTGTGCATGTATGTTAACCACGTAACACTTCTTGCGTTATTAATACTTTGTTATAATTAATCGTAACAAATACATGCTTTAAATGATGAATTATTGCATTCTTAATTTTAAAAAGAATAAAGTTCAAATTGACCACTAAACGTAATCTGAAAATACAATTAAGCCACTGAAAAAAAAAAGTGCAATTAAACCACTGAATACTCCAAATAAAAATACTCTTTAATTTTTAAGAGTATCTAATTGTACCTTTACAGCTAATTTTTAAAAGGAGTAACTAATTGTACCATTACAGCTAATTTTTAAACATACACTTTCCTCTTCTTTTTATTTTTTTCTTTTTTTTTTCCCCAATAAATATATAGGTTATATTATGCAGATATTTTTCCTTGGTTAAACCGTTATATATATATATATATATATATATATATATATATATATATATATATCTACTATACTAATAAGAGCCCAAGAGAGTTAGACCTACCCATTAGACCTATAATGGGTAGAAAAAATGGCGGTCAAATTTTTTAATCAAATGAATGGCTCAGATTGATCATATTATAATTTTTTCTTAAGATTTACTAATTTATCCTTAATGAATATGATAATCCGTTAACTTTTCCGTTAATTTCTATTATTTCACCGTTAACTATTTAACTTACTCATTGATTGATTTCAATAAGAAAGGTCTTAGGTTCGAACCTCATCCCAATCAAAGTTGGCATAATTAGTACTCTATTTTTCTCTTATTAAATTAAATAATAATTTAGTAGCTACAACAAAAAATAATACATATGCAATTCTTTAATTTATAATTATGTGTCTATAATGTCTTTATTCATAAAAAAATTATTCATTATAAATAAATTAAATAACAGAAATAAATTCATTAGTTATATTGTCTTTATTCATTATCAATAAATTAATTAAGATAAGTAATTTTATTAGTTATATTGTCTTTATTTTTCTCCAATGTAAAAAATTCTTTACATTCAAATTCATCAATTGCATTCAAAAAAAATTCATCAATTGATTATATTCACAAATTTAAATACGCAAATTCAACATTAAATTATTTATGCATGAAAAATTCTAATTTAATATTGCATTGATACACTTTAAAGTACTTATTTAAAAAAAAAAATATTGGACATTATCCCGATCGCGCAATGCGCGTAAAAAACTAGTACACTAATAAGAGCCCGAGCCCAAGAGAGTTAGGCCTATAATGGGTAAAAAAAAAATGGCGGTTAAATTTTTTAATCAAATGAATGGCTCAGATTGATTATATTTTAATTTTTCATTGAGATTTCCTAATTTATCCTTAATGAATATGATTATCCGTTAACTTTTCCGTTAAATATTATCTTTTCTGTTAATTTCTGTCAGTTCACCGTTAACTTACTCATTGATTTCAATAAGACAGGTCTTAGGTTCGAACCACATCTCAATCAAAGTTGGCATAATTAGTACTCTATTTTACTCTTATTAAATTATTATAATAATTATGTGTCTACAATCCCTTTATTTTAAAAAAAAATTATTCATTATTAATAAATTAATTAAGAGAAATAATTTCATTAGTTATATTGTCTTTATTTTTCTCCAATGTAAAAATTCTTTACATTCAAATTCATCAATTGATTATATTCACTACATTGTCTATTATCTTTTTTGTGCACTATTTTTTAATTAAATATCAAATTTATAATACAAAATAATGCTATATATTTATTTACCAAGTATTTTATTAATACCATGAAAAAATTAAAAAAATTTAAGTTAATAAAGCCAATTATATTAACTACATGAGGGATTTGTTGACAAAGAGAGTATTCAAATCACACAACAAATTGAAGTGAGAAAATACCTCGCAATGTCCTTGTTTTACAATCAGCAGTTAGCGGTTAGTGTTAGCATATTATATTAGCGGATTTGACTGGCGAATTATATCAACGGTTGGTAAAAAGATATTCAAAAAAATTAGCTGTTTAAATTAACATTTAAAATGACATAATAATAATAATAATAATAATAATAATAATAATAATAATAATAATAATAATAATAATAATAATAATAATAATAATAATAATAATAATAATAATAATAATCACAACAACAACAACAACAACAACAACAACAATAATAATAATAATAATAATTTTTTTTTAAAAAAAAATATAGATGTGTTTTGTGGAAATCATTCTAAAAAACGTTAAGTGAAAATATTGTAAATTACAATGTTTGTATTTTCAGTGGTTTTGAACAAATTGTTGCTTCAAACTGTTGAATAACCAAACACTTTCTTTAGCATTTTGATATTTGGGTTACATCATATTTACCAATTGTCCAATATCTTTGGGTTACATTATAATTAAAAAATTTAAATTTTTACTACATTTAAATTTCTTAAATTATGAAGTTATTTATCCATAATAATTTATTCAACAATAATGGTTGAACTAAATGAACACTGAGCAAAACACCTAAAGGACTGGTACCGTTAATTCATTCATTGATCTTGTATATATGTGCATTCATTAAATATATTAGAACCCTTTGCAACAAAAATACTTGGTTACTATTTAAATGAATCCCCTATATTACATTATATTCATATACTATGAATTACATATTTAAATAAACAAATTAGACATCAAATTACTTATGTTGAACTTCTCATATATAATCTTGCATTTATATACTTTCAAATATTTATTTAATTATAAACATTGGGTAGAAAAAATGACCGTCAAATTATTAAATTCAAATGAATAGTTCAGATTGTTAGATTTTAATTTTTAACATTAGGTAGAAAAAATGACCGTTATTCTAATTCTAATATTAAAGTCTAATATAGAATTATAACTACAACATTAATCTAATTCTAATATTAAAGTTTTAATAGAACTCTAACCACAAATTCTAGTGTTGGAATCTCCTCAAACAATATTAGTATATATTTAATATTTTATGCTTTAATTTTTATTTGCTTCCCTTATGTCCCGTATTTGGTTTCAACTATACCCATACAATTATTTTATTGACAATTATAATCAATTTTGACTATATTATCTTACATTTGTAAACTTAGAATTACCAATTTAAATACGCAAATTCAACATTCAATTATCTATGCATGAACAATTCTAATATAATCTTGCCTTGATAAACTTTAAAATACTTATTTAAGAAAAACATTGGGCATTATCCCAATTGCGCAATGCGCGTAAAAAACTAGTATATATATATATATATATATATATATATATATATATATATATATATATATATATATATATATATATATATATATATATATATATATATATATATATATATATATATATATATATATATAGAATCCGGATCAGGTGAGGACCTAATCTTAGGTGAGGACGTGAGGACTAATCTTGTGCGTTTGTTTTTTTATTTGGATGGTCCAGATTTGAGTTCTTGAGATGACATGGATTGATCTTTTTTGTTAAAGTGGGATAATAGTGTCTTTTTCTATTTTTTTTAAGTGTGAACGCATGTATAATCCTGGGCCAAATTGGTTTCCTATTTTCTTGGATCATCACCGTTGCAATTTGGAGCCGCGATTTCTTCATCATTGATTGAGTGTTCGCCCATGCAAACTAATCAGTATTTTTTATTTTTTTTTCGCTTGTTCTTTTGAGTATAATATTGTCTATATTTGGATTGTCGTGTATATGTATAAATGCCTGGGTAGTACGAGTGTGCATTCGTGTGTGCTGATTGTGCAACCTAGTGTTGTAAGTTGTGCACTATAGGCTAGGGAGTTGTGCATTATAGCACATAGTTCAATGCATCGTAGAACATTGGATGTTCACTGTATGATTTTTTGGCGGGGTTTGAATGCACAACAATGAAGTTATTGATGCACAATACTCAGTATAGGAATGCACAACACTCAGTATAGGAATGCACAACATTTTGTATAGGAATGCACATCTTTTAATAAAACTGATTTACCCTAAATTTATATATTTTAATATTTTAAAGGGATTTATTTTCTTAATCCGTGTGATTTGTTTCTTTTAATCCCAATCATACATCATTCTGATTTAATGGTCTAGATTAGTCCTCACGTCCTCACCTAAGATTAGGTCCTCACCTGATCCGGACCATATATATATATATATATATATATATATATATATATATATATATATATATATATATATATATATATATATATATATATATATATATATATATATATATATATTTGAAGATTAAACCGTTATATTTCTAATAAGTAAAACTTCAAAACTATACAATTCAAACTCCCTCTAAAAGGTCTTGTATATATTATGGTGCAAGTTCCCTTCTTTTTTCAATGTTGGACGAAGATATTATTATACTACAAGAATCTTGTAATTCCCGATGAAAATTTTAATGAAGCTATAGAAAACGTTGCTAAATATAACAATTTTGCGACGTTGTATTGAATAACATCACTGTATATTTTGGTAGAGAATAAATTTTTTTGTAATATTTGCTACGAAATATAATTTTTTTTGTCAGTAAAGATATAGAATCAATGACGTTTTATAATAAACGTTCCTCAATGTTTTATTTAAAAATTAATGTTAGCATAAAACGTAAGAAAAAGTGAAAATATTTTCAAGAAAGCTTTTTATCATTTGGCGCCATTAAGAAACAATCTCTTTTGAAATTTTTTTAAAAAAAATCTGTCTAAAAATCTTCTTTAGTACAATCCTCAACTTCATATCTCTCTACATTACCATAGTAGCAGTACGCAGGCTCCACATCTCTTTGCACCTCTCCGTGACACCCCTAATGTTTCCACTGCGATAAGACTGCGCCATTTCCACTATAACAAGATCATCCTCTAAGCCAGTGTTCACTAATTTCTCTGAGACGGGTGATCTTTTAAAACTTACAACAGCCGCAACAAGTTAGTTACTTTAGAATGAATTAGATCATTTTAACTTTGATAATTACATATGTATTTTGCTGTTCTCGTAGACTAAAGGGGTCTAAGAACCTGTCTCTGGTTTTCCCCTCATCTCACTACACTATAGTATAATAAAATTGTCCATGCTTCTAATCTCACTATTTTCCCCTCAGATCACTATTTTCCCTCATCTCACTATTTTCTCTGCCTTAGCTTTATCTCTGCAAAAACTCAGTAGAAGTCTTCCAAATGACCCAAGCTTACAAGAGAAGATTTATGTCCAGGTAAATACAAATGCTAATCAACTAATAACTCTCTCTATTTTTGTTTTTTTTTTTAACTTTGTTGTGATTTGTTTTTTATTATATATATTTAAATTTATTATGAATTATTTATACGTAGGTGTGGGGTCTAGAAATTTAAGATCAGAGTTCCCTTTTTCCATGATTTGGTGTCACATATGCAAAATCTGAGCTTGTAGCTAGGGTTTTGTTTGGGTAAAATTATTGTAATCTAGGGTATTGTCCAGTAGTTTTGGTTGTAGGATGTAGCAGATTTGGGGGTGGGATTTGGGTTTTTTCAGGTGGTTTTGAGGTGAGGCTGGATGTTGGTTTTGATGTGAGGTTAGGGGTTGATGTTGCAAGGATTAGCTGTTGCAGTTTTCGGGTGGCTGGAGGATACAGCTTGCTGCAATCTCTGCATATATGCAGCAAGCTTGAGTGTTGATTGGTTGTTGGTTTTAATTGATGATGGATATTGAGGTGTTGTGTGTTGGGCTTTGATGATGGTTTCGGCTTATTAAGGGGGAATGAGGTCTCTAAGAAGGCTTAGGAAGCAGCAATTTGGTGCAGTTTCTGGAGGAGGCAGCTAGTTTTTGCTGTGGTAGATTTCGGTGTTGGTTTTGGCATATTTTGCAGATGGCTTGAGGTGTAGCATTATTTTGTTTATTTTTTTTAAAAAATTTTTTGTGTTGGTTTGATTGTGAGGTTGGATGTGATTTATAGTAGCTTACAAGCAGTGGCGGAGCCATAATGGGGACAGTGGGGGCCGCTGCCCCCTCACCCATTCCTCCTTTAATATTATGTACATATACAAGTTAGAAAGGAACTTTGTGGCTCAGTTGATACAGCTTTGAATATAATATAAAATAAAATGGCATGGATTCAAATCCTCTTACGACGTCACTTTTGTATATTTTAGCATCTTATCTTTATTTTAGCTCTTCCCACCCTTCAATAAATTAATGGGCTGTTTGGTTCACGGAATAGGCCTGTAATAGCATATCATTTCCAGTAATAGGCATATTCCTCTGTTTGGTAACCACTTGTATTCCCAGGAACTATGTTTCCGGGAATGACCTATTCCCCTGGCAAGGGGAGAGATTACTGCCCCCCCCCCCCCCCCCCTCTGGTATTAGGCTATTCCTGAGTTCTCAGGAATAGCCTAAAGTTTCTATTTTCTATTTTACCCCTAGACACCGCCACCAGCACCACCACCCCAACACCGCCACTACCACCACCACCATCGCAGCAAATCTTATTCTTACACACTCATTTTATTTGTTTATTTATTTTTTGTTTTGAAGGGTGTATTTTTTGGAGTTGAAGGCCGAATGACATTATTGTACTGTTATTTACGCTATTAGTTTTGAAGGTATGAAGGGACTTTAACCATTACATGCACTACTGATTTTTTTTTTTTTAATTGTGGTGTTCTTATTTCTTAGGAAATTAAAATTATGAATTTGAGCTGCAGTATATATATGGCATCATCAAGATTGCAACTTGATATAGAACAAGGTATATATATATGGATGGGATACTTGATATCTAAACTTTTATAGTGATTTTCTCCTGACAATTTTTATAGATTTAGCAAGTTTTATTTGTCTTTATAAAACTTAAGGTTTTGAGTTTAACATACTAGCTTTGGATTCACTTTTGACATTTTGCTAGAACTTGTAGAGGTAATGTTTAACATTTGAAAATTTGATTTTTTTTTTAACAATGTTTGTCATGAGAATACTTATTTTCCCTTTGCTATCCCAAGAAATGTTTTGTTCTAATAGGATCATATTGCATTATACAAAGCGAATTTTTGTTTATATATATATATATATATATATATATATATATATATATATATATATATATATATATATATATATATATATATATATATATATATATATATATATATATATAGTTAAGCAAAATATACACCATCAACGTTATGAAATACACTACAAAAACACACACAAATTAGGTACGCATCACTAACAACACACCATTATGTATGACTAAAAGCACCACAGTGTTCGGAAATACACCATTTGTGACACCCTGCAAATCCAAATTCTATTTAGGGATTAATTCAGTAATTAATCATAATCTAATTGGTAATTTATTCTTTAAATTCCTGAAAATTCAATAGTCGGGGACTAGTAATTGACTAGTCAACCCAAGTCAAGGAGTTGTACTTAAAGCTTTGAAAATAGTTCCTTTGTCTCCTTACACGTTTTCATCTTAGTAAGGGTAAAGAAGACTTTTCACCTTATGATCTTATTCCAAGCTAACCTAGAAGACATCTTTCATTCTTTCCCTAACACCTTCAAATCAAAAGCTCCTCCTTCTCTCTAAAATTTAGCTACCTTTTCCTTCAAGCTAAGTTTGGGCATTCCAAGATCTTCAAAGTTTATCTCCAAGATTCCACCTTTCCTACTCTTGGGCATCTAGGAGGGTAAGATCTATGGTCCTTTAGTGTTTTTAGTGCTTTCTAAGGTATCTTTTTTCTAAAGATGAAATCTTTATGGTCTTTTGGTGTGTTCTTGAAGTTGGGGTTGAAGGTGAACCTCGTTAGGAGCTTGAAAAGGTGTAATAAGTGAAGGTTTAGACTACAGGAGGTAACCCATTCTTTACAAAATCTATTTTCCTTACCTATATGATGATTTCTTGAATTCTACATGTGATTTTGCTATGAAATGTGAGTGTTGATGCATTGTCTTGTGAAAATGCATATCTAGAGCTTGTTATTAGGGTTCTTGTATGTCATTGCTTGGCTATTCCCTTGATTCAAGTCATATTGTTGTATTTGGTGAGATTTTGGGTGTTTTGGACTTGAATTTGAGCTTGGTGTTGAAAATTCCCGAAGGGATATTTTGGTACAGGGTTGTGTACCCGCGGGCGGAGCGGCGGGTAGGGCTCCACCCGCCGCCCCACCCGCGGGGTACACGGTTTTGGGATGTGGTTCCCGCGGGCGGAACCACGGGTAGGGGTCCACCCGTAGCTCCACCCGCAGGGTACGTATAAGGTGGTTGTGGGGATTTGTTCCCCGTGATTCTTTTGACTCGGTAATTGATGTTTTGACTTCCCGATGTTCTTTGTGGAACTATTTAAGTGTCTTCTTGATGTTTCGTATGTCTAGAACTATATGGTAGGATTCCATGTAGGTTTTGGTGTCTTGAATCGTGCTAAGTGTTCAACCTTGTGATTCGTTGAACCATGATGAGTCTTGTGTGTTCTTCGGAACTATGTTTGGTTTACCCGTTTGAGAAGCATGCTAGTTTGATGTTGAAATGCTAGCGTGTGTGGTTTGTTCTTTCCTAATATGGATGATAACTTGTGTTAATCATCGTTGTTATCAGATTGTGATCCTTCCTTCATTGAGTATGGTTTCATATCTTCGTTGTGATCCGTTGATTAATTCCTATGATAGTGTTGTGTGTGTGGCTGTACCTGGATTGCACGATTAATGGAATGGGACATTAGTCACCAAGGTACGACAGTGGTCCTCATGGTGGCCATGACGTGATTATGGAGTTATGAACTGGGCTATAGGCTCATATGTGTTGGTGTGGGCTTCAGGCCATGAATTGAACGGTACCCTCGTGTACTATGAAATCGGTGGTTGTTGATTTGGTGGGTATAGGTGGGGAACGACGGTTCCCGGAGGCATAAGGTTGGACTTGTATGTACAGGGGTCCTGGAGGTAATGGTTGGAACTAGCTATAAGGTTGGGGGTAGCCATAAGGTTGGAACCGGGCATAAGGACGGATTGTGGTAATTGTGACATGTCGAGTGGTATTCTACTTTGTGACCAGTAGAATACACCTCGAGTTGTACTTGTTGTTATTGTTGTCTTTGCCTTGATGTTTTCTGCTTTGTGATCAGTAGATTACATCTTGTGCGTGTTGAGTATTCGGTTGTTGTTCGTGTCTTGATGTTGTCTTGGAATGTGATTTCCGTGTCTTGGTTGAGAGTGAAATAGAGTCTTGCGGTTGACTTCTCTCTTGATGATTTTGAACTGAAATATATATTGTATTCCGTTTTGAAAACGATTTTGTATTAACTATCTATATATATGCTATTGACGCGTATTGATGGGTTACCAGCATTATTCGCTGACCGGGCGTCGTCCCATTTATTTATGTGTTTTTCAGGTCCTGAGTAGTGGCGAGCGCGATATAGAGATGGCTAGTGTAGTTCCCCCAAACTCTTTTAGTTATGTTTTGAGCCTGTGTGCCTCTTTTGATAGATCTCTTAGATTGATGTTGATGATGTTGTTTCCTGTGCGTTAACTTTAGTTTGTTTGTTTGTTTTTTTGTTTTTGTTTTGTTTTTTTTTTTTTTTTTTGTTTTGAGCCTGATGCTAAGGTTGATTATATGTTGTAATACGCTGAAACTAGTATCACATATGAACTGTTGCCATGGTTTTGCAGTTAGATTTTGGCATGTGTAGAATGGGGAGTCAGAGGTCGCTTTTTGTGTTCGTAGTTATATGATTCGCATATATTTTGTAATGCACTAATCTAATGTGGATTCGGGAGTGGAAATGGAGGCTGTTTAATAGCATAACCATGGCTGTGTGTGGGGGGTTAACTTCAATAAACTTGGGTGCATGGTATGTCATGTGTAAAATGAAAAGTTTGGGGTTGCATTTTGCTTCGTAGTTTATATGATTCGCTTATATTTTGTAAAATTAGAATTTATAAGCAACAGTGTCAAATTGTTCTTGGCCTATTGTATTAATTTTGGTTATTGGTTAATTTACATTCCTAAACGTTGGATTATGTTTTGTTTTAATAATTCTGGAATTAGTTTTGGGAATTTAATTACTTGTTTTTTGAGTGTTTGTGTTCTTGGCCTATTGTATTAATTTGATTCGCTTATATTTTGTGTTGTGATTAGGACACATTGTATTTCCTGTGGATCTGTCATATTACATAGCCTAACAATCCTAAGAGGTTAAATGTGAAAGCCTGGGAAATGATATTGGGGGGGTGGGGGTGGGGGGCTACTTAGGTGATATAACTAATGTTTGATGGGTGTTGATCACCTAACAAAACTGTAGTGTTTTATAGGAAAAAGGTGTACAACCTTTTTCGAGGGGGGGAGGGGGGGGGGGGAGATTGGCTTGTGTTTTGCCAGAAGGGTTGTTGGACTAATTACAATATGACATTCAGCGTTAAGCAGTGGGCAGAACAGATCACTTTCAAAAAATTTTGATTACTATAGGCTGAAATTTAATGCAAATTAAAATATACATTTTGCTAGGCACCCACACCCACACACACATATAGTCCTGCTAGAATATGCAGACTGATTTCATTCATCCATCTAAGATGGTCAATGTCAGAAAATTAAAGAAAAAAAATGATGTACAATGGTGCATTTAAAAATGTGTAATAGTGCATACACAAATAACTGTCATGCAGTTAGAAGCTATAATAGCACACTCATGTGTATACACTAGTAAATATTTGTGAATGCATTATGGAGTGGGTTGAAATGAACTATTGTAATTAACTACAGAATTTCACCGCACTTTCCCATTTTTACTATTAATTCTTGAATTAGTTTTTGGAATTTAGTTACTTGTTGGATCACAGCTTGGTTCCAGTACACTGTCTTTGATTTTAAAATAGGTTCACTTCAAAGCAATCTCTTATGGTGCCAATCAACAACAGGTAAATCTTGGATGGGAAGCTGGATAATTAAGTGATATATTCAATCATATCTACCTTAGCATACATATGACTAGATAAATGCATCAACTAGAGCCTACCTCTTGGCTGAATTTCTCAGTGTTGCACCAAAGTAGCGTTGTGTTATTGATGTGGCTTGCTGTGTGGTTTCATTTTGGTAGTTTAAATTTAAAATTTAAAATTCGGTAAAGGGATATGGTCAACAGTTGGTCAGTAGTTTAAGCCCACGGACGCAACTCACCCCTAAATTACCAACTGTAACCAATATAGAAGCTTAGACCTTTTCTTCGCTGTAGCACAGTAGGAGTTTTATGAGATTTCAAAAGTTTTTGGATTTGTAATCATTTAAATTTTTGTTTTTTTTTTTGGAAATCCATAATCATTTTAAATTAAGTGTATAACTTCATACAGTTGCAAAGTATATTGTAAATTTATCAAGTTCGGGATTACAATGTTATCATAGGTAGGATTGGCATTAGTTCATGTGCTCACCGTTTTTTTTGTGTGTTGTCGCAGGTGTTGACGCCCAACAACCGATCATGTTAAGCGACGACGATAGCGATGCAGATGTGGAGTACCACACCGCCCCGCGTGAACCAGAAGAGGAAGAGCACGCAGAACCAGTAGAGGAAGAGCACGGAGGACCAATGAGCACCCCCACACGTGAACCGGCACAGGGGGGATGCAGGACTAATGCATGGTGTCGCGGTCCCGTTACCCCAGATCAAGACACGGGGGGGTCCCAGGGAACTCGTGCGCCTGGTCACATCACTGACGCCACGGCAGAAACAGGATGTTATTGCGATGGGCATGGGGGGCTGCTGGGCTTCCGGGCGAAGGTATTACCCTCACGACCTGGGTATTGGGTGGCAGACAACTTTGACCCCGAAGAAATGGTCTTAGAGTTGGGAGACGGAAGGACGATAAACGTCACGAAGGCAAACGTGGCCAGTGTGCTTGGGCTCCCAAATGGGACGGTTACGATGTCTGAGCGTGATACCCATGTAGTTGGCCCCGACTTGAAGGCATGGCGGAGTAATGTTAAGAAGCGGAGAGGAAATATCACGGTGAAAGCTCTGACCACAAGGGTGTTAAGTCACAAAAACGGTGGGATGTGGTTTAAACGACATTTCTGTGTGGTAGTAGCAAGCACCCTCGTTGCAAGCACTTTGAATGGATATGCGAATCAAAGAACCGTTCACATGTTTAATGACGTGAAAATGGTTAAGGAGCTGGATTGGTGTGGGTATCTGCTTCACTCGCTGGTAAATACCCATGCTAGGTGGTCCCAGAACACTCTGGGGAAATTCCCAGGCCCACTACTATTTTTTATTGTAAGTTAAGCATCCCGTACGACTCATGGATGAATGTGCTGTTTGTTAGATGTGTTTTAATGTGTGCAAACGTTTTGGTGCAGCTCTTATATGTTGACAGGGACGTTGTTGGCGCAAGGAATGTCCCACGGACCACCCCGGTGTCGCATGGGTGGACTTCCAAGGGGTTGGAAGCACGGGACGAACGGGAGGTTGCAGCGGGGGGGGGGGTTGGCAACGGGCAGGTGGATGCACCGTTGCATCAATCAGCACCGCGGGCACCGCGTCAAATTACTAGGAGGACTCCACTCGCTAGTCAACCACAGGGTTCCCCACTCCAGGTGCGTTCACAAGTCCACCTTATCGCAATGGAAAACACCCTCATACTCATGGGGTTATAATGGTTATTTCAGACCAGTGGGGTCCATCATTAACTATCGATATATATGGGACACTAATAACATTGTAATGCACACGCAGGATGGAGCACGGAATCGTGCACCACCTCCGCCTACCGCACGTCCAACGTCTGGAGGGGGTGCCTCACACGGACGACATGATCCAGGTGCATTGACCTCACGGCCCCACTCCTCTAGCCGGCGGGGGGGGGGGGTACCGAAGATACCCGAGACGAGTCGGGGGTGCACCACGTGCATTCTGACCATACTCCGGGTGTAACAATGGTATGCATAATCAACTACCACGGGACTAATGGGGGTGACAAGTGGTTGGGGTGTTTTAACTTGTCGTCACCTGCAGGGGTTTGCCCAGGGGTTCGCCAACATGGCAACAGACCTTCGTTCTTTAGCTGTGAGGGTTGCAAAGGAAGTACGCAGGAATCGTAGCGAGGCTCACGAACATCGTGACTTCCAACAGATCATTGATGTAGCGGGTATACTGGCACCCCTAATCGCGGAGCACTCAAAGGAAGCACCTCACCATACGCCGGGAGTAACGCGTGCACCACTTCTACATCCACAACACCTGGAGGATGCGGTGAACACGCAGTTTTTGAGGCAGTTGGACCAGGTAGAAGAGGAAGCCACGCCGGGTAGAGCATTGCCAACTCCGTAGGTTCGGTATTGTTATATTGTTTTGAAAAGCATATTGTGGCAGTAGAATCTACTCTTTTTAAAGGGGTGTGTTGCTAATGTGTGGACCTAATATTTGGTGCAGATACCGCACGAGGGAGGCTCCAGCCCAATAATGACGGAGTGGGACGCACCGAGGTTTAGCCTGGGAATAACGTAAGAACTAGCACCACTGGTGGTGGATACCACAGCTGCCACGGCTGGTGTAATTACACCAACTGAACAGGTTTGTCATGGTACCTCAAGGATGGTGGTTTGTATTCTGATTGCTCAACACCCTTTCGCCAAAAAATCACAACAAATAGATTGGTTTACACAAATAGCTTATTTTATGAGTCGTTTTTCGGGGGGGGGGGGGTGGGTGGGTAGTCTAGTGGCATATCTCCGTCTTTTTTAATGACAGTGCTCGCTTGGTCTGTCATTTATATGTGTTGGGAATGGAATTGCAGCCATGTATGTGGGGTGACAAACATAAAGTTCTAATGTAATGCACCCTTAAGGTATGAGTCCGTATCTGTTGGAGTTTTTTATTCTGTTTTTTTTTTTTCCTGTGGGTTACTTTGCTTTACTAGTAGCATGGAGATGAAGGGGGGTGTAGATTACAAACCATTACAGGTTACAGTGTTTCAAAAATGGAAGAAATGAGTATAGAATAAACATGTTAAAATTAAAAATCATTGCCTACCAATTCAATGACTAATGTTGTGACTTGTGGGTATAGATTAAACATGTTAAAATTAAAAATCATTTACTATATATACCTAAACATATCATGATTATGTCCAAGAGAACAAAAATAAATTAACTCTTGGGAAAATCAAATCCATTGTACACACACACACACACTATATATATATATATATATATATATATATATATATATATATATATATATATATATATATATATATATATATATATATGCACTTTACAACCAAGTTAGAAAAAGATGAAAAGTAATAAAAAATGCAAGTGGTTCTGTCTTGCGAGCTCAGTTCATGGGTCACTCTATACGTGTCTGTTGGTGTTTTTTATTCTGTTTTTTTTCCCGTGTGTTATGTGAATGCATTCCAGTTCTGATGCAGTCCAGATCTGTTACTGATGTTTGCAGGAACTACTTGGTGCAGATTCCGTCGTCCGCTCTAAGTTCTAGGCCAAGGGCC
Organism: Ipomoea nil; assembly: GCF_001879475.1. Taxonomy (NCBI): domain Eukaryota; kingdom Viridiplantae; phylum Streptophyta; class Magnoliopsida; order Solanales; family Convolvulaceae; genus Ipomoea; species Ipomoea nil. The sequence goes on along the minus strand of NW_017617996.1, from coordinate 446,044 downwards.
ACGGTAGGATTAGCATCGCAGCGGGGGGAAGGTGCCACGGCTGGACCGTCAAATGTATTGACGCCTACTGGCAGGTATTTACGTGGATAATGCCCCCCGGTGGTATACATTTATATGATTATCTTGATATGAACTGTTATGTGTACTGGTGGAGCATTCATTACCTTGTGCATTATCTTGTCCATTATGTTTGGTCGTATTATGGGGTTGTGCTATAGTAGTTTGGTTTTCGTTGTTGGTTTAGATTTTTTGTTAGCTGTGCATTTTTGTTCTAAAAGTATGCATTCCAGTCCTAAAAGTGCACTAGTAACCAACTACATATATACGTATCTGTTGGAGTTTTTTATTTTGTTTTTTTTTTCCTGTGTGTTACTTTGCTTTACTATTAGCATGGAAATGAAGGGGAATTTAGATTACAAACCATTGCAAGTTACAGTGTTTCAAAAATGGAAGAAATTTAAGTAATAAATAGGGTAGTTAATATTCTCCAACGTTGTTCATTTTGGAAGCACAATACGATTATGGGGAAAATATCAAAAGTAATAAATATGTGTAGTTGTAATGCGACATAGCTTCTTAATTTCCAAGTGTTGCTAATATGAAGCCAGAATCTGCATTGTCCTTTATATTTCTTCTGCACCATTGTTGCGTCTTAACTTTGTTGGGGTTTTTATTTTGTTTTTTCTTTTTCTTTTTCTTTTTCCTTTGTGTTATTTTGCTTTAATAGTAGCATGGAAATGAAGGGGAATTTAGATTACAAACCATTACAGAGTACAGTGTTTAAAAAATGGAAGAAATGTAAGTAATAAAGAAGGTAGTTAATATTCTCTACGGTTGTTCGTGTGTGAAGCTAAATATCATAATTAATAAATATGTTAGTTGTAATACACGTTGGGAGAACACATGAGGCATGCAATGTTGTGAATGAGGTAGATTTATCGAGTAGTGAATAAGCTAAATAGTATTATCCAGTGATGCTGGTTTGTGAAGATAGGTAATGTTCTGGATTTAAAAACCAGTACCATTTGTGCAATTTTAATTGGTATGTGAATGCATTCCAATTCTGGTGCAATTGTGTTCACACGTAGGGGTCATCCAATCAACACATGCAGGTTCTACTACGTGTGTAACACCCCGTGTTACGATCCCTAAACCAAACTAATTAATTAATTACTTACCCTAAAAAGGGAATTAAAATCCATTAATTAGCTAAAAAGGGGTCCACCATAGTCCATGGACCCTTATCCCTAAAACCAACCCCTTAGTCCTATAAGGAATAGAATTGGCAAGCTCATACCATTTAGACCCTAATTAGGACTCTTAGATATATAAATAGGGGCATAGGAGGCACCTAGAACCCACACCACAATAACTTTCACCACACAAGAATTCCCAAGAATTCCCATAGGAGAAATCAAGAAAGAAGAAATCTTAAAGAAAGACCCTTCATAGCCAAGGAATTTAATTAAGGCTAAGAGGTAACCCATGTCTCAACAAAACCTATTTTCCTTGTTATAATCTTCTTCTTTGGCTCCCTATTCTATACTCGTGTCTTGATGAAATCTTCTATGGTAATTGTGATATGATCTTGATAATTGTTGAGATGATTTTATGTGTGATCTTGATGATCTTGATGATGATAAGAGGATCTTGATAATTGTGTGTTAATTCTTGATAAATCTTGATTTTAAAGATAAAGTATGATTTTTTGATTTAAATCTGATTGGAGCCCTAGGTTGAATTGGGAATTTGTATTGTGATGTTCTTGATATATATTTGGGTGGGAATTCGCATGCTCGGGTGATAATTATGTTTAGAAGTCATATTAGGTTGTGTTCTACGTGATTGTTGCTTTTGATCCGTAAATTGCCTACGTGGTGTCGTTATTTACGTTTAAAAGTGTCTAAGCATGGTTTCGGGTTCCACAAAGGATCCCGGGGCATTTATTTTGATAAAGAGTCAGTGGGGGGTAGGGGGACCCGCCACCTACCCGCTGCCCAAAGAAACACCGTCGACAGCGGGCAGCCGGCGGGTGGCCCTCCACCCACCGGCTACCCGCTGGTCGTCGCCCACTCCGAGACTTTGGCTTTCTCGTTTGATGTTCCCCAATCCCTGTGGTGTCCCAACAGACCCCGTTTGTCGTGCATGAGTCTAGATTGATGTTTCGGGTGCCATTCGTAGGATAGAAGAGTCTTAGGTATTGCATGCTAGTTGAATCGGTAACCCGTTGGCCTAGGAGGAAGATGCATGAACCCCTTAGGACTATTCTTAGTATGTGAACGATCCCACGTAAGTTTATTTATACGTCTTCCCCCTTCCCAATGTGCTAATACGTGCTACTATGTGTTATGTGATGCATGATACCCAATTTGGTTGCGATCAAATTGGTTATTCCTGAGCTGCGGTTCAAAAGTTGGCTACGGTCAAATTGATTACTCATGAGTTGCGGTTCATTCTCCTGGCTGGGGTCAGTGATTCACTTCTTGGGCTACGGTCCACATGGGCCTCGTGTGCTATGGTCTACCGACTGGACGCGCCAGTCGGTGTGTAGGGCCACTAGCCTGAGGAAGGCCATAGTCCACCGAATGAGTGATCAGGCGGTGTGTAGGGCTATGGTCGACTGCGATCCACCGAGTGTATAGGCCAACGGTGTGTAGGGTCGTAGTCTCCGAAGATCATCGCCCACCGAATGAGTCCCTCAGGCGGTGTGTAGGGCTTTGATCTACTACTACCCACCGACTGAGCTCGTCAAGCGGTGTGTAGGGTCACAGTCCCCAAAAGAGGATCACAGTCAACCGACTGAGCGCGTCAGCGGTGTGTAGGGCTGTGATCCGCCGTTGAAATCGTCGACGGTCTATACGGTTGGTTGCGATCAACCCCTTCATGCTGCGGTGTGAGGTAGGGTGCTGCGGGGCCGCGTTAGTACTATATGTACTAACCTTCATGTTCGGGACATGCGATTGGTCCCGTGGCACCACCAAAGTGTGCTTGTGTGACTTGAATGATGATTGAATAGTGATGTGAATGATTTGAAAGTGAACTGTGACCTTAGATACATGTTCTTTATAATATTGTCTCTATATAACTGTTTATCATTGTTTAATGTGCTTGTCCCTACCCGTTGAGTCTACTCCTGATTTTAAAGCCAGAGTCTCCTAAGTATATATCTTCCTGCTTCAAAATGGTTTTCATATATCTATATATATCTATATATATATATATATATATATATATATATATATATATATATATATATATATATATATATATATATATATCTACCTATATTATATTTCAACGCGTTGGAGTGGGTTACCAGCATCATTCGCTGAACAGATATATTTGGCTTTCAGGCACAGATGAGTAGATCCCGGAGCGCGCTAGAGATCCGAAGCATAGATTAGTTAGTTTTTCTTTCGTCCTGCATGCCATGATTATGTTTTGACATTGCTTTGAGGATATTTAGTTAGTTTAGCATGTGCATCTGAGTTCTCCAGCTCAGATGTGGCATAGCACCTCGCACTCTTATGTTTGATTTTGGGATTTAATGAGAATTTACCTTTATTATATAAGTTTTAGAAGTATCAAAATTTCGGGGTGTTACAGTTGATATCAGAGCCTAAGTTTGACCCTAGGATAAGACTCTTAAGACCAGATTTTAGGATATTAGGCTTAAACTCTAAGAATTCAGGAACATAGGATTTAGGAATCATAGGACGCGCGATGAGATTGTGAGGCCCCTAAACTTCCCCTCACCCTAATTCACACCTAATTTAAAGAACTCCCCTTCGCTTATGACATCAAGGTAAGGGTACAACACTCTAACTCAACATTACTATAAACATTGGCTCCGTAGATCAGCAGCATGGCACCAAACAGAAGATAATCAAGGGTTCTGGAACCCGCCACACATGACCCCTTGGCTCAAACCCTATAGCAACTAACCCAAGTCGCCCAAGCACTAAGCGACGTAGCTCTCCGCAACAACAGACCACCACCACCTCCACCAAACACAAACTTAGAAGTCGCCCGACAAGTTTCAAATCACCGACCACCCACTTTCTCGGGGGAAGAAGATCCTGCAATCCTTGAGGAATGGATCCGGACCTTCGACAAGATTCTGGGGCTGGTAGAATGCCCAGTAGAACGTCGTGTAGAGATAGCCTCATTCTACTTCGGGCACGAGGCAGACCTTTGGTAGATCCACGAGGGACCCACTTACAGACATGAACCAGGGTTCAACTGGGAAAACCTGAAAACACAAGTGCGAGAACGATTCTACCCAGCACACGTAAGAGCATCCATGCACGAAGAGTTCCTCCACCTAAAACAAGGAACGACTACCGTCATGGAATACCATAAATGGTTCCTCGAACTAGCACGCTTCGCACTAGAACTAGTCCCCACGGAGGCAACCAAAATAGAAAGGTTTGTATCAGGCCTCAACTTCGAAGCCCGAAAAGCACTAGTAGTAAGCGGACCCCAGACCCTCAACGAGGCTTACTCCAGTGCCGGCAACCTCTATCGGATCCAACTACTACAACGTGGGGTTTAGGAACAGATTCGAAAAAGGAACACAGGAGGTGGAGCACCACCTATAAAAAGAACGAGAAACGACGCTAACATGAGGCCAAGCAATCCACCTGGCCAGAGGCCATCTCTAGGAAACAACGAAGCTAATACAAAGCGCTTCCCTTGCCCAAAGTGCAACAAAGACTGCATGGGAAACCCCTGGCGATGCTTTAACTGCGGAGGAGAAGGACACAAGTCCTTCCAGTGCACTCAACCATCGAACTCGCGCCCTACAGTCATGGGCCAACACGGAGGCACAAACAATCAAGGGAATTACGGTGCCCCCAGAAAGGTGTTCGTCATGAGCCGCACACAAGCTGAACTTGAAGGCGATGGCAACCTCGACGAAGGAAACATGGCCCCAGGAGACGAAGATCCCGCAAACCCACCAGAAGAAAACCAAGGAGACGAGTTCTGTTTAGGATAACTAGCGAATCCCCTGTAACCACCCTCGTAGTAGAATTACTTGTTTAGATTAGCTACTTCGGAATTATTATAAATAAAGAAGCAAAATCAAAATAATTTAGCATAAAGAAAAAAGGACTAGACTACCCCGAAAACCCGCATCAACAACAAGAAGGAAATCTTCTACCACTAGAAGACAAAAGGAGGAAAAAGCCAAGGAGTACACAACAAAGGAAACCAATGTTACCAATAAGAATAGAACCTTGGACCTCCCACTTACAAAACTAAGGATTTAACCACTAGGTTATAAGAAATTCTTGAAACCTTAAGGGAACACTCCATTTTTAAACCGCTCCAAATCCCTAAAAACCACAAAAACCCCCAAATCAAAAACCCTTCTTCTTCCTCACCCACTCTCTCTCTTCCTCTCCTCCTCATCATACCGCCGCTCACCACCCGAAATAACACTGCCAGCCACCTCACCAAACGGAGCGCCGCAACAACCGCCGTCCGCCGCCCAGACCACTCCCACTACCGGAAGCCCGCCGTCGAAGACCCGGAACCCGCCCAGCTGCTCCCCGCTGTCGCGAAGCCTCCATCACCACCGCTGCCGTGCGACGCCACCTCCTCCCGCCGACAGCTACTCCGCCAGGATGCCGCACCACGCCACCAACACCGGAGACAGCAGACCTCGCCGCCGGAAAACTCTCGCCGCCGGGAAACTCCACCGGAAAACTCATCGGAAAATCCCCCCCCCCGAAGAATCCTAATCATTCCAAAAAATCCACTCGGAATCCGAACCCTGGAGTGGAGTAACGCCGACTACACCGTGATCGGAGGTAAAGCCCTCGAACCCGACCAATTCTCCCCGGAGTTGGTCGATATGCTTAAGTTTCAAGGACTCTTAGATACGTATCTCACCATCAAAGGGGATACATACCCCGAATTGGTGAAAGAGTTGTATCACCATTTGGTAGCCGTCAAGCGGGGTGATAAACTGGAAATCACCACTAAGGTCCGAGGCAAGGAAATCATACATTCCGAAGGCCACTTGGTCAAACTCTTGAGACTGACCACCACGGGTGTGTCAGACTACGACCGGATGGGGTGGATCGGTACCCAAAACACGGGGTATAAGGATTACCTCGGGTACCTACTCAGAAAGGAAGAAGGCTTCACCTCGGCCACCCGGCCAAACAGGAAATGGCTAACCCCTGAACAAAAGATACTAGTCATGATTGTAACCGATAGCTTGTTGCCTACGAACAACAAAAGCAAAGATGTGGGAAACCTGGAGTGTACTTTTGCCTACTTCCTAAAACACAAAATCAAGTTCAACCTACCGGCCCTTATGTTGAAACGCATGGAGTTTTGCAAGACCATCAACCGACTTAGTCTACCTTATGGGATGATCCTAAGTTGGATCATGGAGAAAAAGGGAGTAGACCTAAGCCACACAGAGATCAAAACCGTAAGCGACATGGTTTTCAATGCCTAGAACCTCCACCGCAATGACATCTACTACACCGACAGGGGACAATACATCACCCTCGAGGAGGTTTGCCTTAAACCCGAAGAAGAACGAAGGGAATTGGTTGATGAACTGGATATCTCCAACAAAAAGCTAAAACGGGCAATGCAAGAATGTGGGGGACTGGAAGGAAATGAAGAACAAGAGGAGGATAGCGAACCTAACCCACCAGTGAACGCACAAGAAAAGGGGAAACCTAGGGGGCCAAAATGAAGAATCCATCAACGAGCGCATCCTCGCACAGCTCACCCGGCAAAATCAAATCATGGACGAAGGGTTCTCGTCCCTAATCCACGCGACGCGTGCACTAGACCAGAGGGTGGCGGCAACCGAGGCCATATTGGGCACTCGCGGGGCATCCAGCTCAGGAGCAGGAAACCAAGGTAGACCCGAACTTTCCAATCACCACCTCACCAGAAATCCAATCTACCCCAGCAAAGACAACACGTGGAGCCACATTTCCTAATCAGGGGGCCAAAATACGTGACGTCCAGGGGTGAAAAAATGGATCCAGGCACCAGCTTCGGGGACGAAGCCTCTTGTAAGGGGGGAGAGTGTAACACCCCGTGTTACGACCCCTAAACCAAACTAATTAATTAATTACTTACCGTAAAAAGGGAATTAAAATCCATTAATTAGCTAAAAAGGGATCCACCATAGTCCATGGATTCTTATCCCTAAAACCAACCCCTTAGTCCTATAAGGAATAGAATTGGCAAGCCCATACCATTTAGACCCTAATTAGGACTCTTAGATATATAAATAGGGGCATAGGAGGCACCTAGAACCCACACCACAATAACTTTCACCACACAAGAATTCCCAAGAATTCCCATAGGAGAAATCAAGAAAGAAGAAATCTTAAAGAAAGACCCTTCATAGCCAAGGAATTTAATTAAGGCTAAGAGGTAACCCATGTCTCAACAAAACCTATTTTCCTTGTTATAATCTTCTTCTTTGGCTCCCTATTCAATACTCGTGTCTTGATGAAATCTTCTATGGTAATTGTGATATGATCTTGATAATTGTTGAGATGATTTTATGTGTGATCTTGATGATCTTGATGATGATAAGAGGATCTTGATAATTGTGTGTTAATTATTGATAAATCTTGATTTTAAAGATAAAGTATGATTTTGTGATTTAAATCTGATTAGAGCCCTAGGTTGAATTGAGAATTTGTATTGTGATGTTCTTGATATATATTTGGGAGGGAATTCGCATGCTCGGGTGATAATTATGTTTAGAAGTCATGTTAGGTTGTGTTCTACGTGATTGTTGCTTTTGATCCGTTAATTGCCTACGTGGTGTCGTTATTTACGTTTAAAAGTGTCTAAGCATGGTTTTGGGTTCCACAAAGGACCCCGGGGCGTTTATTTTGATAAAGAGTCAGTGGGGGGTAGGTGGGGGTAGGGGGATCCACCACCTACCCGCTGCCCAAAGAAACACCGCCGGCAGCGGGCAGGCGACTGCCCGCCGGGCACCCGCTGCCCGGAAATCTGTCGCCGGCGGGTGGCCCTCCACCCACCGGCTACCCGCTGGTCGTCGCCCACTCCAGGACATTGGCTTCCCCGTTTGATGTTCCCCAATCCCCGTGGTGTCCCAACGGACCCCGTTTGTCGTGCATGAGTCTAGTTTGATGTTTCGGGTGCCATTCGTAGGGTCGCAATCCCACCGACTGAGCTCGTCAAGCGGTGTGTTGGGTCGCAATCCCTAAAAGAGGATCACAGTCCACCGACTGAGCGCGTCAGCGGTGTGTAGGGTTGTAATCCGCCGTTGAAATCGTCGACGGTCTATACGGTTGGTTGCGATCAACCCCTTCATGCTGCAGTATGGCGTAGGGTGCTGCGGGGCCGTGTTAGTACTATATGTACTAACCTTCATGTTCGGGACATGCGATTGGTCCCGTGGCGCCACCAAAGTGTGCTTGTGTGACTTGAATGATGATTGAAAGTGATGTGAATGATTTGAAAGTGAACTGTGACCTTGGATACATGTTCTTTATAATATTGTCTCTATATAACTGTTTATCATTGTTTAATGTGTTTGTCCCTACCTGTTGAGTCTACTCCTGATTTTAAAGCTAGAGTCTCCTAAGTATATATCTTCCTGCTTCAAAATGGTTTTCATATATCTATATCTATATATATATATATATATATATATATATATATATATATATATATATATTTATATTTATATTTATATATATATATATATATATATATATATATATATATATATATATATATATATATATATATATCTACATATATTATATTTCAACGCGTTAGAGTGGGTTACCAGCATCATTCGCTGAACAGATATATTTGGCTTTCAGGCACAGATGAGTAGACCCCGGAGCGCGCTAGAGATCAGAAGCATAGATTAGTTAGTTTTTCTTTCGGCCTGCGTGCCATGATTATGTTTTGACATTGCTTTGAGGATATTTAATTTGTTTAGCCTGTGCATCTGAGTTCTCTAGCTCAGATGTGGCATAGCACCCCACACTCTTATGTTTGGTTTTGGGATTTAATGAGAATTTACCTTTATTATATAAGTTTTAAAAGTTTCAAAATTTCGGGGTGTTACAACGTGCGCCCCACAGGACCACCATATCGGAGTCACCACCTCAGTTAAGGGCAGACTGCAAAGGCAAAAGGCCCCTCGATCAGGAACCTGAGTCTGTTGGCTTTTATTTCAGCACAGCGTCAGGCTACCCCGCAATTCCACTACCACCGATATATGTTGTCTGGATGTGGCTTTTTAATTCACCGCACAGTGACCGGTAAGTAGAGTACCCCACATGTAGGAAGATGGATGCAACCTCATAAAATATGTGTAACAATCAGTGTATGTTTAATTTGCTAGCAATGAAGTTCTTTTCGAGCACGCTAACCGGAAAGCGATATGGGCCAACCTGCACACGCTAAAGGAGGGGACGAACGTCTCCAAAGTGATAGTAGATGCTTGGTGTCTTGTGCTGAATGCGAGAGAGAGACCAGGGGGCGGACTGCGCCTTCACACTTGTTCTTAACAACAGCCGTTACGGTATGTACCTAGAAAAGCACTAGACGGGGTAGGGGTCTGGTGCATTTTTCTATATTCTAAAATGCAATAGCATGCCTGGAATCTCGATCTGACTCCGTGATTAGCTGCAACTCTCATTTTATTACACACACCGCACTATGTGGGTTGAAATTATAGGAACTAGGCTTGAATGCTTAATAAAAATGGATTAAATTCTATCTTGGTGCACCGCCCCGTGCATCGGGCACGCGGGCAGATTAGTGCAAATGAGTCAGAGGTTGTGTATTCAGAATTATTCTGAATCTTACGCCCTGGGGAGTTCAGTTTGGCAGTATTCTAATTTCTCAAACTTTCTATCATGGCCGGTACCTAAAATCTTATACCATGTTTAGTTGCAACAACCATTTATCTTTCTGTTTTTAAAAATATTTATAGTTCAGTTGTCATTGTGATAAAATTATTATAGTCGAACCAGCTATGCAATATATCCTTCTGAGTAGCATGAAATTACCCTTGGGCAGTTCAGTTCGCCCGTATTAAAAAACATTGTAGCATGCCTAGAACCTGAATCTGACTACATGCTTTGCTCCAACTCTCATTTTATTACATTGTAATGGTGTGTGTGCAGATTGGGGCTGTGGTGAATGTTGCTGCCAGCAGAAATGAAAGGCTTTCGTGGTTCGCACGTCGTCTTGATGCGGAGGTCCACGCTGCAGGGCGCGTGGGGTTAGCCACGGTAGACATGGTAAGTTTATGATCCGTGCATAAAATGTTCTATAATATACACAATTTCGATGACATAATTGTACGTCGTGGCAGTATACTTTTGCAATAATGCTCGACGCCCGGTACTATGTTATGAGCATCAATTTCAAGCATCCCGCCTTCGACATCATTGACAGTTCACCAGCGACAGACACGGGAATTCAAATGTATGGGCGGGCTCTGGCCGAAATGGTAACCCCATGCAGTCATAGTCATTCGTCCTACCGGGTAGTACCATTGCATGCCATATTGTAATACGGTGTTGTTTGCAGATTGACCAATTGGCTACATACCTCGAAACGAAACATCAGTCAGTGCGTGCACTACAACTAAGGTCCATGACTCCCACGAGGATGCCGTTGGTATGGGGTGAAACCACGTGCGGTGCAGAATCGGCAATATATACGATGCGCCATATGGAGTCATTTGTGGGGGAGCGCTGTCCAAAATGGTACACTGGATTACAATCAGAGAACGCTGCATTGTTTCTGAACTTGCGCAAGCGTTACTTGCATAACATTCTGCTCAGTGAGACAAATATCCATATGCGTACCATTGTCACACGCGTGGGGGAGTATGATTCCATTAGGTCGGAACGGTTGCTTCATGGATAAAGACGTCCACGTCGGTACCATGGTAGGAAATGCAGAATGGGACAGTTTAAAACTTGTTAATGTTATTTTTTTGTGTATATAAAGCCTCTAGCATTAGCACGATAGTGGTGCAACACATTTTATTTTGTGGAGGGTCGTTCAGTAGCTTTTTTGACCACCCTATTCCGGTGGAGAATTTGGGTATGGTATTGATGGAATAATTGATTCAAAATACTCTACAGGGGTTAAGGTCACACGATCGCAAGGGCAAAAAATGCATTAAGCCGGCCTGTGTTTTGGGTTGTTTTGGTTCCCAATCCAAATGCTATTACAATGCCTCTATCGTGTTTGCACTGTGTAATCTTCATCTTTTTTATTACTCTTAACAATGCATATTACTACTACCCCATTGCACTTGTCATAGTTATCAGTACAACTGAATGCCTAAAGTATGACCAATTGCACACGTCCTGGACATTTAATGGATAGACCCACATGAAAAGCATAAAACATTTGGGTTCTTTGCTTTCAATTTGGTGTGCAAGAATATACATGTAGTCTAAATGGAAATTGGCCAATTAATATTAAATGACAGAGTAGCGTTTAAAATTCTCAGCTTGAGCAACGCAAAGTATGTGCCAGACACAATTTTCGACATCTACAGAAGAAGACAGTGTACCAATTGCCCGTTTTATGTGCACCACATTGGAAGAATGAATTACAAACGTAATGCATTTCAAATATGGAAAAAAAATGGTGCTGCCAAAGGGGTTACAATAAACAAAATAAATAAAACAATACCCAGGTTACAATGTCTACCAAGGGAAGATAAGGGGTGGGGGGTGTTATTCTAACGGTACGGCAGCACCCACTCACTTATACGGACAACTACGAGCATTATAACGGGCGTACTCGCCGCACACACCGCATTTATGCCCTATTTTACCACTGCTCAAAACAGCTAACTCCCGTTGGCTTTTAATACGCCTGTCGGTCCCTTTGTTTTTAGCTTGAACTGGGGGCAGGATGGTGATGGATGCCGGAGGTGCAACCCCACATAAAGCCACGATGGCAGCATTGTTACCTTTTGTAGGGGCAACGTTTGAACCAGCACTCATAAATTCCTCTTTCAAATCTTCTAATACTTGCAGCATTCGCGACTGCCGATCCGTGTTGGTGCCTACCAAGGAAGCGCATTGGTGCATTGCATTCCACATCCGGTTAGGTCCACAGTCCGTAGAAGGAACATCACAACATACACCACCTCCCACCTGCTTACACCAACGTGGAAGGACGTAGTCCAACGACAAGCTTTTAACATGTGCATCTTTGAACACCAAGAACATGTGCCGGCAAACTAACCCCAACCGCTCGAATAGCTTGCAGCTACAGGATGCATGATTCCCTACCGGGGTATATTGCACGGTGTAGGTAGCCGTGCGCTCTCCTCTTATGTTGTAAGTAATGACCTCCCCCTCCTCACGGATACCCACCACTCGACAATAGAAACACCCAGCTTCAATTTCTTGTTGTAGCTCATAAAAAATTGTTATCTTGAAAATCTGTGCCAAATACGATTCTAGTGCTAAGGGGGTCTTGAAATCGGGCAAGTACCCCTCGCTCTCGGCGTTTAACTTAGATTGGTTGTAACGTTGAGTCTCCAGTACACTCTCGAACTGCACATAGAACTCCACCAGGCTGAGGTGGGGCCGACAACACTTCCCGTAAACATTGTTCTCTGCTTCAGATCGGGATGTAGTGCGCAATAACCCACTCATGGGCAGATCTATAAAATATGCAGGGACCCAGAACTCCCTTTCAATATACAGCTTGGTGAACCAGCGGTGGGTTGCTAGATGGTACTTTTCCATTAACGAATGCCATTGCTCTTCGAACTTGCCTACACTGATGGTTTCATTCCAAACAATACCGTTCAGCTTATTGCGGAAACCTACGTCTTTTACCATGTCGGGCCCAATTTTCTCGTTTACCTTTGTCATAATGTGCCACATACAGAAACGACGGCGGTAATCTGACAGAACCTGAGCAATAGCAATCTGCATAGCCGGGTCTTGATCAATGATCACGCACGTTGGGACAGCACCCATTGCAGTTTTAAACCTCTGTAATAGCCATGAATACGATTCAACATCCTCTGTGCATTGGTGTAATTAAGGAAAAAGTGGTGTGCACCTGTTAAGCTGTGCCGAAAACACACAAAACTAAAAAACTATCAGTTTAATTGCAACAAAATCATAAAACCCAGCGCAGATCAATTGTCGATACGCACCACAGTGTTCAAAGCATGCACTGGTCGTACGGTCCAAAAAAAAAAACACGTACGACATGTTTAGCGGTCATACCTGTTTGTACCGTAAGTAGCATCAAATGAGACCATGTCGCCAAATACAGAAAAATTGCGACGACCATTGGGGTCAGCCGAGAAAAGTCGTGCAACCCGGTTTTCTTCATCCAAGTAGTAATCAAAAAAGAAGTTCTTGCAAACAGCACGCTTCGTTTTAAACTTCTCTATAATCATTTCACCATCTTTGCCATCAACGTAAACCTGGAGGTCCCGTTTGAAATTATGAAACTCAGTATCTGTCACGCCTACATTTGCATACGATTTGGTGACCTCCCTGTATAGCTTGAAACCTTTGGACGAACCAATATTCGCCCTAACACAGTTTGCTGCAAACGCCTGATGTGCCACGTCCAACTTCCGATTAACTCTCATAAATAATTTCGATGCGTCGGAACACATACGATGGCTATGCCCCTCAACAAACACAGTTATCTCAAACTCCTCACTGCTCACCTTCCTTAAACAGATCCTAGCTCTGCACTCAACCCTATTAGATGTCCGTCGTCTTCGTTGCTTCTTCTTACCACCACTATCACCGTGTGCACCGGTGGGCTTGCTAATACCACCACCCTTAATGCCTTCCCGGCTACATACCAAGTAACGCATCACGGACTTCACATCACGATCCCGTTTCACGGTGTGTAGCCGCACATCAAACCCACAGACCCGTGCATAGTTTGTGTAGAAGTCGATGCCTAAATCCAATGTGCTAAAACGCCGCCCAACCACAGGGGTGATTTCACTGCCAACATCCGGGCACCAAATTGAGGCTCGCTCTGCTAGTAATTCACGCGCACCATGTGGGACGTGCTCCTCGCCCACCTCGCTCGCAAGGCCCTCTATGGACGAAAACACAAACATATTACGGGGCTGGAAAACATAACAATAAACAAATCTTACCACTCTAATGGGTCCATCGCCAACAACCAACTTATAATAATGGGAGTGCAAACATAATATGTCATTCAACAATCCCACCATGATTACAAGAATCGAATGAAAGAGCATTGTATTACAACATATAATAAACAACCATCTAACATTAATTATATCATCTAAGTAGCCTGAGAAATGATATTGAAGAGGAGATTAGTGATCAAAAAAATCAAACAGCATAGTGACAAAGGGCAGAGGTATTATTTGTCTCATGCCAGATCTTCCCTAGAGCAACTATTATACCTTTGCCATGTAAAATCATAGAAAGAGTACTGGAATTAAGCTTTCATCCATCAAGTTTTGTAATCCAAGGTTTAAGAATGTAAAGGGATAGGGTGGTTCTCTAGTGCACACCACAGTTTAAATGTGAACTTGTGCACCATCATGCTTCATTGATTTGTGATGATCTGATGGCTCTAAATTACGGTGAACTCTTTCGTTGTACCTGCGTAACACAGTAGCGTAGTGCAATTTCGTAAATTACTATTTTCTAATTTTGAATTACCGGTTCCATACGCCTTCCCGTGCATGTTTCACAGCGGAAGTTTGCGATTGGCGGTAGGATACGGAAACGCAGGCGAATAGTTCCGGCTACCGTATCGGCGAGTGTAGTGTTATTCGTACGCCCGGCGATTACATCTCCATTGTTCAGTCCCCATCCCAATGCACGATCCTTCTTGTGGATTGCAACGGCCATCCGTAACAGCAGGCACATACGCGATGAGCGTCACGGTAACTCCGGAGTTACCAGGTTAGCATTACTGTGTCGCATACCATCCGCCATGCGTTTTAGTCGTAGACGCATACATGCATCATGCATCAGGGTGTCCTGCCATGCGTTTAAGTCGTAGACGCATACTATATGTTGAAACCAGTTGCATACGTAATTTACATACGCGCCTTCCACCCCGCTGGCTTTGACATGAAACCAGTTGAGTCTACCACTTGCTGGGACCCAACAGATCCACTGTAGTTGTTGGCAGTGTGCTGGTCTCAGTGTCATCCACAGATACGTATATATGTTTTCGGATTTGATCAGTAGATAATACACTCATGGGTGTTCATCACGGTTAGGCTTTTAAATCCTCTGCATGTATTTGTATCGTGTTGGCTGTACTGCAAACCTGAGTTATGTTGATAAGGTTGATTATCTGTTGTAATAAAATGTTGTGGTACACCATTCGCACAGATATAAAGAACAAAAGCACTTCTTATTCTTCTTGAAACTAATATTACAGTGCACTACCAGGCCTAATACATAGTGCCGTTACAAAATATAAGCGAATCATATAAACTACGAAGCAAAATGCGACCCCAAACTTTTCATTTTACACATGACATACCATGCACCCAAGTTTATTGAAGTTAACCCCCCACACACAGCCATGGTTACGCTATCAAACAGCCCCCATTTCCACTCCCGAATCCACATTAGATTAGTGCATTACAAAATATATGTGAATCATATAACTACGGACACAAAAAGCAACCTCCGACTCCCCATTCTACACATGCCAAAATCTAACTGCAAAACCATGGCAACAGTTCATATGTGATACTAGTTTCAGCGTATTACAACATATAATCAACCTTAGCATCAGGCTCAAAACAAAAACAAAAAAAAAAACAAAAAAAAAAAAACAAACAAACAAACAAAAACAAAAACAAAAACAAAAAAAAAAAAAACAAACAAAAAAACATTCTCTTCAACACGTCAGTATACAGCCGCAAAACAAATTTGCAATTCCAATCAAGAAATTATCCACCCTAGCTCCAACACACCAGCATAACGTGAAACACACCACGTAAATTTGCAGACCACAAATGCACAAATTAGTGAGCTGACCCGGAGTAAATTTCAACTATACACAACAACAAACGATGAGCAAACGAACTAACCTGCCACATCCGACCGGTGCGATGCCTGATGCCTCGCAGCAACCATAGAAGCTATCCCGGAAGTAGCCCTGCCGACACCCCCAACAACCGTCGAATTCGTCGTACAGTCGCCAGGACGCCGTCTGTGTGCCCGGGACCCCGCAGCCACCCTGCGCAGCCCATGCAACGGCGGAGTCGCAAGCGACAATGGCCGCCTCGGCCTACCACTCGATTGAGTCATCACGCTACCGGAAACGCACGCTTCGTTGGAGAGTGCAGGGCACCGCCACAATTGGCTTGTCAAGCTGGGGAGTCGGCTAACACAACGACATTAAAACGCAAAACAAAACCCCCAAAACGCACGTCAATCGAAATTACCCTCCCGCCCCTGGCTAGTCCATCAGTGCGCTATAGTGTAGCTGATAGTGTAATTGGCAATGCACTCGACTACCGTGCACCCTCAATTATGACCACTGATCAAACAATGTGCACGACTTGAGATAGTGCACAAATGCACATGATAATGAGAATGCACATCTGAACAGTTTTAAATATATATATATATATATATATATATATATATATATATATATATATATATATATATATATATATATATATATATATATATATATATATATATATATATATACCATTCACATGCAAACACCCTAAAAATACAAACATGTGAACGTATATCGTGCAACACCTAAATGCGGGTGTGCACACATCCGTAGTATGTATGTGTGAATCCACAGTATTTGGGTCAGTGTGCACACGTCCATGAATGACAGTGCACACAGGCGGACACAACACACAAAAACATAAAAACTAATCACAACCTTAGATATCCAAAATCCAACGATTCAGAAATGTCCACACGTTTGTGTTTTAAGCCATGTTTTTACATGAATGTAATTATATATATATATATATATATATATATATATATATATATATATATATATATATATATATATATATATATATATATATATATATATAATCCGGATCAGGTGAGGACCTAATCTTAGGTGAGGACGTGAGGACTAATCTTGTGCGTTTGTTTTTTTATTTGGATGGTCCAGATTTGAGTTATTGAGATGACATGGATTGATCTTTTTTGTTATATTTGGATTGTCGTGTATATGTATAAATGCCTGGGTAGTACGATTGTGCATTCGTGTGTGCTGATTGTGCAACCTAGTGTTGTAAGTTGTGCACTATAGGCTAGGGAGTTGTGCATTATAGCACATAATTCAATGCATCGTAGAACATTGGATGTTCACTGTATGATTTTTTGGCGGGGTTTGAATGCACAACAATGAAGTTATTGATGCACAACACTCAGTATAGGAATGCACAACACTCAGTATAGGAATGCACAACATTTTGTATAGGAATGCACATCTTTTAATAAGACTGATTTACCCTAAATATATATATTTTAATATTTTAAAGGGATTTGTTTTCTTAATCCGTGTGATTTGTTTCTTTTAATCTCAATCATACATCATTCTGATTTAATGGTCTAGATTAGTCCTCACGTCCTCACCTAAGATTAGGTCCTCACCTGATCCGGACCCTATATATATATATATATATATATATATATATATATATATATATATATATATATATATATATATATATAAGTAGATAATTAATTAATATAGTGTTTGCATGTAGGGTGTCATGCTTCACTGCTGGACAACTACGAAGAATTCCCGCACACATTATCACCAGCACAAGACCAAGAACACGAGCTAGTACCAGTTGAGTTGAGTCATATCGTGGGAGGTGTTGAACATCAGAAACAAAAGGGTTTCAAGACATGTCAAATATGCAAGTGTTGTTGGTCACGAAACAATTGCGTCAACGTCCCATGTTGTTATGCCCTCAGATGCAACATTCCTAATAGGCCTGCTGACACTTGTGGCTTCACGCCTGTGGCGGTGGCCTGCAATGTAACTCTTGCAACTAATTAATTTAATTACATTTTACTTCAGCATCATTTAGAAGAATACACTAATTTACATTGCAATAGACAAAAAATATTTTATATATATATATATATATATATATATATATATATATATATATATATATATATAATATACATACTAAAAGATATATTTACAAAATAAAAGATTTGATATTTATAATGTTTAGTGTGCATGTATGTTAACCACGTAACAATTCTTGCGTTATTAATACTTTGTTATAATTAATCGTAACAAATACATGCTTTAAATGATGAATTGCATTATTAATTTTAAAAGGAATAAGATTCAAATTGACCACTGACCATAACCTGAAAATGCAATTAAGTTACTGAACGAAAAAAAAAAAAAAAAAAAAAAAAAAAAAAAAAAAAAAGTGCAATTAGGCCACTGAACACTCCAAAATCATGCAATTAGGTCACTGAATACTCCAAATGTATGCAATTTCACCGGATAGCAAGTTACCATCAATTTTAGCATGTTACATGCTTACGTGGCAGCTAAGTTGACATTTTTAATAATTTTTAATAAATTTTAATAATAAATTTAAAAAAATTAAAAAAAAAAAAAATTGGGCCACCCAGTTTTTATTAATTTTTTTTAAAACAATTTATTTAAAAATTATTAAAAATGTCAACTCATCTGCCACGTAAGCAGATAACCTGCTAAAATTGATGATAACCTGCTACCAGGTGAAATTGCATACATTTGGAGTGTTCAGTGGCCTAATTGCACTTTTTTCATTCAATGACCTAATTGCATTTTCAGGTTACGTTCAATGGCCAATTTGACCTTATTCCAAAGAAAAATATGAAAAAAACAAAACAAAACAAAAATACCGTTACTAAAAATAGGAAAGTCATGAAAATGACTAAAAGTGTCCAAAAAATAATAATCTAAAATGTTAAATGGCAAAAATAATAGTATATGACTAAATTTGAAATTGTCACTAAAGACAAGGGAACTTGGATGAAATTAACTCTAAAAATTTCGCATAAAATCACTTTGGATTAATTAGAATGTTAGGCATGAATCAACAAGTATATCCACCAATAGATGCTTTTCAACCCAACATGGTAGCTCAAGTGTCAAATGGGCTCTCTTTGTGGGGGAGAATTTCGGGATAACCCGGATTCGATTCTCACAAGTGACGATCTCCTTTGGGCCAGCTTCTGTGCCTCTCAGAGCGAATCGGGTGAACCTAGACCGTTAAACTGATAGAGAAAGACCCAGACCACAATGCATGGTTGACACCAAAAAAATAAATAAATAAATAAAACCAATAGATGCTTTTCTATTGAAATATCCTTCCAACATACAGACTACAGAGAAGCCTTTTTTAAAAAATGGAATAAGGGTCAAATAGGCCATCCAACTACACACCAAAATACAATTAGGCCATTGAACTCAAAAAACCTACAATTAGGTCCCTGAACTACACAAATTCATTCAATTTAACCTAAAATGACTTGTTTACTTGTTAATGTGATGACGTGTCGGTTTTATTTAAAATTAATTTTTAAAATTTTATAAATAAAATAATTATTTTAAATTTATAAAAAAAAAAAAAAAAAAAAGAAGTTCGCCGGAGACGAAGGGAACCCTTCGTCTCCGGGCAGCCAGCCAGGGAGACGAAGGGTCCCCTTCGTCTCCGGCTGCCATGGAGACGAAGGGGATCGTCTCCATGGCCGGTTGGAGACGAAGGAGACTTCGTCTCCGACTAGCCATGGAGACAGTCCCTTTCGTCTCCATGGCCTGGCTGCCCGGAGACGAAGGTTCCGTCTCCATGGCTAGCCGGAGATGAAGTCTCCTTTGTCTCCAACCGGCCATGGAGACGATCCCCTTCGTCTCTCCATGGCGGCCGGAGACGAAGGGGACCCTTCGTCTCCCTGGCTGGCTGCCCGGAGACGAAGGGTTCCCTTCGTCTCCGGCGAACTTCTTTTTTTTTTTTTTTAATTTAAAATAATTATTTTATTTATAATTATTAAAATAAAATTTTAAAAATTAATTTTAAATAAAATCGACACGTCATCACATTAACAAGTAAACAAGTCATTTTAGGTTAAATTGAATGAATTTGTGTAGTTCAGGGACCTAATTGTAAATTTTTTAAGTTCAGTGACCTAATTGCATTTTGGTGTGTAGTTGGATGGTCTATTTGACCCTTATTTCTTAAAAAATAAATAAATAAAATAAAATAAAAATTTAAAGACGTCAACAACGCTTCATTGACCATTTTTTTCGTACAAAATTTTTAACGTTTTTCATAATGTAAATCAGTATCAATGTCTTTTGATTACTTACATTACAAATGTTTTTCTTTATTCCTAATGTAATAATTATTTCTAATATGTTTATCACCTAATATTTTACCATAATTTCTTCATTTAACATTTATTTAACAGCAATAATGTGACTAGTACTATTATTAATGACTTCGTCAACTCATAAGTTTTTACAAGCTTATATTATTTTATACAAAAATTTGGTGAAATAAAATTTTTACTTTATTTAATGGCTAAGCATGGCAACCTAATCTTCCATCAATGAAAGCCAATTAAATTAAGTCAGGTGGTCCAAATTAATTAAACCAATAATGAAAAGATAAATAGTAAAGAAGACAGATTTTATATTAATAGCCAATGTAATGAGATTACAATGTTGATTCTGATGTGCCAACAAGACAAACAATGAAAATATATACTAGGAAAGTCTCAATAATCGCCACACACAAAAAGGACGGGCACTTACAGTTTGACCGCGTCATCTAGCCGAGGCCAACCCTGATGCCACATTCTTGACTCGGGTCGCTCTTGTCCTCCTCCTCGAGATGGTTCGCCTCGGATCCATTTTCAATATACCCATCAAATGACTTCATCAACTCATAAGTTTTTACAAGCTATATTATTTGATACAAAAAATTTGGTGAAATAAAATTTTCCTTTATTAATGGCTAAGCATGGCAAGCTAAATTACCAAATGTTCTAAAATCTAATGCACATGATATAATTTTACAAAACAGTACACAACATGGATTCAAATTGTTTTTTTTTTTTCTTTTTTAAAAAAAGTAGCTTTATATTAAATTAGGGTATTAGCAAGAAGAGCTATGTTAATGAGAGTTTTTAGTAAACAAGGGGTGGTTAAGGAGATAAATTTCAAGAAACAGCCTATAAAATACAAAAGGTAAATGCTTCAATAGCATCAACGGCTCTGATCTGAAACTACTGGTCTTCTGTCTAAATTTCTAGCCAATTCTGATAATCCCTTCTATTTAGCATCTGCAATCACAGTTTGTCGTCAAAATATCAGGGAAATTCCACTATACCAAATAGTAAGAATGACACCATCCTTTTTTTTTATTTTATTTATTGGAATAAGGTTCAAAACGGCCAATGAACGTAACCTGAAAATGCAATTAGGCCACTGAACGAAAAAAAAAAAAAAAAAAAAAAAAAAAAGTACAATTAGGTCATTGAACACTCCAAAAACGTGGGCTCCTTGAACACTCCAAATGTATGCAATTTCACCGGATAGCAGGTTACCTGCTTACGTGGCAGTTGAGTTGGCATTTTTAATCATTTTTAAATAATTTTTAATAAATTTTAATAATAAATTTTTAAAAGAATTGAAAAAAATTAAATAAATAAAATAAAACCACCGGCCACCCCGTCGCTTTTTTTTTTTAATTAAAATTTATTATTAAAAATATTTAAAAATTATTAAAAATGCCAACTCAGCTACCACGTAAGCAGGTAACCTGCTAAAATTGATGGTAACCTGCTATCAGGTGAAATTGCATACATTTGGAGTGTTCAATGGTATTAATTCTACTTTTTTCATTCAGTGGCCTAATTGCATTTTCAGATTACGTTCAATGGCCAATTTGAACCTTATTCCTTATTTATTTATAGTATGTCGATACGCTTACCATTTGGCATAGTAGAATTTTCTGCAAATAGCATTATAATGGTAACAAGAGATGAAAAATTTAATCATTACAGCCAGAACTCATGAAGATACCTTACTCAAAATAACCTAATCGCCAGAGATGTATGACTTTCCCTCATAGTACCGCTTCTCACTCTCTACCTTCTTCTCATTTCGTTTCTGAAAATATATAAATTGAAAGATTGAATTTAACGGAGGTGCACAATTCTGTGTTTGCACAAATAAATGTCATATAAACCAGAAGACTTTTGCAGATCATAAAAAATTGGGAAAAGGGTAAACCCATAAACATGTTATTTTGTAGCATTGAAGCTCAAAAATCATTTCGTGACCTTGCAGGTCACACTAGGGTTCCGGCGACCCTCCGACTATTTCCTGGCAAAATTTCGAGGTCAAACACCGGTGACCATCAAATAATCTCCAGTCGCGTTTGGAGAAGGTGACCAAGTTGGTCGCCTTCTCCGACGACTGGAGAAGGCGACTGTTATGTTCTCAGGCAAAAGCACGCGTCACAGGGCGATTAGGGTTATTGGGGGTTGTTTGTAGGTTGTCTATGTTGATAGATAAAATTGAAGGGATTAGGGAACTAGGATAATAGGTACGTTTTAAGAGTTTTCCCAACTCTTGATTTTAACTTAACTTCTTTCTTGCTTGTTATTCTATCAGAATGAAAATCCCCTTTATATAAGAGGGTTACAAAGACTTAACTAAAACATAAAACGGAAAGGAAGACTAACTAAAACATAAAAAGGAAACAAGAATCATTAAAGCTCCTTACCAAACTTATTTGCTATCTCTAAAGGAACTAAATCAATTCTAATAGTAAGGATAATAATCTAATAATAAAGAACCTATCATTACTCCCCTCTTGCACATCAAGCTTGAAATCAAGAAAAGTGGGAATGGATTAGTCTGGCGCCGGTGGGTCAATTGGCTCATCGTCCCCTTCGCCGTTAAAGCCAAGCATGTATAGTTGTTGTTTGCACCATGCCCCTTTACCCATGGTTCGTCACAATTATAGCACAGGCCTCGCTTTTGGCGCTCCATCATTTCTGTCGGGGAGAGTTTATGGAATCGAGGAGGACGTGATTGTGGCTATTGGTGCACTGTTATGGCGCAACTAGGTGGTGTCTGGGATGGGCAAGGTTGTCGGGGAGGTGCATGGTGAAGCAAGAGGCCTTTACGAGCATAATCTTGTGCTATGTTAATGGCCTCATCAAGATAAACTGGCCGCATCCTTTCAACATCTATACGTAGAACCTCATCAAGGCCGGCTGTGAACAGATTGACTTGTTGAGAATAAAGGACGTTGTCAGCTCTAGCGAGGAGGGTCTGGAAATCATCTATGAATTATTCCAAATCCCGACCATGTTGTTTGAGGTTTGCCAATTCACCTAACGGGTTTATGCTCTGGGGTGGGTCCAAAACGGAGGGTGCATGCATCTTTTAATTGATTCCAAGAAAATTGTTGACCATCCTGCATGCGACGTTTGTACCACAATTGGGCGCTATCGAACAGATAATACACTGTTGTGGTAACCTTCTCATGATCAGAATGTGGTGATTTCTCAAAGAACAACTCACAACGATGGAGCCAAACAAGAGGGTACCCTTTGCCATCAAAAGTGGGGAACTCCAGTCTGGTGAATCGTGTAGTAGGAATCGGAGCAGTTGGTTGTGGCAGTGCAGTCTCCGGAGTGGCTTGGTTGCCCTGAGAGGCTGTCACAACTGTGGAAGTGGTGGCCTGCGACGTGAAGAAAGAGTGCACCACCTGGGATAGATTGGCTACGGTTTTGGTTAGAGAGTCCATAGCTGCAGGAAGGAGTTCTAGCTTCTTGATGGACGTCTGGATAGCTCGAACCTCGTCCTGGAGTTTCTTGATATCGCCCATATTGACACCCGGCAACGGAACCAAAATGTTATGTTCTCGGGCAAAAGCACGCGTCACAGGGCGATTAGGGTTATTGAGGGTTGTTTGTAGGTTGTCTATGTTGAGAGATAAAATTGAAGGGATTAGGGAACTAGGATAATAGGAACGTTTTAAGAGTTTTCCCACCTCTAGATTTTAACTTAACTTCTTTCTTGCTTGTTATTCTATTAGAATGAAAATATAAGAGGGTTACAAAGACTTAACTAAAACATAAAAAGGAAAGGAGAATCATTAAAGCTCCTTACCATACTTATTTGCTATCTCTAAAGGAATTAAATCAATTCTAATAATAAAGAACCTATCAACGACCAGTTGGTTGCCCTCTCCATTCACCGGAGAATGCATAGGCAGACCTTCTCCAAACGTGACCAGCGACCATCAAACGGTCGTCGGTGTTTGACCTCGAAATTTCGCCGGAAATTGGTCGGAGGGTCACCGGTACCCTATGACCTGCAATTATAAGTCACCAAACGGTTTTTGGGCTTCAATGCTCCAAATAACACGTTTATGGGTTTAATTGCATCTTTTGTAAGTTTAAGGGCCTAATTGCCTCTTCGAGTAAAATTCATGGGCCTAATTGCCTTTTCGAGTAAAATTCATGGGCCTATTTGAGCCTTTCCCTAGCATCAAAAGATTGTTGTGCAAGCCTTAGATCTCCTACAATTATGCTTTCAGTGGTCAATAAGAACATCCCCATCAATGCATCTTGGTGTGGTTTTTAAGGAATGATGACTTAAGTGGAGGAGGGAGGGAGAGGAGAGAGAAGAGTTGAGATCTCAAGCTAAGGACCTGGTTTTTTACATAAAAGTGGGACCTACCCAAAAATAAAAGAAATTCGCCACCTTCCGTGTGCAAGGCAGTTGTGGTAAAAGAGGCGCCCAGTCCGGCGCGTTAAGAACAACATTTTAAATAATTTTTCTTTTCTTTCTTTCTTTTCTTTTTTTTTTTTTTGTTTTTGCCTCCCTCCTTCCCTCCTAGTTGGCACCTAAAAATTTGTGCTAGAAACTTAACAAATGAGGATGCTCTAACAGTCCATGATATGTAAAATGGCCAACAGAAATATGTTATAGTAGTAGTAGTATTGGGAATTTTTATGACCCCTTTTTCAAATATACTTCAAGGGAGGAAGAGAAATACCAGGTAAGCATCGTGGTTTGATACTATCCTCCGTATTATTGTGCTAGTTGTTATGTCTAAAGGACTCTCCAATACTTTTAAAATGCCCATGCTTATTGGAACAGCATAGGGGTTTTCCGCTTCCTGCAAATCAACAATATCATCAGCAAATATGATTAAACTCAAACAGTATGTAATTGTTACATATTCAACAAAAATATTAAGCCAGTAGTAGTCTCATGGTACCTTCTGATAATCACTATACTCAGCTACAGTCCCATGAACGACTAGAGAGATATCAAAAGTTGTTATCTGCAACATAGTCCAATCAGAAAAATGATACTATGAAAGATGTAAAGTGCATCAGATACAGAAATCAACTCAATAGTGAAATATAACACTTCCCGCCTGTAACCTTACAAGGCACTTTGTGTCTTTCTTTATGATTCATTGATGAAGCTTTATTAGTAATTAAAAGAAAGTACTTTCTGAAAGATTTTCTTATCAAAGCTATTCATTTTCAGCTATCTTCCTCAATCAACAATCCAGACAACATCAAATTTCAAGAAACACAATCTTGAATAAAGTCGCATGCATATATAATGTTCCTATCACTTCCGACCACTTTTCTTTCTTCTCTGCCTCTCTCCATTTTTTTTTTTTTTTTGGGGGGGGGGGGGGGGGGGGGGGGGGCGGGGGGGGCATTAGTTAGCAAGATGAACACCAATATCACAAACACCAGATTCAACAATAAGATGGATCACAACAGTTTTTAGGTATTTCATAATATATCAGTACATAAGAGGTTACCATATCTTTTGTAACCTCCCATGGAGCACCTATTATCACTTCATCAACATAACGACAAGCCAAAACACTTAAGCTCCTCTCATGAAGATTCATAATTGGACGGTGTGCACCTCTAGTGGCACTGCAAGAGACACCAATGAAGCAAAACATTTGAGTTATTCAACCAACAAAAGGTAAAATCATCACAATTTGTTGCTCATCACATAATACAGATATTAGGTACAAGCCTATAAAATGCATTAGTAGTGTAGAAACCAAAACATAATTGCTTCCACACAAACAAAAAAAACAAAAAAAAACAAATTCTTTTTTTAGTGAAACAAAAACAATACAAAACAAAAAAAAAAAAAAAAAAAAAAAAAACACTGCTATTAATTGATGCACAATTTCTTTAGTATATAAGACATTAAGAAAAGAAACCTCTATCTATGTTTTAGGTATTCTGCTGAAGGAAAGTGATTCAAATGGATTATCAAAGATAGTGCACAAAGTAGGGAGCCTTTTTACCTGACAGTTTGATCTGTATGAATTCCCACAAGTAGAAAATCTCCGAGGCTCCGGGCAAGCCTCAGTATCTGCAATTATGAGATATTTACCCAATGAATCCAAGTAAACATTCATTACCTCTAGGACAACTAAAATAGTGAAGTGCTGTCTAAAACCTTTTAGGTTATTAGCTTAGACATTTAAGAAATAATGAGCCCGAATTGTTGGGGAAATTGACTGAAATAGACAAATAACTTTCGCAAATGTTTTTTCCCTGAAATGCATTTAGGAAATGTGAGCCCTGAAAGGCATTTAGGAAATGTATTTGCATCTGTTTTCAAACGGTAGTAATAAATGAAAAATAGGCTGAAATGCATTTTCTAAACGCGTTTCCAGAAAAAGTTAAACTAAACCACATTTGTGAAAGCTGCTTTGCCTATTTATTTCCAACTTTCAAATTTTACCTATTTTCAGTCTTACTATTTCAGTTAATAACCCTGAATTATCGACTGCAGTATTGCCTTGAACATGACAGATCAGCAAAAGTAATCAACTCACTGTTTATGCATATCATATGTATTCTCACCTACCTCCACATGTCCAGCATGAAAAAGATCAAATGCACCATCAATATAAACTATGCGAGCATCAGGTCCAGGTCCCTGCAAAGAAAGGTCCAAAGATCTGTGTCATGAAAAGGTAATTCTCAACACTATTTATTAGAAAGATTGGATTCGGATAAACTGGTTATATGCTATTATTTAAAACTAAAGAGGGAATGGGCAGAGATTATAAGGAATTTCCCTGACAGAACCGACAAGATTCAAGAACCAATGCTTAAATCATTGATTAAGTGATCCTCATCAATTGAAACAGTGGTTTACACACCTTCCCATTTGAAAATTGCACAATTCTACGAGAAGTAGGAAGAAAATGAGAAACACGAGTTCCACTCCAAGCAGTGCCATCTTCAGATTTTTGGCTGTGACCATGGCTAAATTGTCGTTGCAAGGATGCATGACTATGAGTGTCTCCAGTGGACCTCTCTCTCACACACAGAAGCATTCGACCTATTTAGTTGCGTTACTGAAGTTCGTTAGTTTTGGAAAAGGACAAAAAATCCTTCAGATTATCACATCAGCAGACAAAAATTGGTAACTTTTATTTGTCCTTTCTTTCTTTGGAATGAGAGGGGAAGAAGAAAAACTGAGGGAAAAAAACTTTACCAACGATATCAGTGCTCGAGACTCCTTCAGTGCGCTTGATCTGTTTGTAGCGGCCGGCCTTCTTAGCAAGGGCATAAGCATCAGTTCCATCAGGAAGAACACAAGGATCGTCCCCATGAATAATATAGTCTATATTGTATTCATCAAAAAGTTTTTTCATAAAATCTTCAGTGATAGCATATGGAGCATCAGGGATAACTTCATCCACCCACTTTACAGCACTAACCATAATCATCCTGCAAAGTATACAAGCACAAAACTACATTTGACATTTGCTGAGACAATCTTACAAAATCACTTATGAAGCATCTCTTTCGAGTTTCAACAAGTGAGACCAAGAGAAGAATACTGTTACAAGGAAATATGATTATATGAATCCAATATAAAAGTCACCTTCGCGCAAAATATTTACACACAGTACATGGAAAGTTCCCAGATTTTATATATTGATCCCTTCAGGCCTCTCAATGACAGTGGCAACAGAAATTGTCAAATGAAAAATTGCATGAAACCCAGCTGTGCCAAAAATGGGAGAGGTCACAATTGTTAACAGTCAGTGTAGTAGTCCAACGGTTAATAGTTATGTGCAGGTTCAATTGTGAGCACTCAGCAGAACTGTAATTAACTAAAAGGTACAAAAACATCTATATCAGTATATATGTATATGCCCAAGTTTCATCATAAGTATATGGTGTTGGAAGAATAGATATGGAGCTTGTAAGCACTCACTATATTACGAGAATTTGTTAGAGTTTGAAGGTACTGCACATTCCAAACCATTGCAGAAAATGACTAGCCAGCATTTTATGTACTCAACTGGAATTTTTGTTTAAAGAGGAACTCAATTTGCATTATTTGAATGGAAATCATATAACTCCATAGCATTAATATCATGCATCAAACAATGACATCCAATTTAAACGGAAATGTTCCCTATCACTCAACGAAGCTTGCAATTAAGTTCAAGCAACGAAAATTTGGAACTGGGGCTTTAATGAGATTTCAGGCGCGTGAAAGAATCTAAGTTTCCACCCAATTATCAAAAGATCCCAAAAATAAAAATAAAGGAGACATGGCCAAATTTCAGCTAAAGAAAATAAATCAAGAGAAAATTAACATGACACCATACGAAAATTAGATCAATAATGCCTTCACCAGCGAGGGAAGAAAGGAAATGGATAATAAAATTTAAAAAAAAAATGTAAGTTAGGAAAAAAACCTCTCGCTAAGAGGAGTGACGGGAGGACCTTTATTGACGGTGATTTCCTCATCGCTAACTACGCCAACAACCAATTGGTCGCCGAGAGCCCGAGCTTGCCGGAGGGCATTACAGTGGCCGTAATGCATCATGTCGAAGCAGCCATCCATGTACACCCTAATCGGCCTCTTCTTCTTCTTGCTCCATGCGCCCTCCGGAAAAGCCAGCCGGAACCCGAGCAACGATAACCCTAAAGCTACCCCTCCGATCAGCCATGTCGCTACAACACGCGAACTAAGCGTTGCATTCTCCGACTGACTCGCCTCTGAACCCATCGTTGCCTGTCCGAGCTTCTGTTGGGATTCTCCTCCCAAAAATAATAATATTCCAAAATAAAAATTACTTTTTCGATTAATATTATTATCAAAATATTTAATTTTTTGTACTATTTTATTGGCTGAACGTATTTATAGTGAAAATTTCATTTTTAGCTTTAGAAATAAGTAGGAAAATTAAAGAGTGTAATTGTCTTCTATTTAGGGATGTTTTAGCTAGAGAGGGCAACATGTAAAGTATTTTTTTTATTATTATTATAAGGAAGGGGATACCAACATGTAGAGTATTTATCCATGCATTGAAATGTTTTTGAATTTAAATATATCTAAAATTATTTAAATCTAAATCTAAATGAATAGTATATTTTTTTTTAATGCTAGTGACTCTTTTTTTTTTTTTTGAAAATAATGCTAGTGACTCTATTATATCTACTATCTACTATCTACTATCTACTATCTACTATATATATATATATATATATATATATATATATATATATATATATATATATACTAATAAGAGCCCAAGAGAGTTAGGCCTATAATGGGTAGAAAAAATGGCGGTCACAGATTTTAATCAAATGAATGGCTCAGATTGATTAAAAGATTGATAAGATTTAAATTTTACACTAAAATTTTTTAAAATACCCACACACCGTTACTAATTCCGTTAAAATTTTAAGAATTTCCATTAGTTCACCGTTAAATTACTCATTAATTTCAATAAAAAAAAAAAAAAAAAAAAAAAGGTTTTAGGTTCGAACCTCATCCCAATCAAAGTATTTTATTAATACCATGAAAAAATTAAAAAATATATAATTAATAAAGCCAACCATATTAACTACTTGAGAGATTTTGTGACAAAGAGAGTATTCAAATCACACAACAAATTGAAGTGAGAACTACCTTGCAATGTCCTTGTTTGACATTGTTTAATTTTTTTTAAAGTTTTTCTAATTTATCCTTAATTATATGATTATCCATTTAACTTTTCCGTTAAATACCATTAATTCACCGTTAGTCTAATTCTAATATTAACGTCTAATATAGAATTATAATTACACCATTAATCTAATTCTAATATTAAAGTCTTAATAGAACTTAACCACAAATCCTAATGTTGAAATCTCCTCAAACAATATTAGTATATATTTAATATTTTATGCCCTAATTTTTATTTGTTGTCCCTTATGTCCCGTATTTGATTTCAACCATACCTATACAATTATTTTATTGACAATTATAATCAATCTTGACTATATTATCTTGCATTTGTAAACTTAGAATTACCTATTTAACCCGCACGGGCTTAGCTCAATGGTTTAGTGGGCAGTATTTGGGAGAAGAGACCAAGGTTTGAACCTCGGCGGCGGCAGTGCGGGAATTATGTCCAAACTGGGCAGATTCCTTGTTCGCACCGGCATTTGGTACTGTCTGCTGAACCATTGAGTCACCGTGATTTACAACTTCCCACAATGCTCTGTCGGGTCAGAGTGTGGGGACTCAACCTTTGGGAGAAGAATTGCCTATTTAAATACGCAAATTCAACCTTCAATTATCTATGCATGAACAATTTCAATATAATCTTGCCTTAATATACTTTAAAGTACTTATTTAAAAAAAAAAAAAAAAAAAAAACATTGGGCATTATCCAATCGCACAATGCGCGTAAAAAACTAGTTGTAGTATATGTTCAAACATAATGAAACACACAAAGTCATGGATGGAGCCAAAGGGGGGGCAGGGGGCAGTTGCCCCCACCCTCACCCCATATGTAATAGTTGTATGTATATATGTATATATATAGTACAAGTTTCAGTATTAGTATAAAGAAATAGATAAGAGTTAACAAAAAGTGAGATAGATTAGTTGATAGAACATATGTTTGGTTATTGTAGTGAAGGTTTAGAGTTTGAATCCTTTGTTGTCATTATCACAAATTTACAATTTCTCTTAACTTTAACACAATCATATTGTTAATAGCTTTTTTAATATTTAATTTAATTTAATAAAATACACACACACACACACACACACACACACACACACACACACACACACACACACACACACACATATATATATATATATATATATATATATATATATATATATATATATATATATATAACATTCCTTTATATTAAAAATGAGATGTGTAATTTATAATGTGTTTTCTATTCAAATTTTTTTATCAAATTAATTATGTTTCATATTTTCTTATGAATATTTTTAATAAAATTTCTATGTGTTTTATTATTCGTTCATATCCAATAATATTCATACCTATATTTTTTTGGGGTAATTTATTTTTTTAAAAAAATTATCTCTTTTGTTTTAATGTTTCACCTTTACTCGAAAAAATTAATGGATCCGGCTTCTTTGCCCCCTCTCAACAAAATTCCTGGTTCCGTCCCTGCACAGAGTCAACAACGCCTCCACTGAGGCTCGATCTCATGACCCCCACATGGGAAATGTCACTACATGCCACCTGAGCACAAGGTGCTTGGCAAATGAACAGTATATATACTCGTTCCAAAACACGTTTACTATATTTCAAACTATATATATGTGTGTGCGCGGGCGCACACGCATTATCGAATATGAAATCTTTGTTGTTATTTGAACCTGTGTGCAATGTTATTTTGTCATGCCGAACTTGTCATATTAAGGGGCGTTTGGTTCAGGTTATATAACATAACCAAGGGAATGTGACATTCCAAAGCTCACATTCCGGTGTTTGGTTCATATTATCTTAGGGAATCTAACATTCCCAAGGAATGTCACATTCCCTCCACATAGGATTTTGAAAGGAATGTGATTCCTTTCGGGGTCGTTTGGTTCACAGAATGTCAGATTACCTTAGGGAATGTTAGATTCCTGGAAATGTTAGATTACTGAGAATGTTAGATTCCTGTGTTTGGTTAAAATTGGGGTATGTAATATAATCATGTTTGGTTTAGGGTTATCTTTTATAATATGTAATATCATTAACATATTTTCATATATTTTAATAAATTTAAAAATTAAAATAAATAAATAAGATAACGGTATCATATATAATTACATGATTTTAAAATATTAACTAAAATATTGAACTTGAGAAACAAAATTAAGTATACTACAACTTGAGAAACAAAATTAAGTCACTCAGGCACATTAAGTACAAAACTCACGCATATTAACATCACGCACATTAAGCACAAAGCTCACGCACATTAAGAACAACACTCACGCACATTAAGTATAAACCTCACGCACATTAATCGACCGCACAACCGAACGGGAAGCAACAAATGCACCTGATCCCTTCCCAATATATATATATATATATATATATATATATATATATATATATATATATATATATATATATATATATATATATATATATATATATATATATATATATATATATATATATATATATATATATATTTTGTAATTATATATATTTTATTTTTATTATGTTATGTTAGCATATAAAATAATTTTGTTTCTCAAGTTCAAGATTTTAGTTAATATTTTAAAATCATGTAATTATATATGATACCGTTATCTTATTTATTTATTTTAATTTTTAAATTTATTAAAATATATGAAAATATGTTAAGGATATTATAGTGTGTATAAAAGATAACCATAAACCAAACATGATTATATTACATAACCCAATTTTAACCAAACACAGAAATCTAACATTTCCAGTAATCTAACATTCCTAGCAATCTAACATTCCCTAAGGTAATCTGACATTCCGTGAACCAAACGACCCCTTAGGGTTTGAGAGAGTTGTGTACACAATATGACCCAAGTCATTGTTATTCCTAGGTTTAGTAATTGAGTTAATACCATCTAGAGTCCTCCGAGTTTAGCGGTTTTGTCACGTTTAGTCCTAAACTTTCAAATTACTATCCATAGTCCTTTGACTTTCAATTTATTACCATATGTGGTCCAAGTTAACCCCCATGGTCCTTCAACTATCAAATTTTAACCACCCATGGTCCTTCCAAGAGGGCCGCGGCTGGTTAAATTTTGAAAGTTGAAGGACCATGGGTGGTTAACTTGGACTACGGATGGTAACAGTTTGAAAGTCGAAGGACCATGGGTGGTAATTAAAAAGTTTAAGACTAAACATGGCAAAATCACTATACTCTGAGGATCCTAGATGGTATTAACTCTTTAGCAATTAGTTATATGTCTATTATGAATTTTTATCTCATGATACGTATGTATTTCCTTTTATTAGATTAGATAGAAAGAATTTGACAAGATGGGTAAGATTAATTATAAACTCATGACTATTTATAAATTCTACAAGAAGATTATCAAGTTTAATACCATGTTTCGATTTATCTTTAATTAGGACTTGATTCAATGAATTCTACTTAATGGATTATAAGGCATGTTCTATAACTCCAATTGGCAATTATTATCTACTTGATGGATACTTGTACAAAGAAAATAGATTATGTGTGTCAAATTGTCCTTTAAGAGAAATATTCATCTAAGAAGTTCATAGTGATAGATTAATGGATCACTTCGATGTGACTAAAACTTATGGGGTTCTACATGAATACTTCTTTTGGTCCAAGTTGAGAAGGGATGTGGAAAAGTTTGTTAGCAAGCGTGTTAATTGCAAACAAGTTAAATCACAATCTTTTCCACAAGGATTACACACCATTACTTGTTCCTAAGAAATCATGGACTTATTTATTTATGGATTTTATAGTAGGTTACCTAGAAGCAGAAGGACCATGACTCAATCTATGTTGTTGTTGATCATTTTAGTAAAATTGCTCATTTTATTGGTTGTCACAAAATTAGCGATGTCTCTCATAGTACAGATTTATTCTTTGAAGAGGTAGTGCATTATACTCACGCACTTAAAGAATTATTTTGAAGCACATTAAGTTTCGTTGCAGTTTCAATTCAGAGCGATGCACCCTAAGGTGCGTGATATTAATGTTTAAAGTGCGCGATATCAATGGTCAATGTGCGTGTATTTATATTAAGCACTCAGTGACCATGTCTAAATCTTAAGGTGACTAAACTTACCATTTAATGTTTAATGTGAGTTAATTAATGAAACATACGTAAGCACGTTAATAGAATAACACATGTTGGTTGAATATGTAGCATCAAAAGAGACAACATCTCCAAATGCAGCAAAATTCTTTTTTGAGATTGGATCTGCCCAAAATAATCTACTCGTCTGCTCATCTTCATCAACATCATACTCAAAAGCAAACGCGGGGCACATCTCTTGTTTTTTAACAAGATTATGCACGAGTATTTGTGCATCAGCACCCAATATGAAGGCTCTGAGATCCCTTATGACATTTTTAAAGTCAACAACAGTTGCCCCAACTTCAGAGTAATCCCCCACAATTTGACTATATAAACCATGTGATTTTGATGCCCTAATATTTGCTTTAGCACAATTTAGTATAAATTTCTGGTGTACAACAGAGATGTTTCTGTTTCCCTTTAGGAACTGCCTTGCAAGGACTGAATACATGCTATGATTATGTTTTTCAATAAATGTCTTAACCTCGTACTCGACACTTCCAATGTACTTACAAATAATCCTAGCTTTGCAACCAGTTCTGTTTGAAACTCTCCTCCGTTTCGGATTGGAATAACCTTCTCCTGCATCTGCATTTGATTTGGAGTGACAATGTTGAGCACCTGAGTTCTTAAATCATTCTCTACTACAAACGATTTTCTTTAGAGTTATAGTCCCATCACCTGCTCTAACGAGAGAACTAGACCTTGTGTCAAATCCAATTTTGGTAGCATAATTCTTGTAAAATTCAATGCCAACATCCAATGGTTTAAAAGTCCTGTGATCGCATGTGGCCATGTTGTTAGGTGTGGTCATATGGTCAAGTATAGGCCATTAGATTAGATAGATCCAATGAATCATACTAATCAAGATTTTTTCAGTATTTTCACGCATATTCTCCTATCCAGCGAACTGCAAGGGTAAACTCGTCATAAAACACCGGAATAGGGAAAATCACATTGTTGTGTGTTTTATTACACTATTGGTGCATGTTGTCAACACTGTTTGGGTATTCTGGAACCCGTCCGCTATAAATGGCCATTGTAATTACCATAACACGGGAATACACCATTGGTGTGTTTCACTGTAGTGTGTTTTATTACACTATTGGTGTATGTTGTCAACACTATTGGTGTATTCTAGAACTCGTCCGCTATAAATAGCCACTGTAATTACCATAACACCCCCACTTACCAAAACGCGCGAAAATCCTCAAAATTACCATTGCTGTTAGATTAAATTGATTCAACGACACAGATACGACCACACCTAATGACATGACCACATACGAGCGCTCTTCTATATAGAATAAAGTTCAAATGTGGCGGGGTTTTCCCGTGCGGCGAAATTCCAGAATACACCAACAGTGTTAACAATATGCACCAACAGTGTTAGAAAAACACACCATAATGAAATGCAATAAAACATCACAGAATACACAACAGACTCAAAAAAATACACCATATAACTCACCACCCCTAATGGTGTATTTCTGAACAGTGTATGGTGTTTTTACACACACCTAATGGTGTGTGTTTGGTGATGCAGGGCTCTGTTTACTCTGTTTTTGTGGTGTATTTTCCTAACGTTGATGGTGCATATTTGTTGAAGTATTGGTGTTGCCGCACCGTAAAAAATCGTCGTACCGTAAGACACTGTCGCACCTGAACTCGCCTATATATATATATATATATATATATATATATATATATATATATATATATATATATATATATATACACACGCTAAAAGTAGAAAGACATATTCAACCCATTTTTTAATACTCAATAATTTATTACAAATCCACAATCGTTGCAGTAGTGAGTTTATTTCAGCCAACAGGCCACAAGCGATTAAGCAAATTCATAATTCTCAATAGAACAGAGTAGAACTGAACTGAAGTGCACAAAACTACGAGGCTTCTTCCTGAGCATTTTGTTTTGAAATTAGAGGATGAGGAGGGGCATATTATGCCACTTTTGGAGATTTGTTCAAGTACAAGCAACTCAGCTTCCATGTCACTGCCATTCACAGAAACCACAATCAAGTAATTAATAAAACTGTTGGGCAGCGGTCGGTAAAGGGATAAATTCAACCCCATAGTACGTGGCTAAGGAATTGTTGGACAGAATCACAGAGACCTGTAGGCCGGGCTAAGTCCAACACCCGAAAAAATAAAGTTGTGCCTACAGCTTTTGGTGTAATGGTAAGCGTTTAATCTAACTAATGGTATCAAAATCAGGTCACTAAAACTGTGCAGTTAAGACTGACAAGTCCAGCACCCGGTGGCTAGGAAGAATTGAAGAGAATTGTTGGGGGAGACCGATGAAGGGCCAAGTCCAATACCAGGTGGCTAGGGTATTGAAAGGCCAGCAACATGCATCTTAAGAATGTGATAAAGCTAGTGAAACATTTATTTTTGGGTTTGGTCAAAAATTATTTATCTTAGAAACTTACTCATAGCCTGTGTCACTCTTCTCCCATCTGGGGTCACAAATCTTGTAGGCCTCACGATTTTGGCGGCTCCACAAGCATATCCTCCGCCGCTCCCCGGCGCTTCAAAGGTGAAATTCTTGGGTAGCCTGACTGTTTTATTGGTGGTTCCAGCTTCCCCAACAGAGAGTTGGAATTTACTCACGGCGGCTCTAGATCCCTTCTTGCCCCACGAGCTAAGCACCCCTCCTTTGCAGCAGTTTTCTACTTGCTGATTGTAGGGAGTACCGGGCAGCAAGTCCACAACCTCCGGAGCCCTCCGACAAGAATGTGGGATGTTTCCTTTGAATCTGGAACAATCTCCTTGCTCTGTTGTTTGAGCTCCCATCATGCTCCATATCACCTCGTACTTTGCCCATCTCCATCCCAATGTCCAACCTGGTTCTCGGATTTTCCTCGACTTCTGATAGTTGTATATGGTCACAACCGCCTGTCAAATTTCACAATTGCAAACAATTCAACGATGTAGAAGGGCCTAGGCGTTAGTCGGGCTCTCGGGGTACCTAGTGCCTAAGCGGGCCAGTAATAATATTAAGAAAAACACAACAATGTACATTAAAATATATATATATATATATATATATATATATATATATATATATATATATATATATATATATATATATATATATATAGAGAGAGAGAGAGAGAGAGAGAAAATTTCAATTTTGGTCCACTAACTATTGGGGTTGTGTTAATTGCAACACTTGACTTTCAAAAATGTTTATTTAGTACCTTGACTATGCAATTTCTATCAATTTTGGTCACGCCGGCCAAATTGCCGGCCAAATCTCACCGAAAAATTTTAATAGGTCAATTTATGAGGGTATTTTAGTAATTTTACTCCTCTTTTTTCTTCTCCGATGAGCTTCTCCATTTCCGGCGACGTTCTTCGCCATTTCCGGCGATGTTCTTCAGCGGGGGGAATTTGAAGTCGCCCAACATGCCGCAGCTCTTCACTGTAAACGTCACGGCTGCGCCATAGATTCCGATGCTCCTTCTCTTCAATTCTGCATACAACCCGAGGACTTCATCGTAGTGAAACGCTCTAAAATACCCAACAAAAGTCGGATTCCAAATAGAAAAATCGTGGTCTCTAATTCTGTGAAATATCCATTTGGATTCAGCTAAAAGGTCGAACTTGGCGTAGCTATTGAGAAGCTTGGAGCCCAAAGACGAGTCGTGTTCAAGCCCGCGTGTTAATATGCAAGCGTGTAGCTTCTTCAGGAATTTGTGTCTGCACAGTTTTCTAGAGAAGAAGCAAGCTTTACAGACAATGGCGATGTACGAGAAATATAGCAGTAATCTCAGAATATAGCAGTACATTCATATCCAAGAGTGTTTAAGAATGCATAAACTCAGGCATGTCTTTGAACTCTTGATTTCTTAGAGATGTACGAGAAATAACAAGAACTCCCCAAAATCGCCATTGACTGGCCGGAGAAGAACATCGCCGGAAATGGAGAAGCTCATCGGAGAAGATAAAAGAGGAGTAAAATTACTAAAATACCCTCATAAATTTACCTATTAAAATTTTCCGGTGAGATTTGACCGGCAATTTGGCCGGCGTGACCAAAATTGATAGAAATTGCATAGTCAAGGTACTAAATAAACATTTTTGAAAGTCAAGTGTTGCAATTAACACAACCCCAATAGTCAGTGGACCAAAATTAAAATTTTCTCTCTCTCTCTCTCTCTCTCTCTCTCTCTCTCTCTCTCTATATATATATATATATATATATATATATATATATATATATATATATATATCACTCCGTCGAGTTAGCTGACTCAAGCGCCTAGACCGCCTAGTCGGGAGCTGAATTTAGCCGACTCAAACGTCAAGTTATCGGATTTAGGCGTCTAGACCGCCTAGTCGGCTGACTAATTGGCTGGTCAACTAATGTCTGCCTAAGACTAAGATCCCTTTGGCCTAGGGGTGTCTAATGTCTAATCAGGAAATTAAAACAAATCTTTAGATTTATTTCAGAAAATTGAAAATATGTTTACTGTCTCAACTAAAATATTAAACCGGTCGAATATGCTTAACAAAAAAAATGTAGATGAGCTTACAACGTATCCATCGGGTGTCCAGGAGATGACATCCCAGTTTATGGTGATGTTTCCACCATGGTTAAGATCATGACTGGCAGCATCTGGGAGAGATGCAAAAGGGGAAAAATGTCAAAAGGGAAATAAATTAAAATTGAGAGTACATAAAGAAGATGATAGTGCATTGCACATTACAGTAGAAATAAAGTAATTACAATTACTAGCAGATGAGAAGCTGAAGCAGCAACTGAAGAAGGCCAGCACTAGCAGTAGTAGTATTGACCTGGAAAAGCCCATCTCCAAAATTAGAAGAATGGAATTGAAATACAGTACTCCATTATTGGCAAATGGTGACACTTTCTTTAAAGACTTGATAAAGTTGACTTAGTCCACGAAGCTGTCATGTTTGAATTTATGAGATTGTAGAATTCCAGGTCACAGGCATGTGCTGTAATTTTAGAATGGGGCAAACATTACTTTTAATTAAATATTGTTGCGGCATTATTATTTTTAATCATATTTATTTAATTTTATTACATTACATTCTTAATTTTCAATTGTTTGCGACAAATAATCATATATTTAAAATTTTGATTAAAATGTAATTTTGTGATTGTAGAATTTCAGGTCCCGGCATTAGCTGTAATTTTAGACTTTGTGCTATTGTTGCCGGTACAAGCTTAACTCATTGGTTCAATAGGTAGTATTTGCGAAAAGAGACTAAAATTTGAACGAATCTTGGTAACGGCATTGTGGGGATTATGTTCAAAGTGGACAAATCCATTGTACGCACCAGCATTTGGCGTGGTCTACTGAGCCATTAAATTACCGTAATTTACATCATTCAAAATGCTCAGACAGGGGTGTGGCGTGTGGGGCCCTTGGGGTTGAGGATTCAGTCTTTTGAGAGAAGAATTTGTGTTATTGTTTTGTATAATTTAATTATAGGTAGTGGCAAGTCAAACATGAGGGCGGACATGGTTGACGTGAAGAAGTGCAAGAAAGCAAGATATCCGGCCAGCAAGGGTTAACATTAATTTAATTAAGAATGCACCTTCAGACATTTTGGTTTCTTCTGCCACCGTTTCTTGGTTGTCTTTGTTGTTTGAGGAATAAGCTTCAATGTCAACTCTCACTTCTTTTTTTTTTTTTTTTCATTTTCTTTTAGTTTTATTTTTCCCAACTAGAATTTTGTGGATTTAAATTTTGTCCATCAAATTAAAGTTTATGAAAATCCATCTTTTTTTTCTCAATTTAAAAAATAGAATTTTGTCTACTTTCTATCCGCCAAAATTTTGTTCTGTTCACTTTCAATGAACTGAAATAGGAATTAATGAACATGCTATTTGGTAGTCTTTTTGTTTACTATTTGGATTTAGTTTTGACTTATGAATGACTAGCCGGCCAAACTTGTTCTGAAAATGTCCATATTCTGAGAATAAAGAGATGTTTTTCATCTCAACTAAGAAATAAAGTTGCTAGCTGATAATTGAGTTACTCGTTATCCAAAAGGATATAGTGCGATAGAGAATTGTAAAATAAAAATTCAGGGGCCATATTAGTTTATTATCATGGTAATAGCCAAAAACATATCATGACAATACACAAATATAATTAGGTTGGGAAAGAAAAGTACTCCGTAAGAATAATTGTCTGATCGTTTCACAACATTGCAGCAAAGCCTACATGACACTGCAATAAACTGTTTAGTTCAAAAATTTCCACACACACACACACAAAAAGCTGAAATGGTGATAGTCGTAAGGTCTTTAAAAAGGCAAAATATCACACGACTAGCCAGTTCATGGTTCTTTCGAAGCCCATTTTTATATCTAAGAAACCAAGCGTATTCATCAATTATATTGCTACGTGAAAGATCAAATATCGAGAGAAATGCAACTGTACACACAGGAAAATGCATGGATATGTAAGTATATTCACTGTTATCGAGTTATCCATGCAGGTAGTGTATGATGGTGTGATGGATCACTATGTTATCAACTGTTATGAGAAGGAAATAACTACAAAAGATAATTGATTATCCGGGAAACTACGCAGGAAAGAAGAAACCTCTAGATGAAAAAGTATGGTTTTTTTTTTAATGCTGAAATGGCAATGTTCTGAAGCAATGAAGATAGTACACTCCAGAGCACTTAATGCTCAAGAATTAAACCCCTTTGAAGGGTCATCTTCTTGACTATCAGAGTTACCCAAGACCAAGACTAAGCAAAGAGTATCTGCAATGGCAATCACTACTTTTTCTCTTCTGCTTTCCGTGGCTGACGATACCAGCATGAAAAAAAAAAAAAAAAAAAAAGAATTAGTGGTAAGAAATTTGACATGTTATCTGTAATAAAACACATTTTATAATCCTAAGGAATTAGATCAAGAAACCAGCACGAGTAACTGAACAAGCAACAAAAACCAAAAATGGAAGCCATGCTCAAACAACACGCAACCTGCAAAATAAAGCTTCCAGAACTTTACATTGTTTACAAGTTAAATCCTCATCAGACTTCAAAACATCAAGAGATGATCTTTCATGTGTCTTATCAATTTATCAACATGCAGGTCTAATATGGACAAATATAAACAAAGGGCCAGTTACAAGTAGAAAAACACAGCAGACAAAGGGGATTAGTCTACCAGGAGCACTTAACCTTACCATTAAAAGTGCCATGATAGCTAAGGCTTAAGTATATAGTTACTTGAACAGAGAATGATACTTCTTATACTTTTGCAGACCATGAAGCAGACCTCTGAACTGTTATGAGTTCTAACTCTATATTGAATGATCTTTGACAAAACGATGATAAGCTGAAATACATCCACTAATTTTTTTGTAAATTAGTAATAAAGGAGCAATATTTGCCTTAGGCACTATGCATACTACCTATTCGACGATTTGCCT
The DNA here is from genome assembly GCF_001879475.1 of Ipomoea nil. Classification (NCBI taxonomy): domain Eukaryota; kingdom Viridiplantae; phylum Streptophyta; class Magnoliopsida; order Solanales; family Convolvulaceae; genus Ipomoea; species Ipomoea nil. Next base: position 404,390 of record NW_017617996.1, on the reverse strand, counting down.
CGTTCAAAAACAAGCAGCAGTCCAGTCCCGTTAAAAGCAATAGAATAGAATAGAAAATAAATGAAAACAATAGAAAGGAGTAAAAGCAAAGAGAAAATAACCTTAATTCCAAGGAATGGTTGGTTGAGCTCTTCTACAGGAATAACAACAGGCCACTTCTCGCCAGCTTCACGGAACATCTGCTCGGTCTCGAGATACTGCCCCTTCTCGAGAATCATGGTGCGAATGTTTTGGGCGGGGGTGGAAGTGGCATCATATGTTTGCTCGATGCCGTTGACGAAGGTGACAGTGATCTGCGGCGGGTGGTCGTCGGTGCGGCGCTTCACCTGGATTTGACAAGCCGGGTTGGACTCCTTCGCCTTTGGGGCGTTGCATTGGGCTAAGAACTCCATACATGACGCGATGCGCGGGTCGATCGCGTTGAACTCAATTTTCACCTTCAATAGAAATTTCAACATTTTTTTTTGCTGCCTTCTCTTTGCTCTCTCTCCTGGCGGATCAAGGATTTTATATGAGTGGGGGCAAAGACGTGAAGTTAAAATCGTTTTAAAAATGTCCGTGACAAAATATCAAACACCAATAAGATTAGCAATCACAGTCTTTAATTAATAGAGAAAAAAAAAATAGTAGTCTGTCAGTCTCTAAAATTAGCACTAATACATAGATTAGAGACAATATACTGATTACAGGGAAAATATGTCAATATACACAGTAACACCAGCCCATTGTTCATACACCACCAAGCTGGTTTTTAGGACTTCTCAAAGAGAGCATTCATCACGCCACTCTAAGTAAGAAAGGTCATGATTTGGACTTGTCATAAATTGAATCTGGAGCCTCCATTACACTTATCCATTTCAAATTTTACTGTTGTTGGCATTATGCAACTGAGTGTATAGTTGTATACAACAAGCTTTGAAGTAAAAAATGCCAAGTAGGGATGAAAATAGGCCTGGGCCTGCTATAGAAATCTTAGGTCTGAGCCTGGGCCTGGGCCTGTATGTAGGCTTTTTGTTAGGTTCAAGTCTGAGCCTACAATTGGCTTGGCTTGGCCTGAAGTCTTTTTAAAAGACTATTTAATATGTAGTCCTTAAAAAGGCTGGAGGTTTTGAGCCTATTTAAGGCCTACATAACATGTTATATGCTCTAAGCCTTTTTAATACGTACGTACATGTAAAAATATTTTAAAAATTTACCTAACACAAATATACACTAAGTCACTAACAAAGCTAATACATAAGTATATCACCACAAATCTATGATTATATATCACATGACAATCAATCAATAACTACAAAATCAAGTTCATAATACAAAATCCAACAACACCAAGTTTAATAACCACAAAACCACATGTCCATAATACAAAAATCCAACACAAGTTTAAAACACAACACAAAACCACAAGTCCCAATGACTTCTTCACTAATAGAGTTGCTTTCAATTGGTTGACTTAAAGAAATTGATGGAGTTGAAGTTGTAACATTCTTGTTAACTTGTTCAGAAATAGATTTAATTGTATTGTTGGTTGTCATCCTATATAATCTCATAGATATTTAACAATCAATACTTTCAATAGCAAAACATAAACAAATAACATCTACCAACTACTATTAAAATATTATATATTATATATTAATATATTAAAGTTATAACAAATTAAGTAATTAACATTTAATCAATATTCAATAACATATTAACATTTAACAGTAGAATTTTTTTTTTTTGGGTGTAACAACATTTAAAAGTAGATTAGTAGAAGAAATAATCGTCCGGCAGCACGCACAGGCACAGCAGTACAGCACGCACAGGCACAGCAGTACAGCACGCACAGCAGGTCAAAGCAGGCAGCAGCAACCAGCTGATGTCAGGCCGCAGCCACCGCCGCACCACGCACCCTGCGGAGTCCGGACACAGCCGCAAGGCGCAGGCAGCAGCAGCCGCCTGATGCCAGGCCGTAGCCACCACCGCACTACGCACCCTGCAGCCACTGGCCCACCGCAGCACCCCGCAGCCGCAGCCTCCACTCACATTCACACTCACGACAGTTTACATATATATACCACTAACCGTACAATAACTAGGGAGTCAGAGTGAATAATACCTGTTGCTGTTGTCTCCGTCGCCGCACTGCCGGAGATTCAGACCGCCGTCGCCTCGCCGTCCCGCGTCCCTGCGTCAGACTGCTGCGACTTGCGTCGGTGACTCGGTGCGTAGAAATGAATTTTGGGAATTGGGGGCTTGGGGCTAGGGTTTACGTGTATACTTAGGAATTTATTTTAATATAAAATTATAAAAATATGATGGGTAGTAGGTGCTATTCCCTCTGTCCCATTTTATTATCTGGTTTGATTAACGGGACTGAAATTTTTAATTTAAATTTTCATAATATTAAGTTTAGTATCAATATACAAAATTTATATATTTAGAAATTACGCTAAAAATAATATTACACACAAAAAATTAAATTTAAAAAGAATAAAAATTACTAAAGAAAATAAACCAAGAAGAAATAGTTGATTTGACAAATTAATAGTAAATAGAACAGATAAAATGGAACAGAAGAAGTAATATATAAATTTATTATTATTATAATAATAATAATAATAATTATTATATATATATATATATATATATATATATATATATATATATTTATTTATTTATTTATTTATTTATTTATGAGTTAATTACTAAAATGATCCCTTGACTATAGCGAAATTACCAATTTAGTCCTTAATTATTTTTTTTAACCAATTAAGTCTCTCACCTTTAAAATTTTAACCAATTTGGTTCTCCGTTAGTTTGACAGTTAGTCAACCGTTAACTTGGGACCAAATTGGTAATTCGCTATAGTCAAGGGACCATTTCAGTAATTAACTTTAAGGGTCCGCAATTAAGTACAAATTTCTCGAACCGAACCGTACCAAACTGGTTAGATTCAGTAATATACCGAACAACTGAAAGGTTTGGTAAAAACTCGAACCGAACTGAATTGTTCAATAAAAATCGAACCGAACCGAATATCGTTTGAACTTTAGATTGCTATTTTGTTATATATTATACTTTGGATATGAAATATGTAAACACCATAACTAGGGGTGACCACGGTTCCGGTTCCGGTTCCAATTCCATGGATGGCAAAACCGGAACGGGAACCTTATAGTAAGGTTCCGGTTCTAACCGAAATTATTTAAAAAAAAAAACACTATAATATTTAATTTTTTTCGATTTGCAACCGGAACCGCCGGTTCCGGTTTTAAGATTTTACAAACCTTAACCGGAACCGGAACCGTACGAACGGTTCCGATTTGCACAGTCACGGTTCCGGTTTGAACCGTGGTCATCTCTAACCATAACACATAATATAGAACTTTTGATACCAAACTATAAAGAAATCAAATAAAACATTTACGAAAGATACTCGTGAGAATATGAGCTGAACGGCAGAGCAAGTCGCAAGGGACTTGGATTTACTTTTTATTTATTTATTTATTTATTTATTTATTTATTATTATTATTATTATATTTAAAAAATCAAACAGTATTCGGTTTAGTTCAATTTTTTACCGAACAATTTGGATCAGTTTTTTATCGAACCGTTCGGTATACAAGAATCCAATACCGTTCGGTTGTTCGGTATATTACAGAACCAAACTAGTTCGGTTCGGTACGGTTCGATTTGAGAAAACTAAATCGAATTGCCCACGCCTAAAGTTAATTACCAAAATGGTTTCTTGTCAATAGCGAAATTACCAATTTGGTCTCAAGTTAACGGTCAAACTAACGGAGGATCAAATTGGTTACAAATTTTAAAATTGAGGGACTTAATTGGTTACAAAAAATAGTTAAGGATCAAATTGGTAATTTCGCTATAGTCAATGGACTATTTTAGTAAAAGTAAATACCCAAAATGGTCCCTCGACTATAGCTAAATTCACAAATTGGTCCTCAACTTTCAATTTCAACCAATTAAGTCCTTAACTTTGCAATTTTGACACGATTTGGTTCTCCATCTATTTGACCATTTGTTGACTGTGATCGACGATCTCTAGAAGAACCTTCAGCTCTCGTTGGAGCACGTGGAGGCCTCCAGGATGACGTTGCACCGGTTCGGAAACACGTCGTCTTCTTCGCTCTGGTACAAACTCAACTACATTGAATCCAAATGGAGGATGAAGAAAGGCGGCCGGATTTGGTAGATTGCTTTCGGCAGTGGAATCAAATGTAACAGTGTGTTCTGGAAATGCAACCGGAACCTTAAAAAACCCGACGATGGACCATGAAATTACATATATATCCTCAAAAATCACGGTCAACAAACGGGCAAATAGACAGAGGATCAAATTGTGTTAAAATTGCAAAGTTAAGGACTTAATTGGTTGAAATTAAAAGTCGATGACCAATTTGTGAATTTAACTATAGTCGAGGGACCATTTTGGGTATTTACTCTTTTAGTAATTAACTCTTTATTTATCGTTGATGGATTAATAAAAGTGAGTTTTTTGAGGTTCTGTACTATTCTTTTCTCTCTATTTTTCTATACCGCATATACTATTTTTCTCGCGTACAAACTACCTACGGTTTATAATGTTATATGGATCATAAAAGAAAGTAAATTTTTAAAATATACTAAAAGTACACTATTTGTGTACATTATATAAAACAATGTACATTTATTACACAAATAATGTACTTTCTCTTAATACAAAGTACATTTTTAAGTAAAAGTATATTATTATTTTGCTAACTACTTAGTAGTGTGATGGTATCTCGATTACCATTTCAATTGGATGGTTATAGGTTCAAACCTTGGTGATGAGGATTGGCACTATCTTGTAAAGAATGTTGAGTATTTCAACAAACAAAAAAGTATATTATTTTTTAATTAAATATATATTATTTTATAATATACAAAATATGATCCACAAAGCTTGTATGGACCATGCTCTATACAATAATGATTGTAATTTACAATTAGAATTAATTTCACTTTTGGTCCCACGACTTTTGAGTTCTTATCACTTTTGGTGCACAACTTTGAATTTTTTCAATTTTGGTGTCTAACTTTGTTATTTTTATCAGTTTAGGTCATTCTAGCCAAATTGACGGTAAAATATTTCCAAATTTTATATTTTAGGGGCAAAATCGTCATCCCATGGAAAGATCTTCAATATTTAAACAAAAGAAAAATCATATTAAGAGGAAAAGAAGAGTTTGCCAATGGTCGAAACTATAAATCCCATATATCTGTCTGGTTTCTGCCCATCTTCCCCATTATTCTCATCATCAAACACCTATAGATATGATTTTACGGTGATCTTGTTTAGATATTGAAGATGTTTCCTTGGGATGAAGATTTTACCCCTAACAATATAAAATCCAACAACATTTCACAGTCAATTTGGCCGAAAGGACCAAAATTGATAAAAATAACAAAGTTAGGCACCAAAATTAAAAAATTTTAAAGTTGTGCACCAAAAGTGATAGAACATCAAAAATCGTGGGACCAAAAGTGAAATTATTCGTTACAATTATCATAAGGACCTTTCGCTAATTGGGATGCCAAATTACAATATCTTTTTTAATGGAAAATGAATTTAATGATAGAGAGAACTAAGATTTTAGTGTTTGCAATCTAACGGAGAACTAAGATTTTAGTGTTTGCAATCTAACGCTTGCTAAATGTTGCAAAATAAGGTCACCTCAGGAAGTATAAATGAGAGAGTAGAATTTTAGAAATTTATGTAGTAGAACTCGCAAAATAGGGCACCATGTCGAAACGTGCAACTCTGGGGCAAATTTTACTATGGACCATGTTTTAAAATTAAAGTATCATTTTAATTGAACTACAGTTCTATTTGACAATATACATTAAATATATGAGACATGTTATTCAGTTTCATTTCAACACAACTAAAGTATAATTTTAATTTAATTACAGTTTAATTTGATAATATATACGAGACAAATTATTCAGTTTCATTTTATATACACTACAATTTCATTTTGTTATAAACACGCAAAAATTACGAAATTTGTTAAAATTTAATGACAACGATTTCTTTACTTAAAGAAACGACGCCGTTTTCGGACCATGATCCACGATATAACAACCGTACCTAGGGCTGTCAAAGTGGGACGAAATCTGCGTGTTAGTTGCACTCGCCCACAATGAAAAAGTTAGGGGCCATTTGAAGAAAATACAGGGGTAACGGACCTGGCTCGCTGCGACTCGCAACCTGCGGGCTAGGCCTTATTTACATTTAAAAAAAAAACAATGAAGTGTCATGCCGCACCAGAAATCATTTCTGATTATTCATTCTTCACCATGATCTTTAACAAGTGATATTTAGAATCATAAACCATAATATTTTTTTTTCGTCTAGAACTTTTTACAAGTTTCCTACAGGTTACTAGTAATAATATTGCTGACATCGAATTTTTATTAGTTTTTTTTGGTATTTTTCTTCTTTCGCCTTCGTATTTTTGTTCTGTATTTTTCTTTTTTCTAAACATATAGGCCTACTCTGCGTTTTTCACTTCTCGTTTCTCCGATTAGGCCTACTCTGTATATGCCTGCTCTGCGGAGTTTGGTATCGGAGAAACGAGAAGCGAAAAACGCAGAGCATGCCTATATGTTTAGAAAACAAAGTCTATACGTTTAGGAAAAAAATGAAAATACGAAAAAAAATATAATACGAAGGCGAAAGAAGAAAAATACCAAAAAAAAAACTAATAAAAAATTCCATGTCATCAATATTATTACTGGTAACCTGTAAAAACTTCTAGACGACTCTAAATATCACGAATAATCAGGAATGGTTCATCGTGAAAAAAAAAAGAAAAGAAAGTATTACAGCTCGTTTGGTTAGCTGGAAAATATTTGAAGGAAAATAGAATTGAAATTCCATGGAAAATAAATTTCAAGAAAATAGATTTCATTGATTGGTGGAAAAGAAATTACTGGAAATATGTATCATGATGTATACAGTCTATAGAAACTACGGAGTAATTAATAAACTAATACTCCGTAATACGGAGTAAAATATAATTAAATAACCCTAAAGTTCAAAAACAATCCTTATAGACGCCATAGTCCAGACGGGCAGACGGTCTCGCATAGGGATGTCAACGGGGCGGGGTGGGGGCGGGGGACATACCCCCCATCCCCGCCCCCGACTTTTTTCCCCTTCCCCGTCCCCGTCCCTGTCCCCGCCGGAGAATGGAAAACTCCCCCCATCCCCATCCCCACGGGGATTATTCGGGGACGGGGAATCCCCACCCCATTAATAAGTTATAAAAAAAAAATTAAAAATTAATCATTCATAAACATTTAAATAAATAACGTATATATATTCATCCCCAATTTAAAATAGTATTCAATATTTTACAATTAAACGTGTTATTATTTAAATATGCATTTCATAAGCATGACAAACAATGACAACAATGCTTCTAAAATTATATATATTGTATACAAAGTAATACATATGTGTGTACTCCCCATACATACATACATACATCGGGGACAGGGCGGGGCAGGGAGAGTACTTCCCATCCCCGTCCCCGTCCCCGGCGGGGAATTCAAAATTACCCCATCCCCATCCCCGATCCCCTATTTCTATCCCCATCCCCGTCCCCATAGGGGCAGGGAATCGGGTTCCCTGTCGGGTGCGGGTACAATTGACATCCCTAGTCTCGCACAGCTGCTCCCCTGCGAAAAATGATACAGCCACAAAACGTCGACGTTTTGGGGCTGTATTATATATAAATATTTTTTTATTGTTTTTTTCTTATTTTACCTATTCAGTTTTAAAGTAGCAGATAGATCGTGGGTCGCTTCTGTCTTCGTCTCTGACTCTGCCGCAGCGCCGCTACCAGCTTCCGGCGCATCTCCGTCCCGGCCTACCGGCTTCCGGCGCATCTCCGTCCCGGCCTACCGGCTTCCGGCAACACGCCAACCGCCTCTCAGCGCCCCTCGTGACCGGAAATTCGTCTCCTCAGTCCTCCCAGTGCTCACTACTCAGGTTCTTATTTTTGCCCTAATTTCTCTAATTTTCCTAATTACTCAAATTTTATTTTAATTAATTTAATGTATGTGTTTTGTTGAATACTTGAATACATGAATTTCAGAATTTGTTTATTAGTTTATGAATTATCAATTAATCAATTATGAATTTATGATTTATGAATGTGAGTTGGGTAGGTTTGGTGTTCTTAATTTTTCTAAAGACAGTGAATGGCCGAACGGCCTAATTTTCAATTGGTGTTACTTGAAATCTTGAATACATTTATACTTGAATACTTGCTAATTTTCAATTGTTGAATGGCAGTGAATAGATTATATTGGTGTTTGCTAATTTTTCTAATTTTGTTTCCCCACTCTGGTGTTCCTAAATTTTCTAAGGACAGTGAATGGCAGAATGATGCAGTGAACTTTGTTTTGCTAATAAGAGTATTATCCCGTAGTTTATCATAAACTTTGTTTTGTAATTTATAATGTATTTTGTATTTTAAGAATCTTATTTTTATTTGATATTTTGTATTTGGACCTTCTATTTGAACATTTTTGAACTTATTTTACGTTTGCTTCTTCGCCCCCTCACTGGAAATCCTGGCTCCGTCCCTGGTCCGGCGCCACTCCAGCCGTCTCGCCGGCCGCCGCAAGCCCGCACTCCAACCGTCCAACGCAGCCGTCAGCACGCAGGTATTTTTTGTTTCTTCACTTTCTTGCTGACTTGCTGTAAAACCTTTTTTTTTTATTTTTTTTATTTTTTTATTTTTTTATTTTTTGTGAAGTTTGCAGTAATTGTTGTGTAAAAATTTGCAGTAAAGATTTTTGTGAAGTTTGTGTAACTGTTGTGTTGATTATGTTGTTGAATGTTGATTTCTACTGCAAATTGTTTAGACTTGCAAGCTCCTAGCTTTTTGTGCTATATTTAGTGGAATTTAACTCTATAGATCAGCTTTATTTTAAGTTTGGATGAATGGATGAATTGAGCGGATTATGTAGAAAGGTACAACAACTGAGTTGTGCGAGGAGGAAGTTGAGTAAGTTGAGTATTGAGGTGGCTCTCATGAGATAGGGGGCCAACTACGAACGAATTAATCTATCCAGCTTCTTCATGTTTGTTACTCATTCTCTCCAATAATTTCATATAGCAACTCCTATTTAAATAAAGTTAATCGATGAGTGCATCCATAGAAATGCAATAAAGTTATACAAAACTCTGCTTTCTCCATCTCCACTTCGTCAAAATGTAATTTAGATAAATCATATTGTCAGATACAGATTTATGATTAAATTATAGCATTTGCCTAGAACATAAACAGAAGCTTTAGGTTGAGAGAGCTTCTATTATTGATTCCATCATCTTAATGCTCTTTTCTGCTTGTCAAATTTGTGCAAAAGTAACCTGTTTGTTTTGGTAAGAACTAAGTTTACTTTCAAGTGGAGTAATAGACTACCTTTGACATGCTAGGAACCAATCCAACACATTTAGAATTATAGACAAAGTAAAGGAAGGCCAGTTTTGTAGTAAAAGAAAGTGAAACCAATGTGTATTTAGAGCTAGATATCCTACCTTCGGCAGTCAGGAACCAATCCTATACTATGAGCCATAGAACCCACATGTGGTGATGGGTTTGCTTGAGGAAGCCATTGAAGTCAAAGTTAGCACTCATAAATCTTCTCATGTAATTTATAGTGCTTTAGCAGGTTTCTAGAACATGGACTGTTTCTGAAATTTCTAATTGAAGTTGTGGAAAGTATAGCTTGGCAACCCAACATTTTTAATTTTCTGCTCTGCCGAACAAATTGTTTAAACAGATGCCTCTTCCAATAACCGAACCATGGGAGTTGAAGGCAAAATTTAGCTGTTCTTGTAATTATTTATTGGCAGCTCAAGAAGCGTTTATATCTGTTGCCCATAATATTGAATAGATATCAACATAAGCAATTAGTTTGCACTCTCTCTCTCTCTCTCTATATATATATATATATATATATATATATATATAGAGAGAGAGAGAGAGAGAGAGAGAGAGAGAGAGAGAGAGAGATTTTGCAATGAACATTCAAGTATTGGCTTGCTGCAATCAATTAAGTATTAGTGCTAGAATGTTTTTTTTTTTTTTTTTTTTAAATAAAAAAATTCTTAAACAAAAGATATCATGGTTGTTTAATGCAAAGTATAAATGTACAATCAAAACTCAAAGATTATAATATATATTGAAAATAAGAAATTCTTTTTTTTTACTCAAGTTGAACTAATAAAGTATGTAATAATCTATTTGAGGTTGCCAATGATGGAGTTCTTATTTTGTGATCATCAGTTTATTCTTAATTTTTTGTCACTCCCTTTGTTTAATCTAAATTTGTAATTTAATATCACTACTTTTTTCCCTTTATTTGATGCAGCGAATTTAAAACGCTTGCTATACTTGGAACAATTGATGAAGAACCAGTAAATATGAAGAAAAAACTCAAGCCCGAGGAAAGGAACGAGAACCTTACTCTAAGCATCAATTCTGCACAGGCAACTTAATTTGCTTTTGTCAACATTGGAACTCAAGAATCCATTGAAGGAAGGGTATGTGTTACTTCATCTTGATGAAAGCTGAAGCATTGCATGAATCTACTTATGATTGTTTTATTTTTGGTCAGGAAAATAGCCCGCACTTTCTATTTTTGACAAACTATTTTGTTTTTATGTGTATATATAGATGTGGACACTAGATAAGCATGCATATGACTCGCTTGATCAAACTCCGCCACCAGGTGACAAACCAGAGCTTCAGGGTATGGAACTGGTGCATGTCACTTGCACAACGGTGCGCAAACATGCACCAATTCAAAGTTGTTCATGCCATTTTCATCACATGTGGTCTCCACCGCAACACCTATGCCGTTAGCAAACTCCTGGAGTTTTGTGCCCTCTCTAATTTTCGTGACCTTTCCTACGCCTCTCAGCTCTTCACCCAAACCCAAATGCCCAATTTGTTTATCTACAACACACTCATCAGGGCCTACTCTGATAGCTTGCAACCCCGTTTGTCCTTGCACTACTTCAACCTATTGGTACGCAATAATGAGCCTCTCTCGCCTGATAACTATACCTTTCCGTTTGTCCTCATTGCTTGTTCGAATGGCTTTCTAGTGCCTGAGGGTAAGCAAATACACTGTTTGGTAGTAAAAAATTCTCTGTCTTTCTCTGATCCTCACGTGCAGACCGCGTTGATAAGGTTTTATGCAGGATGTAAGGTTTTAGATGATGCTCAGCAAGTGTTTGACGAAATTGCTAGCATAGATGTTTTTCAAGCTAATGTTCTTATTAGTGGATACATTAGAAATGGTTTGGCCTCTAAGGCGTTGAGTGTATTACAAGGCATGTTCGTGCATGGAGTTGAGCCCGATGAGTTTTGTGTGACTTCAGGACTTGCAGCTTGTGCTAATTTAGGGGCTCTTGATCAAGGGAAATGGATCCATGAGTACATCAAGAAGAAAAACTGGCTAGAGTCTGACGCATTTGTTGGGACTTCCCTTGTTGATATGTATGCTAAGTGTGGGTGTATTCACACAGCTGTGGAAGTGTTTGAGGCCATGCCTAAAAGGACTAAGCATTCATGGGCAGCAATGATTCGCGGGTTTGGGATACACGGCTTTGCCAAGAAAGCAATTGATTGTCTAGACAGAATGCAAGTGGAAGATGGACTTAAGCCCGATAGCATTGTCCTTCTCGGAGTCTTGGTAGCTTGTACACATTCGGGGCTTCAAAAAGAAGGCCAACTTTTGTTGGATAGGATGGAACCCCTATACTGCGTTCTTCCTCAACATGAACACTTCAGCTGTGTGGTGGACTTACTTTGCAAGGCAGGTAAACTAGATGAGGCCATTAAATTTATTAGGACGATGCCTATGAAACCGCTTGCCTCTGTGTGGGGGGCACTGTTGAGTGGTTGTCGGGTTCAAAATAATGTTACCCTTGCCGAACTTGCTGTGAAGGAGCTTTTGTTGTTAGAGGACGGGAATGAAGCTGAAAAAGGTTGTGCTTATGTTCAGTTATCCAACATATATCTCGCCACACATCAGTCCAGTGATGCACGTAGGATCAGAGCAATGATAGGTGATAAAGGTCTCAAGAAAACACCAGGAATCAGTGCAATTGAGGTTGATGGGGAAGTTAATGAATTTGTTTCAGGAGATGTTTCGCATCCACATTTAGTTGAGATTCATTCAGTGCTTGATTTAATGTCTCTGGAAATATCCACCTCCCTTGTTAACAGCAGAGCTTAATATTTTCAATGGTTTCTATATTTAAGGTTCATTTTACTTCAATATAGAGATTCAACCAAGCTGATCAAGAATGAGGGTTTATTCTTGGCTGTGTGTGGAATTGTTGTGATGCTTCCTTCATACAAACACAATTTACTAAATTGAATATTTACCTGTTTAGTTTTCAAAAATGAGTTTCAATTCGCTCCTTTTTTTTTTTTTTTTTTTTTTTGGGGGGGGTGGGGGTGCATTCCCTAATTCTACATTTCTACTATACTAATAAGAGCCCAAGAGGGTTAGTCCTATAATGGGTAGAAAAAATGGCGGTATCAAATGAATGGCTCAGATTACTCTAATTTAAATTTTTTCAAATAATTAGATTAAATGAATAGCTCAGATTACTCCAATTTTAATTTTTTAAAGAGTTTTCCCTAAATACCCACACACTGTTATTGAATTTGTTAATAATCTTAGATTTCTCCGTTAGTTCTCCGTTTAGTAACTTCGTAGAATAAATAAAAATTTCCGCCTCCGGTCTGTTCCAAGGATACGGCAGTTTTAAAAGTTTTTGCTGTGTTCCTACTCTGTTTCCGCCTCCCCTACGATTCCTCGAGAGCCAATGACGACGACGGAAGACTCCTCCTGCTCTGCCACAGCCGCCAACGAGGGCTCCGCCTCCCTTGCGCCTCCGGTCACTTCCAAATTCGAGGTATGTGTTTGAATTTCTTGTTGGATATTTGTGTCTCAATTTCTGCTCTTCACCATCTTCGGAGGCAACAATCCAAACCTCGTCTTTTAGTCGGTTTAATCAATTGGGTTTACTTACCCTTCCTAATGGTCTAAACTCAGTCTTGAGTTTTCCATTTAGATTCAATTTTGTATATCTTGAGTTGGAACAAGCTTAAGGAATCTCCATTGCTAGAGGAAGTAGTTAAAAATGTTTATTGGACTTCCCTATATTTCCTGTAATCATTAAGGGGTCGTTTACCAAAATGGAAAAATGGAGAATTTTCTAGAAAAATGGAGAATTGGAGAAGTAGAAGAATGGAAAATGGAAAACTTGTTTACTAAATTCATATCTCCAATTTTAATCTCATCTCCATTCTTCCACTTTCTATACAATTTTGGAGAAAGGAAAATACACATTCTCCAAATGGAGAGATGGAACGCGTGAACAGTGCTCAAGCTTTAGGTCTCACTTTCGAATCCTTCGCACAGCATGTTTTAAACCCAAAGCTATCTTCTTTCTCTTCCGCTTTTGTTTCTATCTTCTTTCTCTTCCTCTTTTGTTTCTATCTTCTTTCTCTTCCGCTTTTGTTTCTTCCCTGTGCGTGCCCTTTTTATTTATTTTATTATTATTATTATTATCTCTTTTCTTTTTCATTTTCCTCCTACTTATATACACAAAGGCACGCATTAGTTCATCTTGGGAGTAATCCCTCTTCTTTTCACCAAAAAAAAATATACACAAATTTGTTGTTGTTATTATTAAATTATTACTATTCTTATTATTATTAAATTATTATTATCATTATTACTATTATTATTATTATTATTAAATTATTATTATTATTATTATCATTATTATTATCATTATTATTATCTTTGTTGTAGAAATATACAAATACTATATGGGATGATTGTTTTTAATAGAATAGAAAATTAGAAAAATAAAAAATTGGAGGAATGGAGAAATGAAAAACTGGAAAAATGGAGAAGGAAAACTGGAGAAATGGAAGAATGGAAAACTGAAAATGGAAAAACAGAGAAATGAAGTAAACGACCCCTAATATACTTGATTTTTTCTGGTGGGAATACTAATTCTGCAGGTACTATGACGTTAAGTTTGGTATTGAAGGTCTGAAGCTGTGAAGGGATCTACGTATTGAGGTCATCTTTTTTACCTATAAAAATTCAATGATTTCTTCTTGAAGTTAGTTCAGTATTTTAACTAGAGTAGAATATATGTTAACTTGGAATGAGTTTTTCAGTGAAACAAGATTCAATTTTGTATATCTTGAGTTGGAACAAGATTAAGGAATCTCCATTGCTAGAGGAAGTTGTTAAAAATGTTTATTTGACTTCCCTATATTTCCTGTAATAATTAATATACTTGACTTTTTCTGGTGAGAATACTAATTCTGCAGGTACTATGATCTTAAGTTTGGTACTGAAGGTCTGAATCTGTGAAGGGATCTATGTATTGAGGTGATCTTTTTTACCTATAAAAATTCAGTGATTTCTTGTTGAAGTTAGTTCAGAATTTTAACTAGAGTAGAATATGATAGAATAGAATAGAATGAGTAGAATTGAACAAATAAAGGTTCATACTGCTATTGAACCACGAAAACTGAGTATCTGGCAATTTAATACCAGAGTACTTCATGAATCCATCTGAGGATGTATTTTGACATTTTAGGGGTGTCCTCTGAACACACCCTCCAGAAAAATCTGTCCTGCCCCATGCTCCTGGATGTCTAGGCGAAAATTTATCCAAGCAAATCTTCTGGTTTGATATGGCTTATTTTAACATTGTGGATTTCTTTTGGATGATTTGCATTGTAATTCAATCCCCAATTTTGTTAGGGCTCAAGTTCGTGAAAGATAAATCTGCCAAGCTAAAGCAAGCAAGTGAAACAGATCATCGCGTTGAACTCAGTGTAAGAACTCTCTCCCACATTCACTCCTTTGTTCTCTATCTTTTCTGTACAGTCTGCTTATTTTATTTATTGTAATTTTAGTGGACATGGGTGATGATTGCATATGCAGAATCTGATGATAAACAACTCAAATCTGATAATTATGTGGCTATATATAGTTCTAAACTTTTTTATTAGGGATTATATTGTATGTCAATTAAGGCAGCAGTTGATAGATTTTAGACATGACATGGGCATAGTTTATATTGATGGTTGGTCTTTTTTGGCTGCTTAATTACAACATTATTTTATTATACAGATTACAAAAAACCAGTTCTCTCATGATTTTCCTTTCTAATGCCAAAGGTGAGAGTTATATGCTTATGTTTGCTGCTATGAGTCCGCATATTCCTTGCTTTAATCATTGCGAAACTCTCGTGCATCCTCATTGTCATGTCTTATCACACACACGTTCCAGTGTATGTTAACCTTTCCTTCATTCTAATTATATTTTCACACGGAAGAATTTAGTAGCTTCCATACGTGACATTGATTAGTCCTTTCTCTGCAGATACATTCCAAGATACACCTTTAGTTGGCTGGTCCAACCTATGTGGTTAATTATAAGTATGTGAACATCTAATATCCTGAAATCTTCACTTTGGATTTGACACCATCATTTCTTTGATAATAATTGAATGTTTATTCTCTGCAAGAATTTCTTCACAGGGCAGCTGATCTTACACTTGTGCCATCTGTCGCTATTGCAAAAGATCTGGAAGCTCACAAGGTAACAGAAGGTGAGAGCTAAGAACTTAAATGGAACTGATTGGTCAAACTTCACGGCAACAAGATGTGTGACCACCTATATATTTCATTTTTGCTTCAGAAATTGTATTAACTATCATGATCTTATTACTATGCTTTTTTGTTGAAATTTCTATCTTCCTTTGCAGCTAACAGAATCCATTTATGGGAAAAAGGGGTTGATTCCGAGAGCTTCCATCCCCCACATTGCTCACATGAAATGAGATTGAGACTTAGGTATTGCTGTTTTCTGTATACTATCGAATTTTCTTCATGCATTAGGCCATTAGTTGCTTTTAGTATGACAGTTGAACCATTTATTTTTTCATTTTTGTTTTGTTTCTCTTAATTAGCAATGGGGAACCTGACAAGCCATTGATAATCCATGTTGGACGACTTGGGGTTGAGAAGAATTTGGATTTCCTTAAAAGGTACTATGCTATTTTAGCTGAGTGTTAACAATTGCTTGTGCCGTCATTGCCATCTTCCTATTAGTAGATTATTCTGTTTCTTCCGAGGATAATATACCAATTCATTGGTTTTAATTATAACCTTAAACGCCTGGTGAAATTACAAACTTTGAGTTTAGTTGGCTTCGTATTTTCTTAGCTAATAAGAGGTATTGGTCACCGAGGAGCACAAACGTAATACTATAATGCCTGTTTTTTATATTTGGAGTTTAATCTTCATTTCAGGCTGTAGCTCAACTGCAGCATTGACATTTTTGATTCCTAAAAACAGGATTATGGATAGGCTTCCAGACGCTTAGATTGCTTTTATTGGGGATGGACCATACAGGTGAGTTGCATTGACATCTGAAAGCCTTGCTGGATTTCTCAGAATTGCAGAAACTCTGATAATTACTATACGAAGTTTCTTAGGACAGTAATTTCTTGCACCAAAAGGCCAAATTGTGGTTATTCTAGACAACCTAGGATTCTAGGATGGGTATCTAAATATCTATCACAACATTGCCAAGTAGAACAGGTAGTTGAGTCCATTAGACACAACAGTTCAGCTGATAAACAACAAAAAATTTTGACTGCCATTATTTTTCGCTTTTTAAAGTAATGTTACAATAGACGTTAGACGACGATTGTTAGGATTTCGAGTATTTGTTGATTTGCAAAGTGATTACTTTTTCCATTTAATCGTTGTAGAGAGGAGCTGGAGAAGATGTTATCTGGCATGCCTGCAATGTTTACTGTTATGCTACTCGGGGAAGATCTTTCTCAGGCATACGCCAGTGGAGATGTTTTTGTCATGCCTTCAGAGTTCGAGACGATTGGACTTGTTTTAGAGGCCATGTCGTCTGGATTCCCCGTGGTGGCTGCTCGTGCAGGGGGAATCCCAGAAATTATTCCAGAAGACCAGCAAGGCAAAGATCGGGTACAATCCCGGGGATCTTGATGACTGTTTGAATAAACTGGAGCCTCTTCCGTGAAGCCCTGAATTGCAAGAAACAATGGGAAAAGCTGCACGGGAGGAGATGGAGAAGTATGACTGGAGGGCAGCAACGAGAAGGATTCGCAATGAACATTACAGCTCTGCAATCTGGTTCAGGAGAAAAAAGAGAGCTCTGTTGCTTAGGTCATTCCAATGGATATTTAAGTGCTTTTTCCAAGCACCAGAAACCCAATACAGGTGATGCCATTCTTGGATATTTTTCTTGTAAGCACATCACAATCAATTGTGGTCTTGCTATTGATTGTATTGTATTGAATTGATGTAAATTATACTCCGGATTAGCTCAATCGTTATGCGTTGGACCCGTGTCCAGCATGCTTGCTGGACACGGGTAACAGTGATCTAATTTTTTTTTTATTTTTTTATTTTTTTATTTTTAAATTTCAGACCGTTTCGTTATAGGAGTATATGTTCATAATTTTATTACTATATTATTAATAACTGTACATTTATAACTCCATAACTGTACGTTCATAACTCTATAACTGTACATTCATAACTCCATAACTGTACGTTCATAACTCTATAATTGTACATTCATAATTTTCGAAGCTTTATGTTCACAATTTTAGAACTCTATGTTCATAATTTTATCACTATATGTTCATAATTGTAAGTTCATAATGTTAGAGCTCTTTGTTCATAATTCGATCAATAACTGTATATTCATAATTTCATAACTGTAGATTCATAATCTCATAACTGTAGATTCATAACTCCATAACTGTAGATTCATAACTCCATAACTGTACATTCATAATCTTCGAAGCTCTATATTCACAATTTTAAAGCTCCATGGTCATAATTTTATCACTATATTTGTTCATAATTGTAAGTTCATAATGTTAGAGCTCTGTGTTCATAATTTCATAATTGCATAACTGTACATTCATAATGCAAAAAAAAAAAAATAACGCCGTTAACGGTAAAACGCGCGCGTTTTTTTTTTTTTTTTTTTTTTTTTTTTTTTTTTTTTTTTTTTTTTTTTTTTTTTAACTAAATGACTCGTTTTTTTTTTTTTTTTTTTTTTTTTTTTTTTGAAAAACGACGTCGTTTTGGGTTCGTGTCCACAATTCATTCTGGACACGGGTCCAGGGCATAATTTGCCGGATTCGCTATTGTAGGCTCAGTGTCATAAAGATTGGAATTGGATCATTTGATTGGAAAAATATAATTTTGAGAATCTTGGTGTTCTGTAAAGAGGTGACCACTAACCAAGTTCGGAGTTAATTGGACTGGACCCGATCAGAAAAGTCTGGCTCCTCACCTTACAACATTCCACCCGTAAGTTTTTTATAATATTTGATATAGTATTTAAAAGTTGCATCCCTACACAAACTAAAAAACTTATTATACGGGGAGGTAAATTTTTAGAATGCTAATGAACAAAATTAGAGGCGAATGAGATTAGAGAAGTAAATATGTTTGAAATGTATTACCCAATGAGACTATCGTTTTTAAACTAAGTATTTAGACTAACGTTTTTATAAAGTTGCAAACAATTATTTGAGTGACAATTATAATCAATATCTTCTATATTATCTAAGCAAATCAAACATTCAATCACCATGAACATATCATATATAATATTACATTGATATACTTTAAAGTACTTATTTAAAAATAAACATTGGGCATTATCTTAATCGCGCAATACGCGTGAAAAAACCAATATATTCTTATAAGGGAAAAAAATTAGTGGGTTTCACTTGATTTATGTTTTTTTAAGACAAGGATCAAACATGTTTCTCTACTTGTATCAACAAATGCAATTGTGCCATACAACCAGAAAAAGTTGATCAATAAACACAAAATTTGATCTCACAATCTCACCTAAATAGGTGTGTTTTCATAGAAACCCTTATATATATATATATATATATATATATATATATATATATATATATATATATATATATATATATATATATATATATCTAAAAACATAATAAGTATATATATATCTAAAAACATAATAAGTGTCAATACAAGTTATGTCCTTGATTTTTGTCCCTTTTTTATATGCTAATAAATATATACATTTTGCTTTAATTGTTGTACATTCATTTGCATTGGACAAAATCACCCTTACAGCGTTATAACACCGTTAGTTTTTAATATATCTACCAATCTTACCATACACCTACACCCACTCTACAAGACGCCAAGTATGATTATGGAGTAGCGCATTGAACTCCTGATCCATTGCCTCACGCCAGTGCGGGTGACCCACGGCTTGAGAATAACACGTTGGGTCTGTGGTGGCTGTTAAGGCCTGAAAATGTTCATCCGTGCCTTTAGTCATATGACGGAGGCGCATGACATGATCCCGGCTCTGTGGTACAACCCTGGTTCTGCGGGTCTTAGCCGGGGCTGTGTGAGTGATAGCCAGTGCAGGTGGCTCCTGTGCCAAAGGTACAGGTTCAAGTTCAGTATGATGTGGGACCTCATTAGGTGCCACTGGTGGGGAAGTAGTTGAGACTACAGGACCCGAAGCCCAAGGCAGAGCGGGGAGAGACGTCTCAGCAGATATATGTCCTGTAGAAAAGGGAAACACAATCTCGTCAAATCAGACATGACGACAGATATAAGTTTTCCCACTTGCCAAATCAATGCATCTGTAACCCCTAAAGGTAGGTGGGTAACCTAGGAAGACACATGGGGTGGACCGGTATTCAATTTTATGCCTGTTGTATGGGCGTAGATATGGAAAACATCGGCACCTAAAGACACGAAGGAAAGTGTATGGTGGTGGTATTTGGAATAGATGGGTGTATGGAATCTCAAAGTTTATAGTTGATGAGGGTAAGTAATTGATTAAGCAAGACGCTGTTTCAAAAGCATAGTCCCAATAATGTTGGGGAACTTTGCCTTGGGCCAATAAGGCTAGACCAATTTCAACTATGTGCCTGTTTTTGCGTTCTACCCGTCCGTTTTGTTCATGGGTATAAGCACAGGACTGGCGATGGTTTATACCAAGAGTTTGGAAAGTTGTGTGTAACTTCTGATACTCACCCCCTAAATCGGATTGGACAGACTTGATAGAGCGCGAGAACTGTCGCTCTACCATGACACGAAACAAATCAAAAATTTTATAAATGTCTGATTTCATCCTTAATGGATAAAACCAGCAGAAGCGTGAAAAGTCGTCTACAAAAAGTACAAAATAGCGGAAACTATTTGTAGACATTACAGGAGAAGGTCCCCATATATCTGTATATACTAGATCTAGTACATTTTTACTAATATTGGGAACTTTATCTAATTTAAATCTTGTGGATTTGCCAAGATGACACGCAACACATGACTCCACGAGTTCGGTTTTATTTGGAATGACCGAGCATTTTTGTAGGACTTTATGCAGAAGCTGTTTATGTGGGTGACCAAGCCTGCGGTGCCACACCGTGGGAGTGGCCCGGGAACTGACGAACGCTAGATGACACCGGGAGACCGAGAGTTTGTATAGCCCGCCAGCGGTGGGACCCTTAAGTAGAATTTCCCTGGTTGTTGAATCCTTCACAAAAAAAAACAATTAGAGTGAAATTCAACGAATACATTATTTTCAGATGTGAATTTTTGTACGGAAAGCAACGGAACAGACAATGACGGAACATGTAAAATATTAGACAATGACAAGGGTTTTGAATAGGACGGTAGAGATGCATGACCGACTCGCGAGATCACCAAACCTGCGCCATTACCAACACGCAAAACGTCTGAACTGGTGTACTCGTCCGAGTGACTCATCATCCCGGCATCCGGAGTCGCATGGGCAGTCGCTCCCGTGTCCGGATACCACGCCTCGGACGGTGCGGCTGTGGACGGAAGTGACGGAGCATCGCCGGAAAGTGCAACGTGGGCCTGCGCCGGTGGCTGCGTATTGTAACGCTTGAAGTAGTATACTGCTATGTGGCCGTGTGATCTGCAAATCTGACAACGGGGTGCGCCACGCCCGCCACGGTTGCCACGTTCACCTCTGCCTTGCGGATTATGCGACTGCCTGCCACCACCGCCGGATTGCTGCCCACGCCCGGAACTGGCGTACATGGCTGTAAGGTTGCCGGTGTCGTTCGCTGCAGGATAATCGTCCACGAGTATGAACTCGTGGGCTTGGAGATGATTGGAGAGGTGCGCCAATGTGACCGGAGAGCCCGAAGCTGTGAGGGAAACCGCCATGGCCTTAAGCTCCGGCCTCAAACCCCTGATAACATAGAGATTTTGCTCGGTTAGAGATAATGGCCGGCCGGCCTGGGCTAGAGCTTCCACGAGCAGCTGTGCGCGACCAAGATACTCGACGGTGGAGGAGTGGCCTTGCCGTAACACCTGGAACTTCTCCAACAAGTTGAGGCAACGCGCCTGACTCGAGGATCCGAGCGCCGTGGTGATGGCGGTCCAGACAGCGGCAGAGGTTTCTTTCCCGACGGCGAGATAGAGGACTTCATCCGCCATGGAGGAGACCAAGAGGGATACAATGGACTGGTCCTGCTTCTCCCACGCCTTGAACGCCGGGTTGGGGATCACGGAAGCAGTCGCGCCGGAGGCAGCGTCGGTCGACGGAACGGTAATGGTAGCCGGAGGACACGGCAGGCTTCCGTCGACGTACCCTAAGAGCTCTTGGCCACGAAGAAATGGAATCACTTGTGTGCGCCAAAACAGAAAGTTGCGGTGTGTCAGCTTCATGCTCACAAAGTGGTGAGCGCCGGACAACGCATTACCGCCGGCCGGAGACGGACTGCCGGTGGCGGAGGCAGTGCGGTCGGATGAGCTTGACGACATGGCGCGGTCGGAGGTGGAAGGGAATATGGCCGGTGGAGGTTACGGGTGAGAGAGGGAATAATTTGCGGAGAGGGGAGAGAACCGATACCTGACCGATACCAGATTAGAGAATTCAATTGATTCAGTTACGATAGAATTGTGATACAAAGTATATCTGTAACTAAACTGAAACTACTCCTATTGACTAGGCCACACCAAGTCAACTACACCTAATACCATATAATAAAAACATATGCTAAAACAATAATAATATCAATAATACTAACAGGGACCATGTTCACCAAGCATGGTGAACACGTTTCCACGACATAATTTGCGTTACTCTTTACCGTTGGGTTTTATTTATGGAGCTTTTTTTTTTTTTTTTTTTTTAAGGTTTTATACTTTTATGGAGTTAATTTAGGTTCGTTTTTAATTGTGCTTCATTTAAATGTAATCTAATATTCAGTCTAAAAAAAATGTAATCTAATATAAAATTAATGTAATTTGACTTTTAAATAGCAATCGAAATGTCGAATATATTATTTAAATAATTTTCATGCAAATAAGAACATATATACACAATTACAAAATATAACACATTCAATATCCAAATAAAATACAACCTATCTACAACCTTAATAATAATAATAATAATCATCATCATCATCATTAAAAAATCAGGGACAGGTAGGGTAGGGAAGGGTATCCCTATCCCTATCCATCATTGACAAGTAACTGAAAACGTTCCTCATCCCTGCCTGCGTTTTCCAAATTTTTCTCACATCCCCGTTCCTATTGGGGCGAGGATCGAGAGAAATTGTCATCCTTAGTGACTTGTTGAGAAACCTACAGTATAAATAATTTTTTTTTTAAAAAAAGGGAACAAAAGTGGGGCAAAAGAATTGAATGAGAAAAAGGGAGCGTTATGCTGTGCATCCGTGTGCACCATGCATGGTGCGCACGGATGCAAAAACGACGTCGTGTTGACGTCGACTTAAAAAAAATAAAAATTCATAACTTCATAACTATACATCCAGAATTGCATAACTACACATTCATAACTTCATAACTACATCCAGAATTGCATAACTATACATCCATAACTTCATAACTATAAATCCAGAATTGCATGCATAACTACACATCTATAACTTCATAACTATACATCCAGAATTGCATAACTACACATCCATTACTTCATAACTATAAATCCAGAATTGCATAACTACACATCCATAACTTCATAACTATACATCCAGAATTGCATAACTATACATCCATAACTTCATAACTATAAATCCAGAATTGCATAACTACACCATGCATAATTACACATCCATAACTATAAAGCTAGAATTGCATAACTACACATCCATAATTTCATAACAAAAAATCCAGAATGAATGAACTAAAAATCTAGAATGAATGAACAACATAATGCTGTTGCTGGGAATCGAAACTGATTTTTTTTTTTTTTTTTAAGTGGGACGTGCGTTTTTAGTCAAAGCGACGTCGTTTTTGCATCCATGTGCACCATGCATGGTGCACACGGATGCACAACATAATTTTCCGAGAAAAAGAGGATGGGCCAAGGCTAATCCAAATATCAGGATAATGGGCAAATTCCCAATCCGACACTTCAAAAATAGGGGCAAAGTCGAGAAAAATAAGGTTAGTGTGATTAGTCAAGAGTAGGGATTGCAATTTCAATCCGTCCTGCGGATATTCACCTGAATTTACTCTGCATCGGTCGAGTTTTTTGGGTGACAGTGCGTGGTTGGTCGGGGATATTGTCTTAAAAAAGTAAACCCGTGATGGGCCAGGTTGGATTCTAATTCTATGTACAAACTCCCCTAGAACCTCACTCGACCCACCATGTGTGTGTGTGTGTAGGGTCCGTTTCAGGTGTGAACCACTGATATCATGTGAACTTGTGAATTCCCACACACCGTTGAGATGTGAGATTGGAGGACCAAGATTTAAGGAATGGTGCAGTGGTGCATCCTGTGCAATTGTGCAGTGGTGTAGTGTTATATATTTACTAGGTCAAAATCATTATTAACCACAAGATTAAATTCAGCAAGATCAACGGTCGTAATGACACGCAAATTCACATGATAGCATTGGTTCACATTTGAAACTATATATATATATATATATATATATATATATATATATATATATATATATATATATATATATATATATATATATAAAATACTAAAATAAGTACTAGTATATAGTTATTTATAAAAATTTATATAACTTTGTATAACTTTTTACTATTTTTATATCTAAACTACTAAATTTATTTTGGGAAAAGAGTTAAATAAGCTCTTAAACTTTACCTGAAAAGTCAATTAGGTCCCTAAACTTTTTAAAAAGTGCAATTACAATTACACTCTTTAACATGTCAAATTGAGGCAATGAAACTCAAGAACTGGTAAATGACATGTTATTACAGGCCATTTCAGTTCAGGCGACATCTACCCGAGAAGGCGACAAGTTCTGGTCAACTTCCCTGGAGAAGGCGGCCTTTTCTGGTCGCCTCCCCGGAGAACACTCATTTATATGAGAACATAGGGACTTTTTTCGGTCATTAGATCTTGATTTTGGATGGTTCAAGTTTATTTATTAGTTTTAGTATAATTGTTTTCATAATTAATTTACAAGGGTAAAATTGTATTTGTGTGTACTTAAAATTTTATTAATTTATAATACTCATCTTTTTGCTTGATTATAGGACTTTTAATTATGATTGAATTGCAATATAAGAGTTTTCTTGCCATTACAAAATTTTATAGCCGAAATTAAATGCAAAAATCTCCAGCCTAATCGCAGAAACACTCTTCTGATCAGCGGAATGGCGTTTTCCTTTACCCTAATCCAAACCCGCAATCGCACAAATGAAGATTATGTATTTTGTTAATTACATAGAGACACAGAAATACTTGCCTCTATAGCAATATAGGCATTATTATATTTTTACATAAATACATAGAAATACCGTCTATCCGTCATTTTCTTCTCTGTTCATTATATATTAAATTTTTGACAGATTATGTGTATACAACCGCTCTCACACGAAAGTAAGTTAGTGTTTTCTTCTTTTTCATAAAAAGTGTTTTTCTTTAAAAGTTTAGGATGATTTAAATGTAATTAAATGTTTGTGGTTTAATGGTGATATACAGAAGAGGTGTTTAGGGCTCATTTTGTTTGGAGAAAAGATATTAGGGTTGTGGGATTTGGGAAAAAGGAGAAGGATAGTAGATAAATGGGAAATAAATATCATGGAAAACTTACAAAGAATGGGATCTTTCATATTTTTAGCGTATGCAGTATCCTATGGTTATTGTTCTCTGACTGTCCAGTGTATGGTTTCATATTTTTAGCGTATGTAGTATCCTATGTAGTAATATGTGTTGGGAATAATGAACCAAATGTCGATTTAATATCCCAAAATAATATTTATATATACATACAAAAATATATAAAATATTATTGGATATATATCCGAAATATATATATATATATATATATATATATATATATATATATATACACACACACACACACACAAACATATATAAAACGGTCCAAAGGTTATATATACATATATATCTATGGAAAAAGATATATAAATATATATCAACCAAAAATTGGACCTTATAATCCTCAGATTATAATTCCAATCCAACGACTATATCAAATATAGAGAGAAGATTTTTGCTTAGAACATAATCCAACACGAAAGAAGAAGAAGAAAGGAGGAAAAAAGAAGGTAAGTACGAGTCAGGCGAAGTGCCATTTTTCCTTAAAGCCTTATTTGTCACCTCCCAAAAGTGCTAGGAATGTTGTGGCCTAGGCTTCCCAGGATAAAACGTACTACGGTTCGTTCGTCGGTTCGACGTTTGAGCACCCAAACGAACGAACCCGACGAACTAGAGCACGGACAGAACGCAGCTTCAAGAGTGGAGTAGGAGCAGAGTTTTGGAAGAGTAGAAAACTTATTTTCTCTGTGTGTGTAGTTCTCTTGTTCATAGTTCTTCACTACTTCACTGTGTAAAATCTGCTGCCCTACAACACTCTTATATAGGAAGGGAAAGATCAATAACATTTAATTTTGGCATTCAAACCTCCTTTGTAACTCCTGAAACAGCAGTCCCATTAACACAGAATTAAATTCAAAATTCAAAATTGGAATTAATGGACAATTAATTCCGTTAACTGGTGAATTTAATCTCACAATAGACTGTTGGCGGACAGGATTACTCTCAGCCAAGGCAACTTTCGGCCTTGGACCATGGTCTTGTCCAAGGCCAACTTTCGGCCTCAAGGCCGAGCCATGGTTGCAACTTTCGACTTCCCAAGGTCAAACTGAACTTTCGGCCTTGGACCATGGTCTCGGCCAATGCCAACTTTCGACCTCCCAAGGTTGAACTTTCAGCCTTGGACCATGGTCTCGGCCAAGGCCAACTTTCGGCCGAGCCCAGTGGCTTTGCGTTGGAAAAAAATGATACCGTAAGTTGACATAACTTGAGGTCGAACTTTCAGCCTTGGACCATGGTCTCGGCCAAGGCCAACTTTTGGCCGAGCCCAGTCTTTGCGTTGGAAAAAAAATGATACCGGAAGTTGACATAACTTGAGGTTGAACTTTCAGCCTTGGACCATGGTCTCGGCCAAGGCCAACTTTCGGCCGAGCCCAGTCTTTGCGTTGGAAAAAAATGATACCGGAAGTTGACATAACTTGAGGTCGAACTTTCAGCCTTGGACCATGGTCTCGGCCAAGGCCAACTTTCGGCCGAGCCCAGTCTTTGCGTTGGAAAAAAATGATACCGAAAGTTGACATAACTTAGCCTGCTCATTCTTCCTATCAATGCTAACACGATTGTCAAATCCAACTGTTGAAGCATATTGCCAACAATGCATGCATGCACACGTACATAAAATACAATGCACACAACATTTGTCGAACTATTTATGCAGACCTTGTAATGCACACGACCTGAGATCACTATATAAGCTAAGCATTTCATGCACGCTCCATAGTGCACAAAAACTTATATATTAATGCACATGAACTAAGACAGTAAGACTATACAGAACCTGGTAAGCACAACCATATATTGCACGCAAACTTATACACTTATGCACACAAACTTATATTATAATGCAGTATTATTATATTATACGTCCGAAGCATACGAAAAGTGCACAAGATAGAGCATCAATGTGCATGTTGGGAAACATTTAAAGGCTAAGGCTTTAAGTGGGTGCTCACTTAATGCTCATTTAACATAAGTGAGTGGTCCCACATTGCTTTGTTAGCCTTTCATTCATTCCCTTTTATACATCAACACATTTTAGAAGGTTTGAAGTATTGTGGAGAGGGAACAAGGGGAAAACCCCGCCCGCGCGCCGTCGCTGCCGCCCGCTCGGCACGGCATGACACACGTGCGAGGTGTGCTTGTTAGAACAGATCATGTGATCAACATTATTTACGGGTGTGCTTGTTCGAACAGATCATGTGATCAACATTATTTGCATGACCTGTCCGAACAACCCTTGCGGCCATGCCTATGTTTGTGCAATGCCTATAAGAGGAGGTGAGCTACTATAAATTGTGATGAATTCTTCACTTCTGGACACGGAAATACGCTCCACCCTCCCTGCATTCCACTTTAACTACGTTATTTTGTTTCTGTGCTATCTGTCGAAGATATAGCGATATCCCTGGTCGTTAAATATCTTTAAGACAGTGTTGTTAAACACGCCACAAAACGCTACCATAAATTCTGCCCTGAACCAACGACGCATCGCAAGCTTCCTTCCAGGTACTTATTTTTGTTGTTGCGCACAACAGTTAAAGATATTTAATGAGGAAGGCGATGTCTACTTCAACAAAGTCAGCTTCTGATGCCACGCCCATCGAAACTCTCACCGGTGGTCTGAACTACAAACGATGGGCTGCCAGGATCATCATGCTGCTGGAAGAGAAGGATGTTGACTACGTGATATATGACGACCCTGCCACCTTCGTCCTTCCAGCTCCTACTGCGACCGCCGCTACTACCACAACCGTGGCAGCTGACAAGTCGGACAAAGCAGCTGATTAAGCTCCTGCGCCGAGGCCTATACGAAGCACGCCACAGGTCTGTCCAAAATATGTGAAAGACAACAAGACTTCACGAGCTTCAACTCTTTAACGGGTAACAAATTCAATTTTTGACATGTTTTCTGGAGAAAAATCTGCAAAATCTATCTGGGAATAATTGCAAGAAAAATATGGTTCCGATGACACCGGTAGGAGGAAGTACGTCGTGGGACGATGACTGCATTTTTAGATGTCCGAATCTAAAACTGTGGTGGAACAGGTACATGAATTCGAAAATATGATTTCAGATATGCGAACTGAAGGTGCTGAAGTCAACGATGCGTTCCTGTGCGATGCACTCGTTGATAAGTTGCCCGACTCGTGGGTGGACTTCAAGAGTAAAATGAAACACGAGCGACACGACTACACCCTCCAACAACTTATTAGTAGCATCAACATTAAAGAGGAAAATTGCATGGTACAAAAGTCTGAATCCTTTTCTAATAATTCAAAAGCTAACATTGTTGAAACTACAGGAAAGTATGATAAGCATAAAATAGGTGATCAAAATAAAAATAAAAATAAAAAGAATGCAAAAAATAGTAACAATCGCATCAAAAATGGAAAAATTTAGTAAAAGGGCAAGGGCGATGAATGCTTTGTTTGTGGGAAACTGGGACACCGAGCTGCACAATGCTATCGTCGCAAAGGGTCCACCAGTAAAAAATCAGAGAAGGACAGATCCAAAAATCAAGCACACGTGGTAGAAACCATGGAGGATGACGAGGCCGTAGCAGCAGTGATTACTGAGATCAACATGGTCGGAGACCCAGACGAGTGGGTCGTAGACACGGGGGCATCTCGTCACTTCTGCAACAATAAGTTATTTTTCAAGGTATTCGAGCCCGTCACTGGAGGTGAACAAGTCTTCATGGGAAACTCCAACATTTTTGAGGTAAGTGGTAGAGGAAAAGTAGAGTTACTGCTTAATTCTGGCAAGAAGTTATTACTGAACAACGTGTTGCATGTTCCCTCTCTACGTAGAAACCTAATTTCCAGGGGCCTACTTAATATGGCCGGGATCAAAATAGTCATTGAGTCAGACTGGTTGGTTATGACTCGGTGTGGGACATTTCTCGGGAAAGGGTATCTGCGGGGGGTATTATTTGTGCTAGACATTTTTGTAATTGGACCAGAATTTATTAATAAGAATAATGATTCCCCTTCGGCTTATATCAATGTTTCAGTTAATTTATGACATGGTAGACTAGGACATGTTGCCTCAAAGTGCTTAAATAGATTAAAAAGCCTAAATATGTTGCCAAACCTGTCTAATGATGCATGCTCTCAATGTGAAACTTGTGCTGAAGCAAAATTTGCTAGGAAGCCTTTTTCTGCTGTAACTCATCGATCTTCCTCTGTGCTTGAATTGATTCACTCTGATCTAGCAGATTTTAAAACCACTGAAAGTAAACGTGGAAAACAGTATTATATAACCGTTATAGATGACTATTCTCGCTTTACAAAAATTTACCTCTTAAGAACAAAAGATGAAGCTGAACAAAAGTTTGTGATTTTTAAAAAGGAAGTAAAAAATCAGCTAAACGTGAAAGTTAAGAGGCTTTGTTCTAACAGAGGAGGAGAGTATGAATCGTTTTTGCTAAAAACATTATGTGAATCTTCGGGTATAATCCATGAAGTAACTGCTCCTTACTCTCCCCAACAAAATGGCATCGCTGAGAGGAAAAATAGAACCCTTAAAGAAATGATTAACGCCATGTTGATTAGTTCAGGGGCACCAGACTCTATGTGGGGAGAAGCTGTTCTAACGGCGAACCACATTTTAAATAGAGTCCCACATAAAGGCTTCGAAAAAAAAAAAACCCTTATGAGATATGGAAAGGGCATGCCCCGAACTTGAAATACTTTAAGGTAATGGGGATGTTTAGCAAAGGTAGGTCAACCATCCCTTAAAAGGTCCAATATAGGACCCAAAACCTTTGATGCCATTTTTGTTGGATATGCCGAGAATAATGCAGCTTATAGGTTTATGTGTTTAGAAAATCGTTCTATGTGTGAATCAAGAAATGCCATATTCTTTGAACATATCTTTCCTTTAAAAACTTCTTTTGTCTCACTAGTTGATACTTTGTGTCAAAATGATAATGCCATTTTTCCTAGCATTACTAACGATTATGATGAGCCTAGAAGAAGCAAAAGAACCAGGATCGAGAAAAATTTTGGTTCTGATTTCATTACATATGTCACAAAACTAAAAGATTTAAACGAAATGTGTGACCAGTTTGTGTGCCAATTAGTGTTGGAAGAAGAACCAAAAACGTTTAAGGAAGCAATGCAGTCAGTCGACTCCACTCAGTGGAAAGAAGCAATCAAAAGTGAGTTGGACTCTATTCAGTCCAATCACACTTGGGAGTTAGTAAAACTACCCAAAGGGTGCAAGCCAATTGGCTGCAAATGGATCTTCAAAAGAAAACTTAGACCAGATGGGTCTATTGAAAGGTTCAAAGCCAGGCTAGTAGCCAAAGGCTTTACGCAGGAATTCGGTGAAGATTACTTCTATACATACTCACCAGTGACAAAAGTTAGAACCATTCGAGTTCTATTTGCATTAGCTTCTTTTCACAAGTGGGTAGTTCACCAAATGGACGTAAAAACTGCATTTCTCAATGGTGAATTAGAAGAAGAGATCTACATGGAACAACCACTTGGTTGTGTTGATCCAGGGCAAGAAGGAAAGGTATGTAAACTAAAAAGATCTCTTTATGGCCTAAAACAGGCCCCCAAGCAGTGGAATGAAAAGTTTCACAAGACTTTAATGGACCTAGGCTACACGACTAACTGGTCAGATGCTTTCTTATACTCTAAAGAGGTCCAAACTAACATCGTGATAATATGTCTCTATGTAGATGACATGCTGATTTTTAGCTCAAGGTGTTGAAGCTATAAATGAGACCAAATGAACTCTATGTCAAAAGTTTGAAATGAAGGATCTAGGGAAAACCGATGTGATACTCGGGATCAAGGTTACAAAAACCGATACAGGTTACCTTCTATCCCAAGGTCACTACACAGAAAAACCTCTAAAGAAGTTTGACAGTTATGATGTAAACCCGACTAAGACGCCTTACGATCCTAGTGTCAATCTATCGAAAATCATGGAGTCGGGTGAGTCTCAAGAGAAATATGCAAAAGTAATTGGGAGTCTAATGTTCTTGATGAACTATACACGACCCGACATTGCATTTGCAGTGAATAAACTTAGTCGTTTCACTCATAACCCTAGTGGCCCACACTGGGACGCACTAAAAAGGATACTCTGGTATCTTAGAGGCACGTTAGACTGGGGTCTCAATTTCAAAGGATACCTAGCTGTGCTAGAAGGGTTCTGTGATGCGAACTGGGTAAACGATAGTGAAGATGTAATCTCTACAAGTGGATATGCGTTCACACTATGTAGGGCTGCAGTGTCGTGGAAATCAACCAAACAGTCATGCATAGTCAGATCAACTATGGAAGCAGAATTCATAGCTTTAGATCTGGCTAGCCAAGAGGCTGAGTGGCTAAGAAATTTATTGGCAGATGTGCCATTGTGGGGGAGTCCTGCTCCCGCCGTGCCCATTCATTGTGATTCACAAACTGCCATATATGTGGCACAAAATAGTGTCTACAATGGGAAGAAAAGACACATAAGAGTCAGACATGAGTATGTATGACAGTTAATATTGAATGGGGTGATCACAATGGAATTTGTGAGATTTGAAAGGAATATAGCTGATCCTTTCACGAAAGGCCTAAACCTAAAGGCTATCCGTGATATGTCAAGGGAGATGGGCTTAAAGCCAATGAGGTGAGGAATTCATGATGGACACCACCTCGGTGGTCAAACAAAATCATGGAAAGACTCGCATTGAGAAGCAGACTGTAAATCAGTCCGCTCGCCGTAGTTCACGATTGGCAGTCTACGGTAAAATACACTCGGTGGAGTTGAATGTCTGTGCTGAGACAGACAAAATAGGGTTACTACATAGTTAAACCTCTAACTATGTGAAGTGCACAAACAATGGAGTTAACGAAGGGCACGTAAGTTCAAAATTCAACTAACCGTAGAGTTCAAGATTCTGTTCACTCTCGGGTAACGAATTACTTAGTGCCACTACTTGTCAGTTCAAGTCTTACACACTGACATGAAAGCTAGCTCCGTTATGTTACTCCCTGATGCTCTCCGTTAAGCCTTACTCCTTCAAATGTGTGGGGGATTGTTGGGAAACATTTAAAGGCTAAGGCTTTAAGTGGGTGCTCACTTAATGCTCATTTAACATAAATGAGTGTCCCACATTGCTTTGTTAGCCTTTCATTTTAGAAGGTTTGAAGTATTGTGGAGAGGGAACAAGGAGAAAACCCCGCGCGCGTGCCGTCGCCGCACGTTAGGCACGCGTGCGAGGTGTGGTGTGGAATAGTTTTATTGCTTGGTCCTCTTTTGATTCCTATTTTTGTGGATCAACACAAATGCTTGTTCGAACAGCTCATGTGATCAGCATTATTTGCGTGACCTGTCTGAACAGCCCATGTGGTCAGCATTGTTTGCGTGGATTATGGCCATCCATGGCCTATGTTTGTGCAATGGCTGTAAGAGGAGGTGAGCTACTATAAATTGTGATGAATTCTTCACTTCTGGACACAGAAATACGCTCCACCCTCCCCGTGTTCCACTTTAACTACGTTATTTTGTTTCTCTGCTATCTGTCGAAGATATAGCGATATCCCTGGTCGTTAAATATCTTTAAGACAGTGTTGTTAAACACGCCACAGAACGCTACCATAAATTCTGTCCTGAACCAACGACGCATCGCAAGCTTCCTTCCAGGTACTTATTTTTGTTGTTGCGCACAACACACACACCGTACTATTATGACGCAATGATATACGAAACAAATCAAAGTCTTGAAATACATACGGATAAAAAAAAAAACCCCAAAAAGAAAGAAATAAATAAATAATGCAAACATAATAAATGGATGTTGAGAATCCTATTCTACCATAAATACATTCCTAAAATCATGCAAACATCCTAATTAAATAATTTTCTTATTTTAATTGCTATTTTACATTTCGTGTTTGCTCTTATTAACAACTCTCCTATTAATTAATATTCATATTACCGAAATCATCTCATCCATCCAAATCTATAATTTTAATAGCTACGATTTATCCTTCCGTTCTCATGTAGAATGTGTTCTCATGCGAATGGAAGCCTAGGCTTCCATTCACATGAGAACACAGGCTTCCAATCACATGAGAACACATTCTAAATGAGAATAGAAGGACAAATCGTAGACATTTAAATTATAACATATATGAGTGCAGTAATAACATATATATGAGTGTAGTAAACACACAAAAACATATACTCCCTCGGTCCCATTTTAGCTGTCCTACTTACTATTCATTGAGTCAAACTAACTCTTTATTCTTTGTTTATTTTCTTTAGTATTTTTTTACTTATTTTTAAATTTGATTTTTTGTGTTTAATAGTACTTTTTGTGTAGTTTCTAAATATATACATTTTGTATACAAATACTAAACTTAATATTATGAAAAATTAGATTAAAAATAACTCAAGTCAAGCTTTATTAACCGAACCAAGACACATAAAATGGGACGGAGGTAGTAACATATTAGTACGTACTAGTCACTATGTTAAAATGAGCATAATAGATATGTAAAACATACCTTAGAAAAATGACGATTCTAAAATGTAAAACACTCATATTGATAAGGTGTTATGAAATATGAAACAATAGAGAGAGACTAAGGAAAATAGTAAAATTGGCGAGAAAAGGTCAAAAGGTTATCATATTCCAAGATATGTGCCTTTATACAACTATACAAGCCTTAAAGATAAGAAAAGTCCCATGTAACTTTAAAAAAAATGGAAGGATAAAAGTAATTTACAATAACACTGCAAAAGACACTTATTAAGAGTTGAGAAAATAGATATTTATAATTTATAATATAATAATTTGTAACATTAACTTTTTTAGTTGGAGGACTTATTTATATATTCCAACGAAAATAGACATTTATAATATAATATAATTTATGTCTTCAAAAATAATATAATAATTTATAACAGTATTTTTTTTTAAAAAAAAATTGAAGACTTATTTATGTATTTCAATTAATTTTTTCTTATTTACATTATTCCATCTAGTTCGATGTCTTTGTCTTTGAATTAAAATCATTTCTCATTATTAAAGTTAAAAAAGGAGACTAGTTTTTCCTTATTTACATTATTCCAACTAGTTGGGAGTCTTTGTATTACAGTGAAGAAGGTAACTGCTAAAACCCTTCGTGAGCAGCAGGATTCGAACCTGCACGGGCAAAGTCCACATCTGATTCCTAATCAAGCCCAATAACCACTCCGGCACGCCCACCAAACGTTTATGCTTCTGTCATTAACAATATATCACCATTTCTAAATAGGTCAAAAAGTGATCACAATACACAAGCGTGAGCGGCAGGATTCGAACCTGCGCGGGCAGAGCCCACATGATTTCTAGTCATGCCCGATAACCACTCCGGCACGCCCACTATTATTTTGTGTTGCTTCTTTACATTTATTTAAACAGACGTCACAAGCTACCTAAACACGACCACACCTCTCGTTAGTGAAATTTTCTGACGTTAAAAATGGAAAAGAAAAGAAAAAAAAAACGTTAAAAACCCATTGTGGTTTAAATTAAAACATAACCTTAAGTTATAGTATACATCACAGTATATAATAGTGTTCTTTAAAGCTCATAGTGCTTTATTTTTTAAGAAAACATTTTCTATTAAAAATTTTTTCCTCAAATTTAAGAAAAAAAATTTCAATAAGTTTTCCATCCAACCGCTTGAGATGGTGTTAGAGTGTTAGCCTAGACTTGAAAGTTGAAACTAATCATCCTACCAGACCACCCATTTTAAGGAATTTTCCAGTAACCATTTTTCTCATTAATGGACTGTGACTACTCAACCCACCACTTGTAAGTTGTAACCATAAATTCCCATTTAGTCGACTAATCACGAGATCAGATAATAATAACAATAAGGTTAGATGATATCTGACTTTATGAAGAACCAAACTCTAGCAACCAACATAGCACAAAAAAATGTTATGTTTTAAGCATTCTGAGCTAGTGAAATGACAAATGGGTCTGTGAATTCAACTAAGTTGATGCTTTGCTGCTTACAACACAACAACAAGTAATTTTCAAGCACTGATTTGTCAAGAAATGCAAAGCTTGTCTAGAGCTGTAATATGATTGATGCGCTTTGAAATTTTTTCTTTTGCCCTCACAGCTCTATGATCATTCACCCTCCCAACCACCAAGTCTCATCCCTGGGTCATAGTTGGTGAACAATCTGAATTCGTTACCAAGTTTGCTACTGTGCTGAGGTCTAAACCTGCATGGACGCAAATCCAAGAGCTCTGCCGCCCTATCCTTTTGCACATCACCTAAACGTGTAAAGGAGGTAGGTAATAAACACAACGTAATCAACCAAAAGCAAGTTCAGAGTGGGAGATCCAGCACTGTACCAGTGAGTAGAAGCAGATATGATTTTCCGGATCTCAAAAGAAAAGATATAGTTTCACTAACTTTCTCCAAGCACTCCTGACTCTGTCCAACAAAACCACAAGATCATAAGACCACAGATGTTTAGCCACTGTATAATCTATCAGCTAAT
The DNA here is from genome assembly GCF_001879475.1 of Ipomoea nil. Taxonomy (NCBI): domain Eukaryota; kingdom Viridiplantae; phylum Streptophyta; class Magnoliopsida; order Solanales; family Convolvulaceae; genus Ipomoea; species Ipomoea nil. The sequence continues at coordinate 368,599 of NW_017617996.1, read as the reverse complement.
TCAAAATTGCAAAAGTTAAAGACATATATGAAGAAACCAAAGAGAAGAGACATCGAGTTATTATTATTATTATTATTATTTTTTGAAAATAAAGGAAGCATTTCATTAGTTCAAACTGTCAGAAACAACAACATCAAACAGGGAGCCAAAAGGAATGGAAAACCACTCCAAACTATCTGACTTTGAAATAGCATCCCTAGCTAACAAATGGGCTGCCATATTCGCAGAACGTTTAGCAAACAAAAAGCTAATGTTAGAGATATGTTTTGCTATTTCTTTAATGTCAATAACAAGAGATCCTAAAATCGAAGAAGTATCAGTAGACTGCAGACATCAAGTTATTAAACACGAAGGGCAATTCTATAATGGCCAATATAGAATAAATCAAGGTTACAAGGAAAATTCATTTCAAGAATGACACCAAGGGCAAAAGCAAGTTGAAAGATGAGAGATCTGGAGTTCTCAAATAGTTCAAGAAGGCAATTCTATAATCACAGTGCGTACATCGCTTTTCATATAAATTTAGGCTGCCATTCATGATTTCCCTCCATTTATGTGATATAAGGACCTATGAACCAAAAATTTAAAAATAAATAAATAAGAAGAAGAGTAATAACTTAATGATTTGTTTGGCTTAAACTCTATTTTTAGTTCTTTTATCTTACAGTTTTTTGTTTTTAATAATCTTGTATTTCTTCATTTTTCTAATTGAAAGTTGCTTTAGCACCTAGTTTTAATGAATTTAAAATCCTAAGAGTCCTTAAAGCCAAGTCACATAAAAGTATGGTGCTAGCTATGTTTGTAACCAAATTAGGGGATAAAAACTACTACATAACAAATAGCTCAAATGAATGGATCTTACCAAATAAGGAGGATCTGCAACAATAACTGAATATGAATGTTTCAATGATAAGGGGAGATCTTCTGGCTTATTGTAGTCATAGAATGTGAACTCAGTTCCATATGAACTGAACCTCTGGTCATATTCAAGAAGCTGCGCTTTGACATTAGGATCAACTTTCTGATTCATGAGCAAAGAATGATTGAATACCAATTAGGCAAATGTCGATACTATAATTTATAAATCAGCAAACATTAAAGAAAATAAATGGATCCATGATCTGAAGCAAGTGCAACATATATAAAACAGATTACTCATCTTCTTTGCTCTTCCAATAGATACAGAAACCAGCAATAGAAATAATAATACTCCGTAGACCGTAATACATCATTCAAAAGTTTAACTCAACTCTATCTTGAGTATCTTCTATAGATATATTCTACTTTTATTTGAAATTCTGAAAACGGTTTTCTACCCTTCCACATCGGAAATGTATCGCGAAATTCATATCAAAGGATGGTTAGCATCTGGAAGAAGCGGGAATTCAATCTTTTAGAACCTATACAGATGTGAGCATGAATTCATATGCTGATAACGATTATCAGAATTAAGCCTTTCATGCTCTCCCATAAAACAAACAAATCAAAATATACACTAGTAATGCTTCCTTTAGAAGCATATAGATTGCACGTCGTGCTTCAATTGATGCATCAGAAGTATTGAAAGACGAACCTTGAGGTAGGCGTATAGCGTTGGGCAAGCAATGCAAGCAACTGACGGGGACTCAAGAGTCTCGCAAAGAGCGAGGACTTCTCGGGCCACGGTCTCGGCAGTTTCCCGGTCGTACCAGAACTGGCTGAGCCGCCAATCCTCCGCCACCAACGCCACCTCTTCCTCCGGCTGCTCCCCCGAAGAAGCTTCAACTACTGTTCGGTTCTGCTCAGCGATGAACTCTCTGAGAGCTTCGAGAGCGTGAGAGCTCAGCTGCGGAATATCGTCGTCGTCGTTTTGCTGTAAAGGGTTAGTCGCTCCCGCCGATTCCATTTTTTGCTTTCTTTGCCCGTTCGGAGAAAATGTAGACAAATACAGATGAGAGACAATCTTTTAAATGGGTCGAAAAATTGGGTTTGGGTTCAATTTTATGATCCGATTTTCGTAACCTATCGTTTGATTAGGTCGGTAGGTCCGATTTTTTTTTTTTTTTTTTTTTTGGTCTTTATAAATATTAATAAACTTAGATTTATAACGAAAATTAAAAAATGTCCGTTTGATAAAATAAATAGTTCAAATTATTTTGATTTTACTATTTTTTATAATTTTTGTTTACTCTTAATTATATTATTTTCTTCATTGAATATCTTCATATCTTGTTAGTATAAACTTTATAAGAGAATATTTCGTTAGAAAAAAATACAAATAGGCCGTTAAATTATTTGGGCGATAACCATTAAGTCACCGAACTCGAATTGTTGGAAATTTATATAGTAATGGAGATTAATGTTTCAGATGGTCTACCATGAAAGCTTAAATAATATTTGGAGTTGTGGAGTTGTAAATATTATTTTAATTTGGTAGAAAGTAAGTTGGGAAAAGTGATTTGGAACCAAAGTTTAATGATTCGTTGGTGTTAACAAATCGTTAGTTTTAACGAATCAATGCATTAATCAATTCGATGGTATCGAATCAAGTTTGACAAATTGATTCGTGTTAATGCACATTTCGTTATTTATTTAAATGGTTTCGGTAAAGGCTTAACGAAAGTTTGGTTTCGTGCTTTGTCTGGACGCGTGAAATGAATTAACGAAAGTTGATGGCCCTTTTGTTGATTTCGTTGGTTAAAGCCAAATGGTTTCGCTGGTCAAAACGAAATGATTTCGTCCTAAACAATGAGGTCCACGAATCTATGCATGAAATGATTTGCACCTTTTGGCCAAATGAATTTAACGAAAGCTTATTTCAAAAGCTCTCTGGTTTGTGTCTACAGCATGCATTTAAGTATTAATATATATTACCTATTTATTTATTTTGCATGTTTGCATGCAATGAGTTAATAAATATATAATATATATATTTTTACTTTGTTATTTCATATGTAGTGCATGAATCTATGAAGGTCCATATCTTATGAAAATATATAAGATACAATTAATTTTTCTCATGTCTGATATATCAGATAAGATTATGGAAGTTGAGTTTTTGAACTCCAGTAACTTCCATTAACTTCTCCAAACTGCTATTTTGCATCTATAAATACTTGGAGAAATGTCTGAAAAAGATACATGCAATAAACTTGCATAAGACTGAGATATTTCACAGTACTACATTTCTACAGGAAATTCTTAAACAAAGCAACTTAAGAATTTCATCATCTTCTTGTATCCCATAAGATTAAATCTTGAACCTTGTTGCTTCAGTTAAGGGAGATTTAAACCTTATAGGAAAGTGATTACACGCCTGAAGATCTCATTTCCTCACTTCCCTATTCTCAAACACTCCATATTTCTAACAATCTATAAGCTTTAAAGTTCTGTTTCTGAGGAAGGATGAGTTCTGGACTTCTGGACTTTGCAACCAACTTCCCTAAGTTGGAGCAGTTTGAAGGCGTGGGCTTCCGTAGGTGGCAGAAGAAGATGAAGTTCCTCCTTGCGGCTTTGAACGTGGCATACGTACTAAGTACCCCAAAGCCGGAGGAACGGGAGGATGAGACTCTTGAGGCTACTCGCCGGAGACTCAAATGGGAGAATGATGACCTTGCTTGCCGCGACCATATTCTAAACGGTATGTCTGACACCCTCTTTGATATTTATCAGTATGAGGAATCCTCAAAGGACCTCTGGGATGTACTTGAAGCAAAGTACATATCTGAGGATGCCTCCCGTAAGAAATTCCTGGTAAGTGAATTTAATGATTATAAAATGGTGGACAGTCGTCCGGTCATGGAACAATTTCATGAGATTGTCAGGATACTTGGGCAAATGAGGCAACATGATATGCATATGGATGATTCCATTGCCATAGCCAGTATCATTGATAAGTTGCCCCCTTCCTAGAAAAAGGTACAACGTACCTTAAAGCATAAAAAGGAAGCTCTTACCATGGAACAGTTGGGGGGTTGACCTTCGGGTTGAGGAGGGAATCAGACTGCAGGAAAGTAAGAATGCAGGCAGTGCAAAAGTCACCGGGGCTTCAGGTTCTGTCATCAACTATGTTGATGAAGGCAAATCAAGTGGGAACCGTAAAGGAAAAGGGAAGCCGGGAAAAGGCCACAAATTCTTCAAAGTTTAAGAAGAAAGGAAAAGGAAAAGGAAAGGCATCTGTATCATGCTGTGTGTGCAACGGTCCACACTTTAAAAAAGACTGTGAAATCTGGAAGAAAAGAAAGGCACAAATGGAAGGTAAAAATTCTGGTGATCATGGCCAGGGAAGTGGCCAATGGAAACAAGGTAAAACAATTAATCTTGTTTCTGATAGTACTGAAAATTTCATTGCTATGATATCTGAAATTTGTGTCATGCAGACTGATGACTCGTGGTGGGTTGACACTGGGGCAATCAGACATGTCTGCAAGGATATAAATCTTTATAAGATTTATAAAAGTCTAAATGATGGTCCAAGCCTGTACATGGGAAATGATTCCATGGTGAAAGTCAAAGGCATTGGACAAGTTGAGTTGTTGCTTACTTCAGGAAAGAAGTTGACACTCACAGATGTGTATCATGCCCCAGATGTTAGAAAACATTTAGTTTCTGGCATTGTATTAAACAAGTGTGGTTTTAAACTTGTGTTCGAAGCAGATAGATTTATTTTATCTAAGGCCAGTACCTTTGTAGGCCAAGGCTTCCTTTCTAACAATATGTTTAAGTTGAATATTAATAATATTGTTGGTTCTGTGTATTCAGTTTGTACATCTTCATTATGGCATTTTCGTTTATGTCATGTAAACTATAAACGTGTATGTGAGATGGCTAAAGATGGATTAATTCCATCCTTTGATCTGAATATGGAACAATACAGTGCATGCATGTTAAATAAAATAACTAGGAATCCTTTTCCTAGTATAAAAAGGAATTCAATTTTACTTGAATTAATTCACAGTGACTTGTGTGATTTTCATAGCACCCCATCTTTGGGAAATAAAAAATATATAGTCACATTCATTGACGACTATTCAAGACTCTACTATGTGTACCTCCTGCATTCTAAGGATGAAGCCTTGAAAAAATTTAAAATATTTAAATTGGAGGTGGAATTGCAAACTAGTCAGTTAGTAAAAATATTACGTACTGACAGAGGTGGTGAATATTATGACCCATTATTTTTCCAATCTGTTGGTATCATTCATGAGACCACACCTCCTTATACACCACAACAAAATGGTGTAGCAGAAAGGAAAATAGAGTACTCAAAGAAATGGTAAACTGCATGTTATCAGTTTTCCGGTCTGAGTGAAGGTTTCTGGGGAGAAGCCATGCTAACTGCATGTTATATTCTCAACAGAGTTCCTAATAAAAGAAATAGGGTAACTCCCTATGAACTTTGGCACAAAAGAAAACCAAACTTGAATTATTTGAAAGTTTGGGGATGCAGGGCCGTGGTACGGTTGCCGGAACCTAAACGGAAGGCTCTGGGAGAAAAAGGCATAGACTGTATTTTTATAGGATATGCAGAACACAGCAAAGCATACTGGTTCTATGTTATAGAACCAAATGACTTTATTTCGGCTCATACCGTAATGAGTCCCGGGATGCTATCTTTGATGAAAATCGTTTTTCATCAATAAATAGAACTAAGGATTTAATTCCTAGTTCTAGTGGGTCCAAAGTTGATGATCAAATTCATGATCATGCAGTCTCGCAGGAACCTAAGTGTAGAAAAAGTAAAAGAACCAGAAAAGAAAAAACATTTAGACCAGATTTCCAAATGTACTTGATAGAAGGATCAAGGGAGTCTACAGAGACTAAAAATCTATATTATTTTAATATAGAGGATGATCCTAAGACCTTTGAGGAAGCCATGAATTCTCAAGATGTTGCTTTCTGGAAAGAAGCAATAAATGATGAGATGGATTCTATAATGGGGAATAATACGTGGATTTTAACTAATCCACCGAATGGTTGTAAACCAATAGGCTGCAAGTGGATTTTCAAAAAGAAAATGAAAGTTGATGGTACCATTGATAAATTTAAAGCCAGACTTGTCGCACAGGGCTTTAAGCAGAAAAAAAGAGTTGACTTCTTTGACACTTATGCTCCAGTAGCAAGAATTGCTACTATTAGATTGTTAATTGCCATTTCGGCTATACACAATCTAGTGGTTCACCAAATGGATGTTAAGACTGCATTTTTAAATGGTGAATTGGAGGAGGAGGTTTACATGAAGCAACCAGAAGGTTTCGTGGTTGCAGGCCAAGAAAATAAAGTTTGCAAATTGATTAAGTCACTTTATGGCTTAAAACAAACCCCTAAGCAATGACATGATTGGTTTGATCAAGTGGTGCTAGCTAATGGGTACAGAATAAATCAGTCTGATAAATGCATCTACAACAAATTTAATAACCAAGGACAAGGGGTTATTATTTGCTTATATGTAGATGACATGTTGATTTTTTGTACTGATTTAGAAAAAGTTAAGGAAACTAAGGATTTTCTTAGTTCCAGTTTCTCCATGAAAGATTTAGGAGAAGCAGAAGTTATTCTTGGAATAAGAATAATTAAACTTCAGGATGGTGAAATTTTGACACAATCTCATTACATTGAGAAAGTGTTAAAAAGATTTAATCACTTTAGTGGTTCCCCAGTTTCTACTCCAATGGATCCTTCATTGAAGTTGATACCAAATGAAGGTGATCCGGTCTTACAATTGGAGTATTCTAAAGTGATAGGATGCCTTATGTATGCAATGACAAGTACTCGGCCTGATATTGCTTTTGCAGTAGGGAAACGGAGTAGATACACTAGTGCAGTACATTGGATGACATTAAAAAGAATTTTAAAATATCTTAATAAAACCATTAATTATGGTTTAAAATATTCAAAAGATATTTCCATCCTTGAAGGATATTTTGATGCCAGTTGGATATCAAATCAGGAAGATTATTTCTCAACTAGTGGATGAGTATTTCTGCTTGGAGGAGGTGGTATCTCCTGGGCTTCTAAAAAGCAAATTTGTATTTCAGACTCAACTATGACATTGAATTTATTGCATTGGCAGCAGCATGCAAAGAAGCTGATTGGCTAAGGAATTTAATTCTTGAAATTCCAGTTTGGCCAAAACCGATGTCACCTGTTTTAGTACATTGTGACAGCGCTACTACACTGGCCAAAGCATATAACAGTGTTTATAATGGCAAGTCAAGACACATAGGCTTGCGACATAGCTATGTGAAAGAGCTCTTAAGTAATGGTGTTGTAGCACTAGACTTTGTACGGTCCCGGTTCAATCTAGCGGATCCGTTTACAAAAGCCTTGGCAAGGGACATGGTTTTAAAGACATCGGAAGAGATAGGTTTGAAACCCGTTGATAGTCAAGAGATGAAAGAAATCTCAACTCACGCCTAAGTTATCACGTTAAGCCTTGAGTTCAATGTAGATGATTACTTCATTTATTGGCGGCAAGTACTATATTAAAAAGTATCCCTAAAGTAAGTACTTGGTCTGCATTGTAGTAGGGATGAGTTTTACTCTTAACTGATCTTTTGAAAAAATGCTTGGTGCTGGGCATGAAATAAAAAATCAGCCTATGTGAGCATGAAGTGTGACCGCTTCAACAAGTTTGGGTTTAGCTTGGAAATGCTTATGAATGGATACGGACACATGGCCTTTAATAGTGTCAAAGTTATTTTTAAGTTGTAGTAACTGTAAAGCTTGTGTGTATTATATCTACGTTTCTTCAAAGAGACTGCGTGATTCAAGGTTCGTCCATCACTGCAATCCGAATTAATGTAACACATATAATACTATGTGAAAGTTCAATCTGTAAGACACTTTCATTTATGCATGAGTTTTGGATCTATCTTGGTACAATGTTAATTTTTACTATATAAATGGAGGAGGAATGTTGGAAATTTATATAGTAATGGAGATTAATTTTTCATATGGTCTACCATGAAAGCTTAAATAATATTTAGAGTTGTGGAGTTGTAAATATTATTTTAGTTTGGTAGAAAGTAAGTTGGGAAAAGTGATTTGGAACCACTCCATATTTCTAACACGAATAAACCTTATAGGAAAGTGATTACACGCCTGAAGATCTCGTTTCCTCACTTCCCTATTCTCAAACATTCCATATTTCTAACACGAATAAGCTCCAAATTCATCTATGGACCTGAAAAAAAAAAAGTGCAATTAGTATTTTTAGAAGGTTAACAATAGATTTGGGTTGCCATGTGTATATTTTATTTTATACTCCCTCCGTCCCATTTTGTTTGTCTGGTTCGTTTAACGAGGCTTGACTGAAGCTATTTTTACTTCATTTTTTCATAATATTAAATTTATTTTTAGTATATAAAATTTATATATTTAGAAACTACATTAAAAGTACTATTAAACATAAAAAATCAAATTTAAAAATAATTAAAAATTACTAAAGAAAATAAGCAATGAAGAAAGAGTTGGATTGACCAATGAATAGTAAACAGGACAGGCAAAATGGGACAGAGGGAGTATTTTATTATTTTTATTATCCTACTAAGCATTTGGCTCTTCCTGTATGTCATGTTTTCTTGATTTTATTTCCTAACGTGTCGATTACTATATTTAAAAATAATACAATATTTTTTTTTTTGTTTTAAAAAGATATATTTTTTAAAGTTTATTTTAATAATTTTAAATAAAATAATTATTTTGAAATTAAAAAAAATATCCTCCATGGCTGGCCGGAGACGAAGGGTCCCTTTCGTCTCTTGCTAGCCACGGAGATGAAGGGCCTGCCATGGACAACAAGGTTGTTTAAAAAAAATTCAAAATAATAATTTATTTATTTTATTTTTTTAAACAATTATTTTATTTGAAATTATTAAAATAAATTTTAAAAATTATTTTTAAATACACTACCCAACACGTCATAAAATAAAACCAGGAAAATATGACATAGAGAAGATGGTCAAATACTAATTGTGTATGTGTGTGTATGTTTTGTTTTAATATATATATATATATATATATATATATATATATATATATATATATATATATATATATATATAGATTTCTACTTATACACTTTGTCACATGACACATTACCATTGTATTATTATTATTATTATTATTATTATTATTATTATTATTATTTGTCACAGTACGATCTATCAATAAGGAAAAAGGTCAAATAGACCCTTAAATTTTAAAAAAGTGCAATTACACACTCAAACTTGTAAAAATGAGTCAAATAAGTCTAATTTATCGATAATCAACATATCTGGTCGTCTTCTCCGGGTCGTCATCTCCAATAGGAGCAATTCATGCGAGTTCTGTTTTAGCTAGTTTCTTTGCGGAGCCTGAGACCTGGTGGGGGTACGTGAAAGATTTGGTACATGTCTTGGGCAGACTTTCTTCTTCTATTTATTGGATATTGGAGAAGGCGACCAATTAGGTCGTCTTCTCCCATAGAAGGCGACCAATTAGGTCGTCTTCTCCAATAGAAGACGACATCGGTCGTCCTCTTCGGTTGAGACCATCTGATTTTTTTTTTTTTTTTTAATTTTTGTACTTGTCGGAACTTTTATTCACCAGAATCTTGAATGATTGGTTATTTCAGGTAAATAACCAGTTACTGGGGTTATATGCCTCAAAATGACAAGTTCGAGTATATAATTGCACTCTTTTAAAGTTTAATGACCTAGCTAATTGCACTTTTGATAAAAGTTTAAGGGTCATTATTTATAGGTTATCACCACCACATTATACAATATGGTCTCATAGTGACAATATAATCATCTTGTTAATAAAAATTGTATCAAAGTAATTTTGTAATACGATAAAATTATAACCATTCTACAAAGTACTACGTATCAACATATCAATATCGTACTACTTCTCTCAAATGCTCTATCGAGTCGGGGTGTGGGGGACCCTTAGGGTTGGGGTTCAACCTTTTTGAAGAATATTCGTAATACTTATTTAATCAAGTTTTTAACTAATATGAATATTACTCGTGATCTATTTTAATAATTTGAAAATATCTTTTTCTTTTTCTTTTTTGGATAAATAGAATTCTAAAGTATTTGGAAAAAGAATTTTTTACTTTTAGTCCCTGACTGTTATACATGAATCATATTTAATTGTTATACATGAATCATATTTAATCGTTGATTATTAAAATTTTTTAATTAAGTGCATGACTATGTAAGTTGCATCACATTTGGTCTTGTTGTTTAATTTTTTGGACAACTATTGTTGGAAGTGTTCTTTTTTGAAAGGATCATTGTATTTGCTTCTTTCAGAATGAGCACTTTCGACAATTGTTGGCCAAAAAATTGGATGACAAAATCAAATGTGATACAAATTACATAGTCATGCACCTAATTAGACAATTGGAAAAATATTCAAATTGACCATCGAACTGAACACAAAAATGCAATCAGACCATTGAACTTAGAAAATATGCAATGAGATCTCTCAAGTACTCAAATCTGTTCAATTATACGTAATAGCAGGTTAATCCTTCCTCAATAGATTACCATGCCACATGACGCTTACGTGGATATTAAATTAACATATTTTTAATTATATTTTTAAATGAGAAAAGGGTCAAAATGGTATTTTCGGTATTAGAGTACAAAAGCTATTCCCGAATACTTGGGAATAGCTAATACCAGGGGATCCCCTAGGAATGGTTATTCCCCCTACAAAGGGAATAGCTCATTCCCGGGAATGCTATTCCCGGCCATGAAAAGACAAACCAAACAATGGAATAAGTCTCCCGGGAATGGTATTCCATTCCCAACCTATTCCATGAACCAAACATGCGGTAAAGGTCAATTAACCCCACAAACTTTTAAAAAGATCAATTACACACATGAACACACAATTTTGAGTCAGTTGACCTACCGGTAACTTCTCCGGTAAGAGCTAGTAATTGATAATGTGGCGCCACGTAAGCTTTGTTTTAATTAGTTGGATTGACCTAATTAAAAGAGGATTTAAATGATATCTACTTTGGATTGCCCTAATTCTCACGTTGTCTCCTTCACTTCTTCTTTGAAATCTTCTGCCTCTTCTTTCTTCGAAATCTTCTGCTTCTTCTTTCTTCTACGCCATCTGACCCAGTAGAGTGCTTAGGCTTCTAATTCGCATTTCACCATTGGAGATAACATCATCATGTTGGAGTGGTTCACCATTTTCGTCTCCCTCAATGGTGAGACCAAATCTACAGTATGAACCACCATTGTATTGCCGTTGTGGATTGAAATCACCACTATGTGTATCACGAGAGAATGGGCAACAATTTTTTGGGTGTCAAAGGTGGAAGGTACATGTATTGCATTTAAGGTTTAAAAATGTTATTGATAAGTGTCTAATATGTATTAATTTAAGGTTTAAAATGTTATGAATTTTTTGTTTAATTTTGTATTTGTCCAGGAAGGGGGATGTGGATTTTTTATCTGGAAAAATGCTCTATGGAAAGATGATGAGGTTGACTCTGATTGGAATAAGAATGTTGGAATAGAGTTGAAAAAGATGAAGTCTGAAATTATGGAGGAAATCCAACAATTGCGAAGTGATGTTGAGAAAGGTTTTGAAGCTAAAGTTGAAAGAAAAAAAAAAGACAAAGAAACATAATAATTGGTTTTATTATTGTTGTAGGAATAAATATGTTTGTAAGTTTGCAACAAAGGATAAAACCTTATGGTTCTATGATGCTTTTGCTGTAGTTTAGTAATATATTAATTTGGTTTATTTGTGTTGTCATATGGATGTATGTTGCTAGTTACTTCAATGAAGTTTGTATTTTTTTTTTGTCAAATTGATGTTGTAGTTTAAACTTGTTTTAGTTGAGTATCTAATAAACAATGTACAAGAAGTGTCCACTTTAAAGTGTTCTACAAAACAGATACAATCCAGCTAAAGAGATACAATCTGCATAAGATACAATTTGCCAATAGATAACTACATTTTAGTTTCAATGTAGAATCTGCCAAGACCTTACAATCTACTAAGACCTTACTGCCAAAAGCTTAACACCAAAAAGAGATACAAGCTGCCAAAAGATAACTACATTTACATTTTAGTTTCAATGTACAATCTGCCACTACATTTACATTTTAGTTTCAATGTACAATCTGCCAAGATCTTACAAGCTGCCAAGACCTTACTATCGAATGCTTAACACCAAAAAGAGATACAGGCCGGCAAGATATACAATCCAACAAAAAGAGATACAACCAATGTCTTACTATAAGTTCATACAGCAGAATCTACAAAAAATAAAGTAAGTTTCTAATGTCAGTTCATTGGTTCTTTGATGCTTGAGAGTCTTGATTGCTTGAGTTTGATCCATGGTGAATGACTTGCTCCTGTGATTGACCAAGCTACAACAAAGGAAAAGAGTATAAACAATTACTGTAATAACAATTACTTTTCTACATTCTTCTAAAAACCCTTTCTTTACATCTGCAAAACAAACATAGAATCTCTGAAAAACACAAGGACATTCGGGTGTTGTTCTATTGGTTTTTACAACAACAGTGGTACCGGGATTAGAATTGATACATTCAGCAGCATAATCCCTTATTCTACGTAATTGGTCTTGAAAACCAGCATAAATTCTCTTCAATACAACTTTGATTGCCCTCTTTACCATATAGATTCCCACATTTAGTTTCAATTAAGGTTGGATATGTTTTTTTCAATTCCGTTTGTCCAATTGAAGGGTTGTCTCTTATCTTATCGTCATACCGCTCCTCTATCCACAATTGGCTTAGTAATCTTAAGATGTACTTTAGATTGCACCTATGCTCCGTAGTCACTGTTTTAAGTTGAAAACACTTGAAAGTGTCATCCCATAATCTATGAGCTTGAAATGGACAAAGCTGGTCACATGCAAGGGACACACGATGTGGCTCATTCCTCACAAAGTGGATATTTCTCTTTCAGTAAACATCATAATTGATCATTACCTTTCTAAACTGTTTTGCATCATCATATAGGGTACCAACTTCAAGTTCAACTGACTCAACATTTGGATTGTAGGAAGGGTATTTAAATCTACTTGTTTCTGTACTAGTGGTCTGCTCAAATGATACTTGTACCTCTTCTTTTTCAGATTGATAACTCAATGGGTCATCAGAGTCATAATACTAACTTTGCACATCATCCTTCTCACCCACATTTTCAGTGTCACATTCTGCCTAGCCCTTCCAATGTCCTCATCATTATTTTCTGCATTTTGGCACTCAACATCAACGAAATCAACTCCATCTTGAGGACTTCTTTCCTAATTAGAATCCCCATCTTCATGACTACTTTCTAAATCAGCTTCTTCATCATTAGGATCATCTTCTTCTACTTCAACATCTTCTTGAATATGATCTGCATGCTCAGGTTCTGATAATGGTAAATTTGGAAACAACCTTTGCATCATCTATCCCATGCTCAACATACAAGTCAATTGCGCCCCAATGTTGAGCCAAGTAACTCATGTGCAATGTACTTTTATCGTTATTCAACAACTAGAAGCTCTTTAAACTCTCATGTGGTAGTTTAAATGACAGTGACAATATTTTACCATACCCCTCCTCCTTAAAATTTCAATAAGTGAGGATGTGATAAAAAATCAGGGTCCATTGCCACTGTTTCCACATCACCACCTATATACTCCATCCTAGGTTCTTGGACAAAATTCCCACCATGGTGAATTCTAATTTCAACAGTGGAATGCATTCTACAAAATATAGACATGTTTAATTGTATTAAAAACATTCTAACTGGATTACAAAAAGCACACTTTTTACTATTTTGGAACAATTATTCTAAGAGACACACTCTTTTCTTTTGCAAACCAAACTTAAAAGTGTTGTTCAATTGCAACAAGAGGCACACTCTGCTTTTGTCTTTCTTTTTTCAGACAAAAAAGGGCACTTATCTAAATTTTTAGTTGGCAGAAGATAATTTGGATTACAAACAACATTTTTACATTTTTTAAACAGTTATTCTAACATACTTTTTTTACATTTTTTAAACAGTTATTCTTCCCAATAAGCATACTTTTTACAGCCTTCAATTTACTTATAAAGCCAAACTGTACTGGTAGTCAACATAAGTGTAGGGACCATTCAATAATCTAATATATAAAATACCACAACTACTATACACTTATTGCAATGCATTCATCAGGACTATAATACCCAAAGTGTCTCCATTATTGACAACATAATGGGACCCAATCCTTAAACAAATACAATCAAAGATAAACAAATAAGCTTTTGAAAGCTACTGCTAATTCACCCTAAACATATAAAAAGCTTTATTTTTTCATACCCATAAACAAATTTGCGGTGGCATATCAGTGGTATGAAAAAAGAAATTCCTACTGCCTAAAGAAAGAGAAAAAACATAAACCCTAAAACCACTGGTAGAAAAAAAAAAAAGGAAAAATACCTTCAATGGTGATGGTGGTGCGAAGAGGTGGTGGAGCGCTGGAGTGGAGCGGCGGACGGTGGTGGAACCTATAGCGACGAACTACTGCGATGGTGATGGTGGTGCGACGAGGACGACGAGGAGCGATGACGAGAGACGACTGGTGGTGGTGAGCGATAACTGGTGCGATGACGAGAGACGATGAGCAGCTGGATTAAGGCGATTGACAGAGATTTTGCTGGTGGATTATGGCAAGCGACAGAGATTTTGCTGGTGAATTAGGGCTGGACAAACACTCGATTTTGGGGCTGAACGAGCGGATGCGGTAATGACTTCATTCTGACTTAAAATTTTCTTTTATTTACTTAATTTTATTTTGTTAATTTATGCTTATGTAGCGAGAAAAAAAAAAACATAAAACAAAGCTTACGTGGCGCCACATGGTCAATTACCGGCTCTTACCGGAGAAATTACTGATTAATGGGGTCAACTGACTCAAAATTGTGTGTTCATGTGTTCATTGACCTTTTTAAAAATTTGTGGAGTTAATTGACCTTTAGCAAAATGTTTAGGGGTCTATTTGACCATTTTCTCTTTTTAAATTAAACATTATAACTTTTATTATTAATATTCCCAAATCTCCAAATTAATTAACATGCATGTTTTCTCCAAAATCTTCAATCGTTCAAATCTCTCATTTTCTGTACACAACGATTCTGTGAACTTGTGAACTATTTTCTTGTTTGCAGGTTGTTGCTTATATTCTGTTTTATGTATTATATTTCGAGGTTCGGGAAATTTGAGGAAAACATGTTGGGTAATAAGGTGGAAAAATCCCAAAATAATAATCTTACGGAAAGATTATTATTATATGGGAAAAACAGAAAAAAAATCTGGGAAGGAAAATGTGGAAAAACTGGGTAAAGGTTAGCATGAGTTTGAACACAAAGTTCTTTTCCTTAAAACCTTATTTGCTACCTCCACAAGGGCTAGGAGCGTTGTAGCCTAGGTTTCCAGGATAAAACGTGCTACGATTCTTTGTTTAAGCACCCAAACAAAGAACCTGGCAAACAAAGCAAAGCAAGAACGTTTGTTGGCTAAAGAAGAGAGTAGAAGTAGAGTTTTGAGAAGCTAAACGTACTGGAATTCTTTTGTTTCTTGTTCTGTGTAAAATGCTACTGCTCTACCTCTCTTTATATAGGGCTGTTGGAGTGATAGCATTTAACATGGCCATTAAATTGGTATTAAAACCAAGTGTGTAACACCTGTAACAGCCACCCACTAACTAGGATTAAACTCAGATTTAAAATTGAAATTAAAATAGTATTAATTCCGTAACAGATGAGTTTAATCTTCACAACAGGCTGAACTTTCGGGTTTCAGACCGTTGGGGTGCAGGTTCGCTGTTCAGGACACGAGAGTATAAGGTTCGGCCTTGAAAGGCCGAACCAACAGCACGAGAGTACAACTCTCGTGCTCTGTGGTGCAGCCCGAGAGTGCACCTCTCGTGCTGTGGTGCAACCCGAGCGTGCACCTCTCGTGTTTCACCGTTGCACGAGAGTTGTGCTATCGGTGCACCACCACCTCTCGTGCTCTCTGTAGCACGATCGCGGTGCTCTCGGTTTCGGCCGAACCAAGTGACTACTGTTATGTGCATAGCCAATAAAGATACAGTCCACCGTCTTAGGACCTATCTTTACTTTCTTAGGTGTTGGCACCAAAACTTTGGCAAGACACCCCCACACTTTCAGGTACTGATAGGAAGGTTTCCTACCGTTCCACAGCTCATAAGGAGTCTTATCGAGCTTCTTGCGAGGTACCTTATTTAAAAGGTAATTACTTGACAAAATCACCTCACCCCACATACCTTGAGGTAGGCCCGAACTTATAAGCATCGCATTCATCATATCTTTCAATGTACGATTCTTTCATTTGGCAACACCGTTCAATTGAGGTGCGTAAGGTGCCGTACGCTCGTGTATGATACCTATACTAGCACAGAAGTCACCAATAGGTGCTTCATACTCACCACCTCTATCGCTTCTAACTTTCTTATCTTACGATTAAGTTGGTTTTCAACTTCATTCTTATAAAGAATGAATTTTCCCAAGGCTTCGTCTTTGCTTTTAAGCAAATACACATTGCAATAACGTGTGCTATCGTTGATAAACGTGATAAAATATTTATTACCACCTCTCGTTTGTATCGATCTAAAATCGCACAAATCACTATGGATTAATTCTAGTGGTTCAGTTTCCCTTTCAACCGATTTGAAAGGTACTTTCGTTAGTTTTGCCTCAACACAAATTTCACACTTGTTATTTGTGTTAATTTGGAAATTAGGAATATGGTTCATGTTATTAATCTACGTATAGAATTATAATTAACGTGACCTAGTCTACCATGCCACAAATTGGAAGACTCAAGCAAGTAAACGGAAGTAACTTTGCTCTTATTCATGATAATAGGCATTACATCGAGCTTAAACAGCCCATCAGTTACATAACCTTTGCCTACAAACATTCCTAACTTAGACAAAACAACCTTGTCTGACTCGAACACCATGCGGAATCCATGCTTGTTCAGTAGTGAGCCAGACACTAGATTCTTCCTCAGTTCTGGAACATACAGCACGTTGTTCAATGTCAGTTCCTTCCCGGAAGTGATCTTCAGAACCACCTTGCCCGTGCTTTCCACAGCAGACTGAGCAAAGTTTCCCATCCAAACCTTATGGCCCTCAACGGTCTCAAAGGTGTTGAACATTTCTCGGTTGCAACACAAATGCCTTGTTGCACCAGTATCAATGAACCATTCTTATGGGTTAGAGTCCACGAGGTTCACCTGGTCACCATAGCCGAAAGGCTAATCTCGACCTCCTTCTGACTGCTTTCTTCAACCATGTTGGCTTCAGAATTCTTGTTCTTCTTCTTTGGAACTTTGCATTCAGAAGACTTGTGGCCATACTTGCCACAATTGAAGCATTTTCCATGAAACCTCTTCTTGGTAATGCCTCCATTTGGACCTAGCTTTCGCTTGTCCTTCTTGTTCTTCTTGGAGCTTTTACCATGCTCCACAACATTGACCTTAGCGCCAACAGTGAAAGAATTTCTCCCATCATTCGACCTGTTCCCCTCCTCAATTCGGAGTCGCTGGATCAGGTCCTCCAAGTTCATCTCCTTTCGCTTATGCTTAAGGTAGTTCTTGAAGTCCTTCCACCCTGGAGGCAGTAAGTGGATAACAGATCCCACTAGGAAGGCTTCACTCAACATCATGCCCTCGTCACGGATTTCGTCGAAGATCAATTGTAAATCTTCTACCTGACTTAACACAATCTTGGAATCAACCATTTTGAAGTCAAGGAATCGGCCAACCACAAATTTCTTTGCGTCGGCATCCTCACTTCTGTATTTATGATCCAAGGCTTCCCACAGCGCTTTCGTTGTGCCAATCTTGCGATATACATCGTATAACGCATCACATAATCCGTTCAGGATGTAGTTTCGGCATAGGAAGTCCGAATCCTTCCAATAGCCAACTGCCATCACGGATTGGGCATCCTGTTCCCTTAATTCGGGAACTTTCTCGGTTAAGAACCTTGCCAAGTAGAGAGTTGCTAGGTAGAACAACATCTTTTGTTGCCACCTCTTGAAGTTCGATCCACTACCGGTGAACTTCTCCGGTCTTTCGGCCGAAGCACTCGGTACCGAAGGTACCCGAGTCATGGGAATATATCCCTCAGTGCTCCCACCATCTTGTGAACCAACGTTCACTGGTGTAGCTTGGGAATTAGCAACATTGTTGCCATTCCCACCATTGTTGTTCTCAACAACATTCTCCTCCCCATGAATTGGCAAAACGGGATTCTCCATTTCTTCAAGGAAATTAGAGATAAACAACCAACAGGAAACGAGAATAAGGTTTTAAGATTGTTGGGTAATAAGGTGGAAAAATCCCAAAATAATAATCCTACGGAAAGATTATTATTATATGGGAAAAACAGAAAAAAATCTGGGAAGAAAAAGGTGGAAAAACTGGGTAAAGGTTAGCATGAGTTTGAACACAAAGTTCTTTTCCTTAAAACCTTATTTGCTACCTCCTACAAGTGCTAGGAGCGTTGTAGCCTAGGTTTCCCAGGATAAAACGTGCTACAATTCTTTGTTTAAGCACCCAAACAAAGAACCCGGCAAACAAAGCAAAGCAAGAACGCTTGTTGGCTAAAGAAGGGAGTAGAAGCAGAGTTTTGAGAAGCTAAACGTACTGGAATTCCTTTGTTTCTTGTTCTGTGTAAAATGCTACTGCTCTACCTCTCTTTATATAGGGCTGTTGACGATAACATTTAACATGGCCATTAAATTGGTATTAAAATCAATTGTGTAACACCTGTAACAGCCACCCACTAACTAGGATTAAACTCAGATTCAAAATTGGAAATTAAATAGTATTAATTCCGTAACAGATGAGTTTAATCTTCACAACAGGCAGAACTTTCGGGTTTCAGACCGTCGGGGTGCAGGTTCGCTGTTCAGGACACGAAAGTACAAGGTTCGGCCTTAAAAGGCCGAACCAGCAGCACGAGAGTGCAACTCTCGTGCTCTGTGGTCAGCCCGAGAGTGCACCTCTCGTGTTCACCGTTGCACGAGAGTTGTGCTAAAGTGATACCGAAGTTTGGCATAACTTAGTCCGCAAGGCCTGCCAATATTCGAACGACATTCGTGCCCGCGCACACGAGCTCGGGCTTGAATCAAGCCTTTTCGATCTCGTTTCTAGTTGGAATTTGATTTGCCCCCCCCCCCCCCCTCCCCCGCACGAGAGAGCCTCTATGCTATACAATTCTACAAGCTCCAAAAGAGCTCTTGTATAAAAGGGGGGCAAATCCTCTTTCCAAACCAATGTAGGACAAAATTCACTTTTTCCTTCATTTTCCAACTCAAATGGGTCTACTTTGAAAATCAATATCTCATTCACCCATTATCCGTTTTGAGCGTACAATATATCAATCTCTTCGTCTCACTACGAAGAACCCGAATCCACTTTGACCTGACCCAAATCAGAAGTGGACCCCACTGATAATTGTACCACAAAATAGCACTTAATATGCCATTTTAAGCTATTTTTCCAACAAAACATGCCTGCAATTTGAACATTTGGAGAGACTAATAATAAAAGTAGTAATGTTTAATTTTAAAAGATAATTAAAAATTATGTTTAATTTAATATTTACATAGACAAGGGATCAACTTTCTATCTATATACATATAAAGGCCATAGGATTTTGGCCAATCAAATCCTTCCATTTTCCCGCCTAAATACACGACACCGTTTAGGTGGTTTTTTTTTTTTTTCAAATCCATTCAATTTCCCGCCTATTTGAAAATTTTAATTTACTGATTTGGTGTTGCCGTATGATTTTAGGCCTGCTGTTTAGGGGTGTGGGCTATTGTGGAGTTAGTATTCTAATGGGTTTCTAGATAGGAAACGTGTGATTTAAGTCTAATAGGTATGGGAGTGATCTAAACTGCAGTGCATAGGTAATATTTTAATATTTTTGCAATTGTCCGACTCTAAGTTTGCTGGTTATATATAGCTACACATTCAGGCCTCAAAGCAAAGCAAAGCAAAATATTACAACTTTCTTTCATCTGTGCTACCACAAAACGAAGCAAAATATTACAACTTTCAGCTTTCAAAAACCAACATGACTGGGCAGTTCATAGTTGGTGCCCAGCTTCACCCGCAGCAGACTTCTAAGGCCATTAGATTGCATTGTGTGCGGAGCTATGTTGTCACTGAAAACAGAGGACAAAAACAAATTAGAAGTCAAGAGTGTGTCTTTCATGATCAAGAGGTGTGCTATTCCTATATTACTATCTTCTAATTTTATTGTCCATTGCTAACTGTTTATAAGTACTTATGATATTTTCTTTGTGTCTTGAATATAGGATATTTTTATTCATGTTCACATACCTATGGATATTGTTGCAACATACCAGAATATGTTCAAGGAGGGTAAAGTCTATGGTATTCGAAATTTCCTATGTATCACTAACTTTTTCAAGTATAAAACAAGCACACATCGTTATATGATCAAATTGAAACATCACACTGTTGTGAAGCAATATCAGCGTGTGAATTTCCCTAAAACAATGTTCCGGTTTAAGAGTTTCCCGGACATACTTTCAAAGAAGAATGTTGATGAGAAAGTGTTGATAGGTAAGAGTTTAACTGGATGCATACATATATAATACTCAAATGAAGGAATGCTACTTTGATTATGTTTTCAACCATAGCCATCAACACTAATATTCTGCTGTTATTTTATGTAGATGTGATTGGCCGAGTTGTTGAAATTTATACACCACTAGACAAAGTGATAGCTGGAAAACAAACAAGGCTTATTGACTTTGTTCTTGAAGACAATGGGTAATATATATATATATTTTTTTTGGCTTGGCTATGCTGATGGAAATCTTATTATTAATTCTGTTGGGTATTTAAATTGGTTTCTGTTTTCGTGCAGTAAAAATAAGATTAAGTGTACATTATGGGATGAGCATGTGGATCAACTATCTCCTTATTTCCACATTGCTGCATCTGATCCAGTCATACTTCTCATTCAACTTTGTAGGGCCAAGTTTATGGACAGTAAGTTCTAATCCAGGATGTGTGTGCTTTCTATTTCAAGTAATATCCTATCTCCTAATGAGCAAATTTTTTTCTGGTTAGATGGCGAGGTTCGTATTTGCAGCTCCTTTGATGCTACCTAACTATTTTTTACTCATTCATCTAAGGAGTTCCGTGACTTCAAGAATAGGTGCATTTTTATTTTATGGTGCTTGTTCAACTTTTTAAATCAAAATGGATGTGAAAGTATTTACTTTTTTTTTTTTATTTTTAATAGCTTTACAGGTGACTACACCCCTTTGAGGTGTATAAAATCTGGTTCTAGGCTTGATGTTGGTTTCCCTACTAATGGCCTGCATCCTAATGATATTTTGGTTACTTCTATTGAAGATATTTACTTGAAAAAACAGGTTAATATGCTACAATGTTTGATAATTATTTTTGTTTGTCTACTAATTTTTTTGGTGTTTTCTATATACTTATAAATTCTAAGCATAAAAGAGATGACCTAGATATTTTTTTTTTTTTTTTTTTGCACCAGTTGGGGGAGTATTGGGTTGCAGGCAGAATTGTTGGTGTAGAGAGTATAAGTGATTGGTATTTCATTTCTTGCAAGACTAATTCTTGCAAGAAGAAGCTTGCTGAACAAGGTGGCATGATGTACTGTGGTGGGTGTAAGAATTCTTGGCATGAAGGAATTGTGAGGTATAGGTTGATTGTCCGTGTGGCGGACCACACTGGAGATGCTCCTATGCTTATATGGGATCATGAATGTGCAGATTTGGTTGGTATGTCAGCGGCTGAGTTAAAGGCTAAGTACCATGAGGTATACTATACTATTTCACTTCTTTATTATGTGTTTAGTGGTTGGTTTTTGATGTCTTATCTGTTCTCCAATATTTCTAGGGAAATAATTGTATTCCACCTGAACTTGGTCGCTTGCGTGGGATGTCTATGGTTTTCCGTATTGTTATGAAGAAGGAACAGGTGGAGAGCTACTATTCTGCCTTTACGGTTCTAAGGATTTGCAGGGATGAGCCATTAGTTACACAACACTGCTCAGGTTTTCTAGGTGCCCCTTCTGCTGAAATGGTTCCAGGTCATGTCGGAGGTTCTTTGGATGTTGGATGTAACTATGAGGTATACTTATTATTCTATTTTTGGGTTTATAAGTGGTTCTAAGTAGGTTATTGACTGGTCAGAACTATTTTTATGCAGCAACAGTTTGGCAGTGATGAAGAGGAGTTTTTTGGAGTGGAGGATGTCTCTGATGGTGTGGAAGATGATATCACTGTTGGTTTGGATGACATTTCTGAGGATTTAGGGGATGAGCATGTTGCTGATGCTGTTAAGGGATCTATGGTCAAAGATTTGGTTACTGCTGGTGGTTGTAACAAAACTAAGGATAAGGGTGTTGTTGATTTGGAAAGTGAACATGTGGGTGTTCCTCTTAAGAGATCTCTGCTGAAAGAGTTTGGTATGTCTGGTAGCATAAAGAAGGCTAAGGAGGTGGTGGTGAAGCAGGAAAAGTAATGGAAATTTCTTTATTTAGAAATAGGTTGTACTAATACTAAGCTGGTAAGTGGGTTTTGTGTGCTAAATTCTACCAAACTGATGATTATGCCTAGAAAACTGCAGCTTTTTGAAATGTACTGTTAGCCAGTGGATTGTGTGTAGTGTGTTTTTGCCTATGAGTTTGTTTTTTGAACACTGCAGGTGTTTCAGTGTACTGGTAAGCAGTACAATGTATGTAGTGTGTGTTTTGGGAGGCAATGTGTGTAAAACTGCATATGTTGCAGTTGCTAATCTATTTTAAATGTAATGACTGGTTGCTCTAATTGCAAACCAGCCACTAATGGGTTTTGGTTCTTATTCTATTCAAGTATAAGTATATATTGCTTACCCAAATATTACAAATAAACCTATTATTAATCAAAGTATAATATATAATATAGAAATCCAAATCATTAAAAAAAAAAAAAAAACAGTTAGAGCATATTATAGCAACAAATTAAATCATATTAATCTATAATTTCACAAAGTCTATTATAGCAAGCCCAAAAAAAATTGCAGCATACTGATAGTTTCCTGGTAATGAGATAAAAAAGAAAGGGGGAAATTACAAAAGGTATAGCAAATTAGGAGGTTGATTTTTGAGTAAATACATATCACTTGCATATTGCAAAGAAATATATTATTCCTTAAGTGAAATAATAGGAACCCATTCAAAAAAAAAAAAAAGAAAAAGTATCAAAAGATTAATATTTGAGAAATGACAAAGAAATTGATAGTGGCCATGGTAAATCATATACAAAAAGGGCAAATTTTTTTTTTTTAATAGATTAGCAAGCTGATCATTAAAGAAAAGGATCTCCCATGCACATGTATTACAGATAAATATGTTATTTTACAAACTCAATTATAGCAACTAAAAAAAAAGGAAGCATCAGACTCCTTTATCATCACTTGCTTTTGATTTTAGATTGTTAGTATTTGTTCATATATATGTATAGAAAGTATTTCAATTACTTATCTATTCCAAATTAACCTATTATTAAACAAACTTTAATATACCAAAAAAAAAAAAAAAAAGCAGTTATATCATATATTAGCAGGCTCATATTTGAGGTAAAGGACTTGCATATGTATTGCAAATAAATCTATTATTTCACAAACATCATATAGGAACATTTTTCTTTTTTTCTTTTCTTTTTTTTTTAAAAAAAAAATGGCATCTTACTGAGAATTGAGAAATGACAAACAAATTTAGACAAGCCCTGGTAAATCATTTTTAAAAAAGGAAAAAAGACAAAGCAGATTAGCAGGTTGATTTTTGAGAAAAAGGATATCAATTGCATATATATTGCAAATACTTATATTTTTTCACAAATCCTATTATAGCAATAAAATTACAAATATATATATATATATATATATATATATATATATATATATATATATATGTGTGTGTGTGTGTGTGTGTGTGTGTGTGTGTGTGTGTGTGTGTGTGTGTGTGTGTGTGTGTGTGTGTGTGTGTGTGTGTGTGTGTGTGTGTGGGGCAACAGATAGCAATTTGAGAAGTGAAACAAATTGACAATGCCATGGTACAAATTACACAATACCCAAGACATACATTTAGGAATACTTTTTCCCATACACCTATACCTATACCTAAGCATTTAATGTGGATGGTAAGTGTTGACTATTATATACTAATGTTTGATTGAGACTTCTTAGCATGTGTACTACCTGGTATCTCTATATATACTTCATTTAAGAATGCAACATGTACACTATATATTCATTCCAAAAGAGAACTTCTGAAAGTTTTTAGCTAGCAATTGCAACAATGAAAAAATTGACTAGCTCAACTATCATTCGTGGAAAAAGAAAGCTTGATGTTGAAGACAAAGGTAAAAATGAAACATACATGTTGTTCTTCATTAAAATTGTAACAAATGTTAACTTACTTTTTTGGTTTGCAATACTCATCTTCTTTGCTTTCCATTTGTCTACTATATCTGCACCAATTTGGTTCCCTATGTCTCTTCTTTTTTTGTCAGTGTATTGAGAGAGTGTAAATGCAACACTTTCCTGTACACCTGCAAATGAATATTATTGAGGTCATTAAAAAAAAAAAATCAAAACACTACTAATATATTTGTTGACATGTTTTGTATATAAAATTTGTTGATACAATGATTTAAAAATAGTATTACTTAATAACAGGTGAATATGATTTAAATTGAACTTTTTTAAGAATGAACTCATTTTTTTAAGCAGAAGGGTAAACTGAAATTATGCTTTTGATGGCATGTGAAGTGGAAAGAACTCTAAAAAAAAAAAATTAATCAATTTCAGTATTACTAATCAATTTCAAACTAAATTATTGAATTGTACAGCAACACTAATCTTAATACTATTTTTTTCACAATTTCCAACAATATTCATGCATAGAACATATCTAATATAAAAACGCAGCTATTAAACAGAAAATTAAAGAGAACATAGATTTTACGAAAATTCATCAATTTGAGCTGAGTATTTTCATTTTTATAAATACAAAAAAAAATGCATGATTCTAATTTTGATAAAATTGCATAATAGATGTCTTTGTACCAAAAAAATATAAATTATTAACTTCAAAATTAGTAAAGTATAAGTTTTTACCTTATAGATGTGGTAGTCGTGGTTGCTGATTTTCTTTTAGATTTAACATAAGAACGTTTGTTCCAATCCATCTGTTGAGTGGTGTTTAGTAGAATTGAAAACGCTGAACACAAGATAACACTTTTCTTTGATGTAATTAGTCTAGATTTGTGAATCGTATACATCGAAAGATATAGAGAATAGGTTAGAGAAGGAGATTGGTAGAACGACAGTTCGAGATAGAAAAAGAATGGTGTATAGATGTGTATGTCGTTAAATTTCCAGAATCGATTTACAAAGAATAGGTAGTGTTAGGGTTTTGTTGGGTGTAACTGGTTAGTAGTTCCAATTGGACTACATAGTTTTGTAAAGGTGATGTTTGAACATGGAGATGACTAGAAAATGACATCGAGCTAGAGGCGATAGCTTAAGCAATAATGGCGATGTGTGGATGGTGTAGTTTCCAAAAACAGTAGACACAGTGTAGAGAAGATATGCGCAGCCGAAAAGATAGGGTTCCGACAAAATGGTCTAACTGTTCAGTTGTTTAGGGTGTTTTGTTCTGGTTTGGATTTTGGGTTGGGCTTTGATAGGCTAGAGTTTATATTTGGGCTATAATTAGGCTAGAGTTTGTGGTTGGGCTATGGTTAACCCATATTTATTTATTTTTTTTTGAAAGGCCCATATTTATAATATACTTAATATAATTAATGGGAAAATTATTGTGTGGACCATAATAAAAAGTACATTTTTAATACATTAAATGTACATTATTTTTGTACTGAATATACATTGTACAATATAATGTACACTTAGAACAAAAATAATGTACATCCCCTGAATACAATGTACATTATTTTTGTATTGAATATACGTTATTTTTATACTGAATGTACATTATTTTATAGTAGACATTATTTTGCAATGGGACAAGATTAATTATTTCTAAATTAGCAGATCATGTTGTTGAAGCCAAGATTCTTTTTGGTAGTAATGCAGGTGAACAAGTCTTGATCCCACGATTGTCTCTTACACCGTCAGATACTAGGCTACCATTTAAATTCCAACGAAGGCAATTCCCACTTATGTTGTCTTATGCTATGACGATAAACAAGAGTCAAGGCCAAACATTGTCTACAGTTGGACTTTTGTTGAAAAAATCAGTCTTTGTTCACGGATAATTATATGTTGCTTTGTCTAGGGTTAGTAATCCGAATGGTCTTAAGTTACTTATTTGTAGCGACAATGGAGAGTATGTTTCTTCAACGTCTAATGTTGTATACAGAGAGGTCTTTAACAATTTATAAAATTTGTATATTATTAATTATTTGTTACCTATGCAATATGAAGTTATATTTTACATACTTTTTGAAATGCCAATATAATTTTTATATTACTATTACTAATAAACTAATAAATAAATAATTGAATATATATATATATATATATATATATATATATATATATATATATATATATATAGAGTTAATACTCAAAATGGTCCATCGACTATGTCATAATTACCAATTTGGTCCTCAACTACCATTCTTACCCAATTAAGTCCTCAACTATGTAACTTTTACTCAATTAAGTCCTCAACTATACAATTCTTACCCAATTTAGTCCTCAACTATACAATTCTTACCCAGTTTAGTCATCTGTATTAATTTGACTGTTTGTTGACTGTCAAAAGTCGGGATAAAATTATAATTTTACAAGATTTCTCATTCCTCTCCATTTAGCAGCGCCAAACCATGCAGCAATACACTCCGATCAGATTTAGATCGTCAAAAAATCGTTGGAAATCAAATTCATGGGCTATCCGATGCATAACCATTACTTCGATACTGACAGGTTTAGAACGCAACCGGAGCTTATTGCTACATGGTTTGGCGCTGCTAAATGAGGAGGAAGGAGAAAACTTGTAAAATTACAACTTTATTTCCACTTTTGATAGTCAACAAACAGTCAAATTGACAAAGGACTAAATTGGGTAAAAATTGTATAGTTGAGGACTTAATTGAGTAAAAATGATAGTCGAGGACCAAATTGGTAATTACGACAAAGTCGAGGGACTATTTTGAATATTAACTCATATATATATACTATTTTTTATTTTATTTTAGCCGTGCATCGCACGGGTGGAGTACTAGTTTTGTATAATTGAACAGATTTGACTACTTAAAATTTAACTGCACTTTTTTTTTTTTTTTTAATTTAATGATTTGATTGCATTTTTTATATTCAGTTCAATGACCAATTTGAATAATTAAAAAAAAAAAATTATAGTGAATGACCAAAAGTAATTCCCTAGACAAAAAGTGAAAATTATTCTTTAGAAAATAAACTGTCCAAGCTACACACAGGACACAGCTCTGCCGGCTACCGCTTGTATGAATATTTTGGAGTGTGGACTAACCGGTAGGCGGCAGCAAGAAAGCTCTTCAATGGTGACTCAAGTGTTGATAATGCTCAACATCCTCACTCCTCGCCGCGATTCCTATTCGCCCAGAGCATTTCTCTTCTTCTTCTTGCCCACCACCTTAGCTCTCCTCACCTCTCTCTTCGTTCTCATCTACATCTCCTTCACCTCTTCTTTCTTCTTCGCTCCTCCCCACCATTTCTCCCACTTTTCTAATGCTAATGGACCCTCTTTACAGCTACTCTCCGATTCTCCTAACCATTCCGTTCCTGAGTCTCCAATTGCTGATGCTAAAGAGAGAGTTGCTGATGATCAGATTATTGAGAGATCAATTCAGGGGGCACTGAGATTTTTCTCCAATTCGAATGGTATGTATGTTTTCGTCTGTGCAAAAGCTTGAATCTTGTGCTTAATTTTACGCTATTGGGCGTCCTATAGTTTAGATTCTTAAATTTAAATTGCGATGAATCAGAATAAAAACTATTGTGAATTATGAGAGATTATGTCGTTGCGGCTGCTTTGGCCTGGGATTATGACTCTCTTTGGTATGCTGAAAAGCTAAGTAGATAATAAGCTAACTAATTGAAATTAAAATTAAAGTGTTTGGTAAAATTAATTATTAAATTAACTGATAAGTGTAAAAAGACATGAAATGATAAATTAATATATTAGGATTTTGATTAATGAAGGGTAGATGGTGTTATTTTTGTAGATTAATAAAGATAAGAAAGAAAAAAAAAGTTAAAAAACTAGGAGCTTATAGTTTATTTGTAGCTTAAAATAAGCTATTAAGCTCTACCAAACATAGCCCTACCTACTTAATTCTACTATACTTTATGCCTACAGGAATTCACTTGCATATGTATCTTGGAAATTGTTCGTTTCTGGTTCTAAAAAGTTTTGTTCTCCAGTCTTGCTTGGTTGTTTGTCTGAAATGCTGAGAAGTTTAGTTGTTTTAGGCTTGGGGGTGAGGTGTAGATTTAATCTGGAAACTCAGAGCTAACGGATCATTTTCAATGGATCATTTTCTACATCAAATGTGGTCGGAATTTCAGGGTTCCTAACTAATGTTTGGAAATATTCACGATTTCACTTGTTTTCAACATTAATTGCCTTATTGTTCTTATTGTTTCTATTATACTATCTTTTTATATAGAATGAGGTTTGCTAATTATTCAGTGTTTTGACTCAACTTATGGAAATGGAATCCTTTCCACACTTGTAACCATAAGGTCAAGAATACGGATCCATGCCCCCTTGGTTTGAGCCGGTCAGCTATGGGTAACCTTGGCTGGTTTACTTCCTTGTGGTCCTTCGCCGTCTAGGGTTACAAGGCGGGGTTTACTCACTCTCTTTGCCACCTTTCCATGTAGGGGTGAGCAAATGGGTGAATTGCAAACCGTCTTGGAACCAGTTAATAGGGTAGTATAATAAAGGTAGGCTTACCTATGCCTATCACTCTACCAGTTGGTTCTGTCTCAAAAAATCATGAATTGATAGTCATAGGGCTAGATGCCTGGACCCAGAATCCGGGAATTGGGTTGGGTGAATTGATTGTCAATCCCGTCTTAATCTGTTAAGACATTGTTTGATGAGGAATTGTGGGGTGGAAGTATTATATGAGCTCAAATTGTTCTAAAATCATTATTGGAGATAAGTTTTCACCATTAAGCTATTTACTTTCTGAATGTCAAGAGTTCTTCTATTTTACTTAAAGTTGGGAAATGCTAAATATGTCTGGCCATCTGGGAAAAGCTGGAAGTATTCTCAAGAATTTTAAAAGTGAAAGAAAAGATCAGATTAACTATTTGTAAAGGAACTTCATTTTTTCATTATAATTTGGAACTCAATATAGCTATTTGTTCACTTCTCTTATTATTATTCTTGATTATTGTTGTTTTTGGGTCCAAATACTCAAATTGTCAGAACTTTAAGATATTGATTGCTATGCTTGGGAACTTTATTTAGTAATATGTGGTTTTTTAATAATTTATTTTACTTCTTCAGAAGTTTAAGCAAGCAGTATGATCTCCATCACTAGTTTAGCATCTTTAGTGTGCTTGCACTTACTAATATTGTTCTTTTTATTTGATCGTTTCTTTCTTGCAAATAAGAGAACTTGATAGTAAATTAGACTAAAGTTGAAAGTGGTGATCATAGAAAATTTTAGCTAGTTTATTGACACATAGAGATCCTCATTGGGTATAAAATTTGTCTATTCAGGGCGTATTATGTTATGTTCTCCCGTCACGGGCAAGAAAACATAAGGAAAAATGAACAAAGAATAATAGTTGGAAAAGGAAAAGAAGAAAACACTGGGTTTGCAGTTTTCTTGAGACCCAAAACTCCGTTAGGCCCATTTTGGGATTGAATTTCTGCCTACCATTATTCTAAATAATTTTCCCTTTTATAGGGTTGATTAGTAAGATTCCTAAACTAAGAATGATTAATTATTTGGTAGTTTCTAAATAATTAAGCTACCTAAACCAATTCGAAGACCAAGAGTAATAAGTTAAATAACTATTTAGTAATTTCTAACCGTGTTGTAAAAATCGCGCCTAGGCGCTAGGCGGTCGGCCACCTAGGCGTTCTAGGCGCCCGCCTAGGTGCTCTAGGAGTCCGCCTAGGCGCTCTAGGCGCCCTAGGTGGTCCCCAGGCGCCTAGAGGGCGCGTAGGGATTTTTTCAACCTTGATTTCTAAATAACTATTTAGTAGTTTTATAATGCAATAGTAATAAAATAAGACTTCCTAAATAATCATGGCCCCGGCATGTATGGGCGTAGTCATTCCACTATGTCAAATCCTCGATAATGTGTTCTGTATTGCTCAATTTTTCACTGGGTTTCCTGCCCCGGTCATATATCATGAATCTGGAAATGATTTGCTTTTACTTTCAGGAAGCTCTGTGAATGACAATGAGGTGTTCTATGATAGAGATATCTTTATGGAGAACTATAAGGAAATGAATAGGAGCTTGAAGATTTATGTTTATCCTCACCAGCAAGATGAACCCTTTGCCAATGTGCTCTTGCCAGTTGATTTTGAGCCAGGGGGAAACTATGCTAGTGAAAGTTACTTCAAGAAAGTGCTTATGAAAAGCCATTTCGTAACAAAAGACCCTCTCGCTGCGGATCTCTTCTTTCTTCCTTTTTCAGTTGCTCGTTTGCGGCATGACCCCAGAGTGGGGGTCAATGGAATTCAAGACTTCACGAGAAGCTATATATCCAACATTAGTCGTGAGTACCCTTACTGGAATAGATCTGGTGGGTCCGATCATTTTTATGTTGCTTGCCATTCCATCGGTCGTTCTGCCATGGAGAAGGCAGCTGAAATTAGAATTAACGCCATCCAAGTTGTCTGCTCGTCGAGTTATTACCTCTCAGCTTATGTTCCACATAAAGATGCATCCTTACCACAGATTTGGCCAAGGCAAGAAAGGAATCTGGATCCGACGCTATATAAAAGGCAAGTCAAAGCTAATGTGTTGAATTCACTGTTGTAAAAATCGGCCTAGGCACTAGGCACCCCTAGGCTATTCCGCTTTCACTATTAGGCGCCCAAAAATCTGCCGGGCGCCTAGGCGGCGGAATAGGCCGAAATCAGTCAAAATCGGCCTAGTCGGCCGAGTCGGTTGATTTTGACCGATTTCGTCCGATGTCGTCTTGTCCAACCGTCCGTAGACTAGTTTGATACTTTGAATTTTGGATAATTGAAGTATTTGAGTATTTCATATTTGAGTATTTTTATTTTTTAATATTGTTTTGATGTTATGACTTATGAATTATCATCATTTCATTTATTTGGATGTGTTATTTGATTGAATGTTGAAAACAGCCTCATTAAAATTGTCAAACTGCAAGTCTGCCACTATTTTTTTTGGCGCCTGCCTAGTGCCGCCTAGATTCCGCCTAGGCCATCTAGGCCCTAGGCGCTGCCCGGGTGCCGACTAGCGCCTAGCGCCTACTGCAACCATGGTTGAATTGCATACATGAGTATTAAGTGATCGAAGATGAAAAGTTTTATATTCATTTGGATGGATGAATTTCAGGAACAAGCTGGCATTTTTCTCGGGATCAAACAATTCTCCAGTACGCGAAAGGCTTCTGCAGTGTTGGGGAAATGATTCTCAGATCTCTGTGCACTTCGGTCGGCTTGACAGAAGAACTTATGCCGACGAACTTTTGGGTAGCAAATTCTGCCTGCACGTCAAAGGATTCGAAATAAACACAGCTCGGATTGGTGATGCGCTGTATTATGGATGTGTCCCTGTTATCATCGCCAATCATTACGATCTTCCATTTGCAGACATATTAAACTGGAAAAGCTTCTCAATTGTTGTTGCTACATTGGATATCCCTCTGTTGAAGAAAATCCTTGTAGGTATAAGTGATGATAGATATACAAAACTGCAAAGCAATGTGATGAAGGTGAGAAAACACTTTCAATGGCAGATTTTCCCTGTGGATTATGATGCATTTTATATGGTCATGTATGAATTATGGTTGAGACGAAGTTCTGTGAGGCTGCAATAGATTATAGATGTTATACTCCATCACACTCTTTTTATTCTTTCCATTCCATTATTCTACTGCTTAGATTTTTCAAATATACTATGTGATTATATAGGGGTTGACTCTGGTGAAAAATAAGGTAAGATTGAGCCGTTGATCTAATTTAAATTAATCACCTAGAATGAAAAAAAAAAAAAAAAAAAAAAGAAGAAGAAGCTAGCAGATAGCTTCCTTTTGAACCGTACCAAAATTTTGATTTAGGTAGCTTTTAGCATTTCATTATATTGGTTTGAATCTAGAACAAAACAGATTAGCATGTAAAAAATCAACTGATCTTCCCTGGGTTTATATATGTTTCTGTGTTCTCTGCTTTTTATCTTGAGTGTTAATCACAAAATTAAGGTAAGAAACACTTCTGCAATCAAATTCAACTATTACTAATACTTAATTGAATAATTCGCATTTATGTAATTTTTTGAAATTACAATTGTGCATTTAAAAATGTTTGACAGTGCATTTTTCCTTCTCTGTGTCATCACAAGAGCTTCTAAATGCACTTTCAGTTATCTGCAAATACACTATCAAGCATTTTTAAATGCACAATCATATTTCCAAAAAAAATGCACAATCGTAATTATTAAGAGTGTTCATGTGGATGGACCCGCGCTCACTATATGTGTGGACCGGCCCGCGAACTAGAATTCTTCAACCATAGCTCGCGGCGGCAATTTATATCCTGCACCACGGCGCGCGTTGCATTGTGCGCCCAGATGCAAAACGATGTCGTTTCAATTTTTATTTTATTTTTTGAAATTTCCCACCCCAGTGTTTGACAGTTAATTTTTCTTTAAAAAAAAAACCCATGTTCAAAAATGTACATAATGTTATACTAGAATACACATAATTATATACATGAATGTACATAATTATATAACAAAATATACATACTCTTTTTTAAAAGATAATACACATAATCTAACATAATACATAATAAACATAAACTTTTAACATAATACACATCAACTTTTAACATAATACACAAAAATTTATTGATTCGGATGTACATAATTGTATAAAAAAACATGTACATAATTGTATAAAAAAAATGTACATAATTGTATGAAGAAATATACATAACCACAGCAACTTCCTACCGCGCCTCCCAAAACGACGTCGTTTTGGGAGGCGCGACGCACAATACTACGCGCGCCGTGATATAGGGTATAACGATTGGTTCGCGGCCAACTTCAAAAATTGAATAAAATAGTATAATATTATTCTATATTATAATAATTTAACCTGAATATTATTAGATTTTATGACTTTGCTATTTATTTATTTATTACTCTGAGGTATTGTTTTTGAATTATTTTAAATTGCACATTTATTCCTGTGCATAACCAACTCAACAAAGTCAAGTTACTCAAGTCAATTAGTGACTATAAAGAATCTCTCTCTAGGGTTCCTAGGGTTTTCTCTCAATTTCTAGGGTTTCTAGGGTTTTTCGAAGCAGTTCGGCTCATCTCTCCCGGCGATCGCCGGCGTTTCAACATCGATGGATGAACGGAATGACGAGCAGGTAGCAGCAGGGCAGTCGGCTGGGATGGTGGAGAGACTCACGGCAAGATGGGCTGATATGGCGTTAGAGGAGGACGGGGACGAGTTTGTCCCGGAGGGTGACGGGGTGGGCGAGGTTGCGGTAGATGGTGAGGCGTCATGGGCGGTTGTAGGCCGTTTCTTGACGGCGAAAGTTGTCAAGCTTGAGTATATGAGGAATGTAATGGCTTCTGTGTGGCAACCGGTAAGAGGGGTTCAGATAACGGAAGTCCAACCGGGGCTATTTTTGTTTGTGTTCTTTCACGACACGGATGTTGCGTATGTCTTGGAAGGGGGACCATGGGCTTTTGAAAACAATACGCTGGTTTGCCGTGAGGTTCAGGGGGGGATGAATTCGTGTGATGTCCCTCTGGATACGGTAGACATGTGGGTTCAGCTGCATGGATTACCAATGGGCTACACATCGCAAAGTGTTCTTGAGCAGGTCGGTAAGTTCATTGGTACTTTCGTGAAACATGATGATAGGTTTGTTGGGGCTCCCTGGTTAACTTTTTATCGCATTCGGGTCTCAATTGCGGTTGGTAAGCCATTGAGGAGGGGTATGAAGCTGGTTAAGAGGGATAGGACTACGTGTTGGGTGTCCTTTAAGTATGAACGACTTCACAAGTTCTGTTTCTTCTGTGGGCTAATGGGGCATGTTCACACCTTTTGTTTGAAAGCAAGGGAAAGTCGGGTTCCGGAGAGTGAGTTTCGGTATGGAGTGGAGTTGAGGGCGGGGGGTGGAAGGGGTGCTGCGAGAGGGGTGGGTGGGAGCTGGCTTATTCTAGGGGTGTAAATGAGCCGAGCCGCTCGCGAGTCGCTCGTGAGCGGTTCGGTCAACGCTCGGCTCGAACTCGGTCAAAATCGAGCTCGGCTCGAGCTCGAGCAGCTCGTGGATTAAATGAGCACGAACCGAGCTTAGGTATTGTAGGCTCGCGGCTCGACGAGCCGCTCGCGAGCTTTATAATATATTATATAATATATAATATATAATATAATTATATTATATTTAGTATATAAAAATAATAGTTAGGGGAGGGAAATTAAAATACTTTAATAATTATGTATGGATAAAAGTCATAAAACAAAGTAGTTTAAATTTTAAATCAAACAGGTCAAATTCGAGATCAAAATTGAGCTCAAATTCGAGTCTAAACTCGATCTCAAATTCGAGCCTAAACTCGATCTCGAATTCAAGCCTAAACTCGATCTCGAATTCGAGCCTAAACTCGAGCTCGAGTAGCTCGACAATTGCCGAGCTCGAGTTCGAGCATCAGTTCACTAGCTCGAACGAGCTCAAGCTCGAGCTCGAGCAGTGCTATCATTAACGAGCACGAGCATGAGCATACCCAGGCTCGGGCTCGGCTCGGCTCGTTTACACCCCTAGCTTATTCCAGTAGGGGGGAGACCGTTACCGATGCCGGAGAATCGGTCGGCGGGTGGGGAGGGTGTTCAGGGAACGTTGGCGGAAGGTGAGGGTGAGGAGGGGGTTTCGGGAATTGGGGTGTCGGATGGAGGGGAGGTGGTGGCAACCGGGAAACGCCGCAGGGAGGGACAGCAGGGGTGTGAGGGGAGGGAGGGTGAGGATGTGACAATGAACGATGTTTCAAAAAACTTGTGTATGGCGGGAGCTGTATCTCAGCCCCGCCCGTCCTCATGAGTACGCTGAGCTAGAACTGTCGTGGCTTGGGCAACCCACGAACAGTTCGACAGATAGTGGACATTGTGTCCCGGAAGAAGCCTGAATTTGTATTTTTGATGGAGACTATGGTGGCACGGATACATGCAGAAAGGCTCCGTGTCACGATCGGTTATGAGGGTTTGTTCTATGTAGACAATGACGGGAGGAGTGGTGGTATGGCATTACTTTGGAGGAAGAATAACTCAGCATCGTTGTTGGGATATTCTAAACATTTTGTGGATGTGGAGGTAAGGGCTTAGAACGGGAATCAGTGGCGGATGACTTGTTTCTATGGGCAATGGGATCGTAGTAGGAGGTCGGAGTCCTGGAGTTTGCTGGAGAGATTGAAACCTAAATCTGTTTTACCCTGGGTACTCATAGGGGATTTTAATAATCTTCTGTTTCAGTATGAGAAGAGAGGAGGGAATCCTTACCCAAATCACCTCTTACGAGGCTTTGGGGAGGCCCTAGATGTTTGTGGCTTGATACAGTTGCCTATGCGAGGCCATCAGTTTACCTGGGAGAAGAGTAGAGGGACGGAAAATTGGATTGAGGAGAGACTGGACAAAGTTTTAGCCACAGCGGACTGGTGTGGACTAAATAATCATGTGGATGTGGAAAACATCATACCCCGACCTTCAAATCACTCAGCACTTTTCCTTAGTATAGATGCGCCACGCATCCGAGGGGGGAGATTTGCAAGACGATTTAGATTTGAGATGGCATGGCTCCAGGATGAGGGGTGTAGAGAGGTGGTGACTACGGCGTGGCAGGGAGGGAGGGTTGAGGGGTTGCTGAATTGTCAGCAGCGGTGTGGGGAGAGGTTGATGAGGTGGGGTGGAGAGAAATTTCATAAGTTTGGAGAGCGTATTGGGCAGTTGAAAAAGAGACTGGAACTGCTCATGAACAGGAGAGACCCGGCCGCATTGGCTGAGTTTCACCAAGTTGATGTTCTCTTAACCCAGCTGGAGGCGCAGGAGGATGTGTTCTGGAGACAGCGGGCCAAGCAGCACTGGCTTCGCAATGCAGATGCGAATACGAGATTCTATCACAGGTATGCTTCTGCTCGTAAGAAAAAGAATACTGTGAATAGAATTATGAATAATGATGGTGTGTGGGTCGAGGGGAATGATATGTGCTCTGTTATCCTTGAATATTTTCAACAAATTTTTACAACTGAGAGTACTGTTTTTGATGATGCTATGATTGATAATTTTGTCCCGCGAGTAACGCATGCTCAGAATGAATCTTTGTTGCGCCCGTTTGTACCGGAGGATGTGAAAGAGGCAGTATATTCTATGTATCCTGACAAAGCGCCTGGCCTGGATGGAATGAATCCAGGCTTCTACCAGCACTTCTGGGATGTAGTAGGGGGGGATGTGTCTGATTTTATAATATCATGTTTGAATACAGGCAATCTTCCGGATGGTATAAATGATACAAACATTGTTTTAATCCCAAAGAAGGCGATGCCGGAGAGGGTGGCTGATATGAGACCGATTGCTCTCAGCAATGTTATTTATAGGGTAATGGCGAAGATGATAACGAATAGGATGAAGCCACTTATGGGAAACTTGATCTCGGAGTCTCAAAGTGCGTTTATCCCGGGCCGCCTGATCACAGATAATATTCTTGTTGCAGCAGAAGTGGGGCATTATTTAAATAGAAAGCAATGTGGGCAGGTAGGATGGAGTGTTTTAAAGCTTGACATGTCAAAGGCTTATGACAGGATGGAGTGGTCTTTTCTGCAGAGAATGATGTGCGCTATGGGTTTCGATCAGCGGTGGGTTACCCTTATAATGCATTGTGTCACAACTGTGAGGTATACGATTATGGTAAACGGAGTGGCAGGTGGACAGATAGTACCTACACGAGGTCTCAGGCAGGGGGACCCTCTATCTCCCTACTTGTTTATTATTTGTGCAGAGGGGCTCTCCATGTTGTTACAGAAAGCGCAGTTGGATGGGGTGATCCATGGCTGTAGGGTGGCAAGAGGGGCACCGGCGGTGTCCCATCTATTTTTTGCAGATGATAGCCTGCTTTTTTTCAAAGCTAATATAGAGGAAGCTGGTGTAATTAAACAATGCTTACACCAATATGAGAGGTTGTCTGGCCAAAAAGTGAATTATGACAAGTCAAATATTTGTTTCAGCAGAAACACCCAGGAGGAAATAAGGGGGGAGGTGGCGGCAGTTTTAGGGGTAAGTCAGGCGGCTAATTTTGGGAAATATTTGGGACTCCCATCTTTTGTAGGCAGAAATAAGAGAGCTATTTTTTCCTATGTGGAGGATAAAATCAGGCAGAGAATTGGTTCCTGGAGTAAAAAGTTGCTTTCTCAGGCTGGTAAGGAAGTACTTTTGAAAAGTGTGGCACAATCTATGCCAACCTTTTCAATGAGTGTTTTTTTGTTACCTGAGACAGTTTGCACATCAATAGAGAGGACCATGAACAGGTATTGGTGGGGATCTGGAACGGAGAGGAAAATACATTGGAAGGCTTTGGGATAAATTATGCATCCCTAAGAAGTATGGGGGTCTGGGATTTAAAGACCTACGAGCTTTTAATTTGGCAATGCTGGGAAAACAGGCATGGCGTTTTCTCACAAACCCCGGCACTTTGGTGGCAAGAATATATAAAGCCAGGTATTACCCGAATACATCTTTTGTTGATGCTACCATAGGAAATTGCCCAAGTTTTTGCTGGAGAAGTATAATGGCTGCGCACGGAATGGTTTGTTCAGGGGTAAGGAGGCGTGTAGGGAATGTACAAAAAACATTAATATGGGGGCATCCCTGGCTACCAGATAATCCCAGTCCGTTGGTCCAAACAATAATGCCCCAGGAGTTGCGACATGCCCATGTAGCAGGATTGATTGACCAACAAACTAATACCTGGGATCCACATATTCTGACTGATTTATTTATTCCTGAGGATGTCACACGTATTTTAATGATCCCTGTTAGCCCCGAATATGAAGACACTTGGTACTGGAAGGGGGAGATGAATGGAATATATTCAGTTAAAAATGCCTATAGGCAGATTAAGGGGGATTATGTGCATAACCCAGGTGATTTTGATAAATGGGTTACTATGTGGAAATTGAAAGTGCCACCCAAATGGAAGACCTTTTTGTGGAAAGCAGTCTGTGGTATCCTCCCTACTACGGACAATCTAATAATGCGACGAGTTGAGATTGATCTGCTGTGCCCAATGTGCCAAGGGGCGCATGAGAACATCATGCATGCGTTACTCGAGTGTGACTATTCAAAATTAGTGTGGGGTATGTCGGGGTTGCCGGTTACCAATATACATACTAATTCATTGCCGACATGGCTTATGGGAATTTTTAATGTCTTGACAGAGGAACAGTGTGGCCTAGCAGTGGCGATATTATATGCTATTTGGAGTACCCGCAACAAGGCGGTATGGGACCACGCCCTCCCAAGACCGACGGACACATGGAATCGAGCGGTGGCGGCCATGCAGGCATACCGACGTGCGCAGCCCGGCCTGTCGGCACGGACACTTACTGCCGTGATCAGTCAAGCCACTGGCGGTGTACCTCACTGCTACGTAGACGCGGGTTTCAGGCCGGATACGGGAGAAGCATCCTATGGTGTAGTTCTCGTCTCACAACATGGATCGTTTGTTGCGGCAATGAATGGACGGCTCGCGGGTGCTTTCTCGGCTACTATGGCCGAAGCACTGGCCTGTAAGGAGGCGCTCTCTTGGCTTAGGAATCGGGACATCGTGGAGGTGGACATGTTGACGGACTGCATGGAATTACAAAATATGATGCGTACAAGCCACACGGCTAACTACTCCTACCTTGGGATCATTGTAGACCAGTGTAGGACTGCTATATCGTTATTTACGAGATGCTCGCTGAGTTATATTTCGAGAAGTTTAAATTTACATGCTCATACTTTAGCTTCTTTAGCTTTCAATCAGGACCAAGCTATGTATTGGGACTCTGTCCCTCCTGACTCTATCATTCAGTTTATTCATTAATATACCGCATGGAAAATTTTCAAAAAAAAAAAAGTCAATTAGTGACTTCTTTATATATATATATATATATATATATATATATATATATATATATATATATATATATATATATATATATATATAAACGAATCGAATCGAATAGCGTTAATTTCAGTAATGGTCCTCCGACTATATTGATTTTCCAAAATTAGTCATTGACTTTTAATTTGGATACTTTAGGTCCTTTGACTTTCAATTTCTTTCCAATTAAGGTCCTTTCGTCAGAATACGGTTAATTGAGTTTTAAATGAAGGGGTAAACTCATCATTTCACCTGCCTATGTATTATTCTTAGTATTTCTCCATTGTATACGCGATATATATGAAGATAATCTTAGTCGAAACCCTAAAATGTTCCTCGTCGTTCCCCATTTGCTGACTACCCGTGTGTGCGTTCCTCTATTATTGAGATGTTTACAAGGTATAACAGCGAAATACGAAGGGAGAAATACGAAGAATAATACATAGGCATGTGAAAAGGTGAGTTTACCCCTTCATTTAAAGTCTAATGAACCGTATTCTAACGAAAGGACCTCAATTAGAAATAAATTGAAAGTCAAGGGACCTAAAGTGTCCAAATTAAAAGTCGGGAACTAATTTTGGAAAATCACTATAATCGGAGGACTATTGCTGGAATTAACTCAATCGAATAATTGTCATAAAGTATAAACATTTAGTAATGAAGGCCAAATTTAAAGGTGATGATATAAATTGTTACTAGATATATTTCACCAAAAAGCCTGTAATGTCTTAGGCTAAAATACCAATATATTATGCTTTGAGGATGATAAGTAAACAATGACATTGGATGGAGAGCTTTAGGGATGAGATTAATTGCTGCAAAACAATCCATTCATCATAAAAACCTTTACAGACTTGGTGAAAACTTTCACATTTGACTTGGAGACATTGCTATTTGAAAACTTTCAGGAGAAATAGGTTTCACTTTATAGTTGATAGGGCAATGCAAACAGTACTGTAAATCATATGGCTTTAAGCACACACACAAAGAACTGCTTTCATTGTATAATGCTTTAATAGTACTCTATAAATTTTCTGAAACTGTAGAAAAATGGTTTAGATATAAAGTGCAACCAACCCGAATACAACATTTATAGACAGTAGCCGGCATCATATCACCCAAGTAAACATTTCAATCAAAGTTTAGTCAAACCTTCAAAGGAACAGGCAAGCCCAAGCAGCAGAGAAATCAATGGAAAAATTTTGACAGTAGTAATGGAATTACACTAAAACTGTGTTAAATTTATACATTGCGTACATAATGGTAGAAGACACTACGCGCCCTTGTTGCTGTTCCACGGCTTGAGCACGCCAACAACAACGATTGCAACAATTATAAGGAGGATAATGATAGCTATGCACATCCATTTTCTGGAATTTCTTTGTAATTTCTTGGCCTTCTGTAACGCAACATTCCCCGACTGCACGTGATCAACCGCAGTAGAAACCTAATATTGGGGCACCACAAGGTGAGAATAAAGATGAAACTTAATTCAATTCATCAAATAACTCTCTACTTTCTCTCTCTCTCTCTCTCTCTCACACACACGCGCGCGCGCACACACACACACAAATTGTTATGATGCCAGGACTTTGGGAGGAGAAGTAATGAGTTGCAACTACCTGTGATTCTATATTATCAAGCATGTCCCCTTGAGCATCAACCAACACTGCCATGTCCATGAATATCTGTATAACAGAATGTGATGATTAGAGTAAAAAAAAAAAAAAAAAAAAAAAAAAATGAAACCGTTTTCTTCAAATTCACAAGTATTCTATTAAACTCTAGCATTCCATGCCAAGATACCTGTACAAAGTTTTAAAATCAATTTCCGAGGTTAAAGATACCTGTTGCAACTCTAATAGTTTCCTTTCTAATTCTCTCACTGCATCATGCCGTTCTTGAATTTCTGCAAGGGTGTCCATAACCTAAAAAACACAACACAAAGAAGATAGATACAAGTTAACCGGATTATCATAAATTCTAGTGCCATTCAGCTTATGTTCTTTATAGAATCAACTTTTCATAAGAGATGACATCCAATAATTCAATTCAAATTACATAGAAGGGCAAAGGAACATAAATGGATAGAAAATATAGGTGCAGGGTAAGCATACCTGTCCTCGTCCTTGTTCCCGAATTGCTTTCTGGAATATTTGTTCACTGTCCCCAGTCTCTATCAGCCTATCAATTGTCTAAGTAGAATAGGGGGGTGTGGTGAATCAGACAATGTGGACAAAAGAGATCAGTCATAGAAAATCACAAGAACTACTACTCACCTCTTCATCAGCTCTAGCCCCAGTAACTGTCAAGTAGTAAAAGGTTAGACAGACACCAAGAGGTCATTACTATTGGTTACAACTTACGAACACATAAAAAACTGACGCAGAAGGAACAAATAAGGAAATTCTTAAACCTGTGAATACACGCCTCTCAACAACCTCGCGATATTCTTGGTGGATGCTTTCCCTTAAAGTCTGCAATGTTGATCAATTACAACTAAGAAAAGCATAAGAAAGCAGGAAAATCCCATTTCAATTCACCGGAAATACCTGAAATTCAGCCATCTTGTCTTTCAACTTTTTTTTCAAGGCACTGCAATAAAAAATATTAATATAAACACCTTTAGATTAATTAGATCAAAAGCCTGCAAAGATTGGAAGAGAAGGATAAAGCTTGTATCCAGATTGAAGTGGCCAGGTCCCTTTGCAAAGCCCATTAACAGAACTATGGGCAGCTAAATGCCTAAATCTGGTTATAGTCTAGCTCCTCTTCAGACACTTGAATTAATGACATTTACAGCTCTCAGACTTCCATGCAATCTTATACATGCCACTAATTAGCACAACTTAATCATTACAGACTACAGTTGCACCAAAAGCAAGACACATGCATGTACGATAAAAAAATCAATATTCCCACAAAAAGAAAAGTCATCTCAATGCAAATTAGGAAGAAGCAACAGTTTTCCATTGTCTTCACATTGCTGGCATATCCTAGACTGTATATACATATGAATATGCAAAATTAAACAAGGAAATGATAAGGCCTCAGCCAACCTCCTCATTGCCTCAAAAATTGGTGAGCCTATATTACCCATATTAGCATGATTTCCCATGCAATGTAACAATTCAATGACATAGGCTGCTCCAAAACAAAATTCCAACATGGAAGCTATTTGGCAATATACAATCATACACCACACAAAATAAGTTTGATTATAGAGAACTCACAAACAATAACTACCAACAAGTTCAAAAAAACTAAATTTAAAAAAAAAAAAAAAATTAAAAAAAAAAAATGAACATAGTAAATTACACTGTCGTTGCAGTTCGTGATCTGTCAGCAGCTGATCCTTTGCCACATCCAGGTCTATTTCTGTTGGCTAAATTCTGGAGAGATATAAATACAAACAATC
The DNA here is from genome assembly GCF_001879475.1 of Ipomoea nil. Lineage (NCBI taxonomy): Eukaryota > Viridiplantae > Streptophyta > Magnoliopsida > Solanales > Convolvulaceae > Ipomoea > Ipomoea nil. Next base: position 325,715 of record NW_017617996.1, on the reverse strand, counting down.
ACAACATAGGAAATCAAAGGACTAAAATAAAGTTAGATATCAGCAACTGCTTGCTTACATCTTTGTCAAGCTCCTCAATTTTTGATTTTATGAGCCTAGCAATTTTTCCAACTTCATCTACATCTTTTTCCATTCGCTGCTTTATTCCTGAAGATTATGCCAGTATGATTCATGAATGACTAAGTAAAACAATAACAAACAAATTCAAAATACAAAAACATAAGACTTTTACATGGCAAGGAAATAAATTTAACCAGTGTGACCTATAATGTTTAGCATTTATAAAACCGTTTTTCATTCAGAAGCTTAAGGGTATTACTTTATACACATAATGCTACAAAAGTCTGCTGAGATTTATTGGGAGAGTGATGTGTACCAAATTAGGAACAGGGGCCAATCTTTAAAAATTTTCTGGTTTTTGAAATAATGGTCTCGGACTATTCTTATTCTTCATGATAATAAGCAAACACTGTCCAGTCTATATTGCACATTAAAAATACTTAAGAAAATCACAGAAAACTCAATTTTTACAGCACTTCTTAGATCATTAAAGAACAAGCAGTGCGAGTACCTTTCATAGAGGAAGCCTTTGTTACTGCCTTTGATTCCTCATGAGCATCCTGACAGTAGCATTTCAGAGAGAATTTGAAATTTTACTTTCAATGATCAAGTCATATCTGGTTTGAATACTATTCTGTACATTAAAAGAACTATTCTCTATAATCGTTATCAGTACTAGGGGTGAGTATGGATCCGCCAAATCTGCTCCCATCCAATCTACATCTGCCAAAAGTGGATGGGATGCAAACCTCTGCCACTGGAGGATTGGATGCAGATTTGGCTTCCTAAAATCCATTACATCCAATCCACTACTAAAACTATTTCAAATGCAACAATATAATGGACTATGTCAAGTAGCTAAATGTCAATTTAAAGCTTCTCAGAAGTACCATTTTGTGACCAAGGGAAACATGGCACATATAAACTTAATAAAAGGAGATCAGCGGATGTAAAAAAATCATACCTGAAGCTTTTTGAGGAGCTTGTTCAACTTATCATATTGTTTCTCAATGTCTTGAACCTTGCAAAAAAAAGAAAAGAGAAGAAAGGTTTTTGAAAGAGGAAAGCTTGAAAAGTTCAACTCAAAATAATGACTAATTATTAGTTCTCTACAACACAAGAAACTGGTGAAAAAAAAAAAAAAAGAAGAAGAAAGAATGACACAAGCAATAAGCAAGGAACATCAATTATATACCCTGTGCATTTAAGAAGAGTAACAAGAGTTTGTAGCTACCTGCTTAAAAAATTGATCCAGGCCAAGTTCAGAATTCATTGGCCTCTGATTTCCCATTTCAATATCTCCATTTCTAGAACTCTGATCCCTGGGGATCTCAAAAGAATCCTGGAAAAATCACAACAGCAATTACTAAAGAGAGGAGAGTGCCTTAGATTAAAATTACCAGAATAATATTCAGCCATCACAAGTAGACTTTTAAGGCCCAAAAATAGCACAATAAGCAGCTATTTAGACTAGTGTTCTGGTGCAATATTGATTACAATGATTTACACTCATCAATGAGCAGCTATTTAGACTAGTGTTCTGGTGCTGGCTATAGAGTAGAGTTCATTCTACATTCTATGATTTTGAATAGATATGTGAAGTCTGCTATTAATTTTCAAAGAACTTGTGGAGTAATGTTGGGATACAACACAAGCAACCCTCAGAATGGATGTATAAACAGTAGTAGTTAATAGAACTCCATATTATAAAAGGTCACAGAGGTCAAGCTCTCAAAGTAACAATTTCTTCAGAACTTTTACCCTAACACTGTAAAGACTAACTTCATTTCAAATCATTGCTCAAGAGCATAAATACATGGAAAATCAGCAAAGCAGCTAGAAGTATTGCTCATATCAGTTCTACAAATCATCTTGCTGCTTCTTTCAAGTGTCCACCCCCTAACCCTCCTCTCTATACAATTGTCGAATTTTAAATTTATGAACTCAAAAAGAAAGCAAGAGAGCTATTTATGTACTTTAAGAAGAAACGTAAACTCTATTGCATACATACAAACAAAACTAAATTCTGATTGCCAACTTATCAATGAACTAGATGTTGAAATCAAAAGCTAATAATAAGTCTCCAGAGGTCCACGGACAAGGATCGATCAGATACACAATAAAACGTCGCATATTGAATGAAACAGAGGAAAAATTGCCCATAAATCCTACAACTGCCATACAACTACAAATATCGATATGATACACTGCTATGAGATTTCGAAATTGTCAGGAATTCATTAATTCTCAGTTGAGTTCTCGGAAATTTTCCCGGCGCCAACAAAGAAAAAGAAGCTAAAAAGTGATGAAATTTTTGAAATTTAGAAGATAGAGAAGCTCAGAGAAAGTACCGATAGAAGGTCGTTCATGGTGAGGAAGAATGAGAGAGATCTCCTTCAGCTTTGAGGCAGCTGGTGCTATCACTTTGGGCTCTTTGAGCTTTAGGGGTTTCGGATTTTAGAGATCGAGAGAGAGAGAGAGAAGAGAATGTGGTTTTCCTGTTGCAACTACAGGAGAGAGAGAGAGAGAGAGAGAGAGAGAGAGAGAGATATTCCACCGGAAGAGTGTGATACAGGTGACAGGGTGGGTTTCTCCTTTTCAATTTCTTTCTTTATTTCAAACGTTTTTCCTTCATTAGCTCCGTAATTTTCTTCTGCTCTTAACTCTTCCTAAAACCTAATACCCTATTCAAAACATTCTATTTTCTTTTCATAATCATAGTTTGCCAAGGTAAATATTAAAAAGTAAATTAAAAAAAAAAAATAACGCAAAATGGTTGACTTGATAACGACATGGTTTTAAATTTAATTTTTTATGGAGATGAACTGTTGACCTTCTTAGTCTTAGTAAGGTAACTTAGACTTATTTACTTCTTTAGTCCTTTGTTGGTTAAAATTACAAGATGAAATTTATATATCTAACACACATTCTCAAGCAGTGACTATAAATTTGTTTCGTCATTCAAAAAAAAAAAAAAAAAAGGAATGTAGCATTAGTGCATTACTATTTTTAATTGAATAATTTTATTTTTTTCTTTATAATTTTACCCCGTTCATCAATAATAAAACTTTTTTTTTGTTCATTAATGGACCTACACACCCTAACTAGACTCATCAATTAATTAAGATTGTGCAATTGCAATCGTTATACCGTGCACCAGGGCGCCTGACCAAAACGATGTCATTTTTATTGTTTAGATTTTATGTGTATTATGTTAATAGTTTATGTATATTCTGTTATGAGTTTATGTGTATTATGTATTATGTATTATGTTAGATGTTAGATTATGTGTATTATTTTATGAGTTTATGTGTATTCTGTTAATAATTTATGTGTATTATGTTATGAGTTTATGTGTATTATGTATTATGGCAGATTATATGTATTTTGTTATGAGTTAATATGTGTATTATGTATTATGTTAGACTATGTGTATTATGCTATGAGTTTATGTGTATTATGTTATGAGTTTATGTATATTATGTATTATGTTAGATTATGTGTATTTTGTTATGAGTTTATGTGTATTATTTATTATGTATTATGTTAGATGATGTGTATTCTATTATGAGTTTATGTGTATTATGTATTATGTTAGATGATGTGTATTCTATTATGAGTTTATGTGTATTATGTATTATGTTAGATTATGTGTATTCTGTTATGAATTTATGTACATTCGAAATAGATAAAAAATTTTTTTAATTTAAGAGTAGAAACGAAAAACGAGATTTCTAAAAAAAAAAAATGGTCAAAACGACATCGTTTTGACATTGTGTGCCCTGGTGCACGGTATAATTTGCCGTGCAATTGAGCCACTAAATTCACAAAATGCAATTGATCGCTCCCTTTTGAAATGTTCAAAAAAATTATACATATTTTTTTTTCTTTACAACTGATAGTATCTAGTCAAATTGCTTATTTGATATATTATATTGTAGAGTTTGTGTCATAGCATTCAAAAAATTTTTTTTTTAGAGTTTGTAATGCTGGCACTATATATTTCATGAAGTACAAATCATAAATTATCTCTAAATCTAAAATACGCAAAACACGTACTCAAAAAAAAAAAAAAAAAAAAAAACAAAACAAAACAAAAACAAAACAAAACAAAACAAAACAAAAAACAAAACAAAACAAAAAAAAAAAACAAAAACAAAAAAACAAAACACCTAACTTTTAAATTACTTCACATTTATAGAATCGAAGAATTAGAAAGAAATTTTTTTTAAAGCACGCATTGTGTTTACCCTAATTTAATGAAACTTCAATATAGCATACCCAATTCTATATATATATATATATATATATATATATATATATATATATATATATAGGTAAAAGTTCAGGTGTAAACTATTACTAATGTGTGCACATATGCACTGATTAGAACCGTGTGATGTATGATGATCTATGGATGTGAATTAGGGTGCACAAACACCGGGTGCACCCCACCACATTTACCATTTTATTAGAACGGGGGATTGTATGTGTGTGTTCATACTGTTGGCGGCACACTCCGAGCAAAGCGGCACACTCCGAGCAACTCTCGTGACTTCGAAAAAAGCGAATGGCTCGTTCTGGTGGTTACCGGCGTTCTAGGAGGGGGAGGTCACAATCGTCGTTCTCGCCCACGACTCCACTGTCAGCTTCGGTGCACAGGCTCGCCGACGCGTCACGGGCGTTCAGACGCCGGGCTGGACGTCAGACTCCGGCGGCGGCCGATCGTGCAAGGTTCGAACGAGCTGCTCCGGGGATTGCGGCTAGGGTTTTTGCACGGCGGCGGACCGCGCATCGAAGGGGTACGCGAGGTTTGTGCATTGCTAGATGATATCTTCGTGTATAATTTTTTTGCGGTTTTTGAATTATCTCCTCTGTTCCTCCTGCAAAAATGCAGAAAACTGGGAATTGAATGTGTGGGTATTAAGGTTTCTTGTTGTATTGCATGGATTTTCTTCATACTTGTTTTTTTTTCCATTTGCGGTTTTTGAATTATCTCCTCTGTTCCTCCTGCAAAAATGCAGAAAACTGGGAATTGAATGTGTGAGTATTAAGGTTTCTTGTTGTATTGCATGGATTTTCTTCATACTTGTTTTTTTTTCCATGCACAACATGAGACCATAAATATTCCAGGATTGGGGGAAAAGAAAATGACAGTGGGAGAGTGGGAGCTGGGAATGGTAAATTTGTTTTGACTTGGGGAATGTAATTTTTTTTGCAAATTCTATAGACAACAACATTGGCTTGCGTGCTCTTAGTCTTTGTGTCTATATATATAGAAGCCATTGTATGCCTGTATTCTTCCTTATTGTGAAGAAGAACAGACATACCATCCAAACACTACTTACAAAGAAGCTAAGGAAATTGGGAGAATGTTGCTGCAAATTAGGCTTGCAGCAGTCTCACTTCTACTTCTAGTGTTGTATTGCATGGATTCTCTTCTTACTTGTTTTTTTTTTTTTTCCATGCACAACATGAGACCATAAATATTCCAGGATAGTACAATATGCAAAGATAAAATGCAAAGCTAAAATGCAACAGTACCTCTGTTCTTATGCAAAGCTAAAATGCAGAAACCAATAAGAGTAGGGTAAGTTTATGCTTGTGAGACCGTAAATATTCTAGGATAGTACAATATGCTGATGAGATCACAGAATTAGGAATTTTTATCCTAGGAACAATGTGTTGTTAACATCATAAACACGTTTGGAGTTCCTTGAGTTATAAATGGTAACCACCATGTGGAATATTGCATAAGCAACTGCCGTTTTCAGTCGTCTGGGAGAAAGTATTATGCCGAGCAGATATAGTCAGTCAGCACAGGGCAGTATGGATATCCAAAATACGCTTTCCACATAACAAAATTGTAACCTAAATTCTGAGTCACTTACTATTGTCACTTACCAGCACTGTAGAGAATTCCAGACATAGTAAGAGCAAGGAAAAAATCAAATGTTGTTTAATTAATTTGAGTCCCTACAATTTAGCTCTAAAAGATTACAATAACACATTATCTAAGCTGTTTTGCACTAGATATTTAAAGATGTTAACGAAAACAATGCCTAGCGATGACAAACTAGAATAAGTATGGCGGTAGAATAGTGAGTATGGGATGGGAGTATGGCAGTAGAATAGCATCCTCTGCATTTTTTGATTGCATGGAAAAGTGTTTCTAAGTACTGAAGTAGGGTAACATTTTACCCGGTTAGTTATTATTACAAAAAAAAAATATTACACTGGATCTTGCAATGCACAAATCTAATGTGGTACGTTGTTGTGGTGTTTCAGGTCGGGATGATGGCCACCCGGTGGGGTCTAGTGACGTCGAAAGTGATATGGACGAGGGGTTTCAAACGCCGCTGGAGGATTCTGAAGACCTCAGTGATACAGAACCGGAGCATGGTGCGGCGGCCCGCGAAAGCCAGTTGTTCCCTAAGATCAAGACCCGCGGCAGCCCAAGGGAGCTTGTTCGTCTTGTTTCATCGCTCACGACACGGCAACGGCAAGATGTTAATGCCATGGGTATGAGTGGGTTGGTGGGGTTAAGGATTAACGAACTACCCCTGCACCTCGGCCATTGGTTGCTGTCTAATTTCGACCCGGTGGGAATGAAGATAAATGTAAGCCACGGGAGGTTAATTGACATTACGAGAGAGGATGTGGCAGCGGTGTTGGGACTTCCGAATGGATCGATCCCCATAACAGAACGTGATAGCCTGGTGGTATGCCCCGACCTGCGAGCGTGGAGGAGCAAAGTTAAAAAACGGGAGGGTAATATCACCGTGAAGGGGCTTACAACGCAGCTGCTGGAACTGAAGGGGGGCGGCGTATGGTTTAAGAGACATTTTTGCGTGGTGGTGGTTAGCACTCTGATCGCAAGCACACTCAATGGGTATGCAAACCAACGGACTGTGCACATGTTCCGCGATGTTGCCAGGGTTAGGGAGCTGGACTTGTGTGGGTACCTCCTGCGAACGTTGGCCAGTACGCATGTGAGTTGGATGCATCGTACTGGTACGCGTGTGAAGAAATACCCGGGGCCATTGCTGTTCCTAACTGTAAGTGGGGTGTAGACATACAAGGTGGGGTGTGTGGTGGGGGTTCTAGATTTTGCATACATAGTGATATGTTTCAATTATTTTCGTGCAGCTGTTGTATGTGGACAGGGTTGTTGTCGGTGCTCGGGATGTACCCAGGACCATACCAGCATTGCGCGGATGGACGCCAGAATGGTTAAAAGCACGGCAAAGACGGGAAGTTCAAGGTGGGGGATTCGGGAATGGGCAGCTGGATGCACCGCTCCGTGCACCGGCGGCGCGTGATTGGCGAGATATGCCGCAAGGAACTAATGGTGACACAGGGCTCCAGTCGGCTCAGCATGGACTCGATCCAGGTCCCATTATGGTATGTTATCGACGTGTTATGTATTTGGGGTTAATGTGATAGGTAGTGCAGGTTTGGTACCGCATGTCATTACTATATATGTATATATAATAATTCAGGTCTGTTACCACATGCCATTTCTATATATGTGTATCTAATAATACAGATCTTGTGCGGGTGTGCAGGGGGATGCACGGCCTCCTAATAGCCCACGGGGAGAACCGCAAGACACTCTTGGTGGCCAACGGGCACGGCTGGATCACCACACACCCGAGCATAGTGCCGATATGGTATGGCAACTTAACTAGTGCAGTTTGTTTATTCCAGTGTCTATTATTTATTTTTATTGCTTGCGGGTGGTGGAGGTCATGGGAATAGTGTAAAAAACAGAATACTAGTTACTCAAAATAATCAAGATACTCTAATTGCCAAAAAAAAAAAAACAATAACTGAAGGTAATCGAGATGCTAGGTAGTGAGGTAGCAACTTTAACTAGTGCATTTTTTGTGTTATTCCAGTGTATTTAAAAAAAAAAAAGATTATTAGCGGTGTTGTGCTGTGATTTATCTATTATTAAGTTTTTCTAGCTAGTTATATATTTAGGTTGTGTTTAAACAGGTATCTACAGTTTCTGTTCATGGCATTATTATATATGTATGTCTGACTCAGGACCTGCAGGGGGATGCACCGCCTAATAATAGTCCACGAGGAGAACCGCAGGTCGCTCGGGTTGGCCACACGCCACGGCCAGTTCACCACGGGGCCGGGCCTAGTGCTATTACGGTAAAGTAGTGTATTTGTGCATTGTAATACTGTTTCGTACTGCCTAAATTATAGGTTTATTTAATTTGATTGTGGTGTGTATATCTAGTTAGATATGTAGGTGGTGGCTAAGTAGTTTATATACAGTTTCTGCGCATGGAACTATTATATATGTATGTCTAATTCAGGACATGCAGGAGGATGCACCGCCTAATAATAGTGCACGGAGAGAACCGCAGGACACTCGGATTGGCCAAGGGCCACGACCGGTTACGGTATGGCAGCTCATAGAAAATGTGTGCACAAACCACGCAGAATAGCCTGTTTGTGCATTGTAATACTGGTTCATACTGTAATAGCCCTAATTTCTTATTAAGTATGCACATCTGTTATGTGCCCGGTCAGATTTGAGTGCCCGGGCAGATTATTTTACCGTATCCCTGTGCTTATTATACAGGAGGTTGTTTAAATTTTAGTTTTATTTAATTTTATGTGTACAGGAGTTGTGTGGTTCATTTTTTTCCTTTGGATCATTTATAGGGGGATGCACGGCAAGTACCACAAGCTACTCGGGTTGAACAACGCCCACGCGTTCCTAGACCCATTACAGTATGCCAAAATAAACTGGTGCACTAGGTTATACAATGTGCACGAGTGTCCGTAACAAAATTGATTTAACTGCAGGTTGATGCACTGGTACATGCGGCGGCGGCACGTGCTAGGAACCCTACTGCACGAGTAGGAGACGGGGCTACACAAACAGTGCACAACGCCACCACTACAAGTTCTACCGGGGTATGCATATTGTTTCCTTACTATTGCACCGGTTGACGTTGCTATATTGTTTCTTTTCTAACCAACCGCTTGCCTGTAGGGGTTCCACCAAGAATTCGCAGCCATGACTAGGGACCTGCTAGCGATAGCCACACGGGTTGCAGAAACAATAAGGAAAAATCAAACACTAGCTTTCGAGGACCGAAATTTCCCGAGGATTGCCAACGTGGGTAATCTGTTATTAAGCTGGGCACGTAAAGGGACACCACAAACCGGCCCACAGCCACCTCAACCACGAACCGGCCCACAGCCACCCCAACCACAAACCGGCCCACAGCCACCTCAACCACAAACTGTGACGACTGGCCATCTAGACGACAACCTTTGGCAAGACTCGCAATTCATAAGGGAGCTAGACCGGGTGGAGGAGGAAGCAAGACGAGCGATAATACCAAGGCAGGCACAACAGGTTGCAACGCAGGACACAGGGGACTTTGAGGCACCAACATTTAGTCTAGGGTTGACTCAGGAGTTCGCAACCACGAGGGCAGACGGCAACACGCTAGGGCCGTCAACTGTACACACGCCAACTCAGCAGGTGAGGGGTATTAATAGGTACAGCCATGTGAATTACGCGCAATTTGCATGGTATTTTCTAACTTCTAGGTGCAGGTATCCATGCAAGCGCAACCGGGAGGGGGGTCAACAACACAGCCCGTATCCCCAGGGGTGAGAGCAGGCCCGGATCGTCAGCCAAGGACCACCGTTGGGGCGGCAGACCAGCATTTTGGCATGTTTTTCAGCACCAGCAATGGGTACCCTAACATACCGTTACCACCAGTGTATGTCGTTTGGATGTGGCTGTTCAACTCCCCACACGGTCATCGGTAAGTTGCATGGATGTCACGTGCGAATATATACAAGCCTGCGTTGGCTCCGTCATTTTGTCTTTAAAAAAAAGTAAAAATATAGGAATGAAGTTCTATTCCGCCATGCCACGCGCACAGTCAGATGGTATCAATTTTTAACATTAAAGGCAAGGACGGATGTTGGGAAACCAGTGGTAGATGCATGGTGCTCGGTGCTCAATGCAAGGGAGCAACCGGGGGGTCGGGACATGCCTTCTCGATTGTTTGTGTCAGCGTCGGCGACGGTAGTGTGGATCATGCAATTTAATTTACATTCTTCGCAAAACAGTCAACACATAATGTTACACTATATACAATTAACAAGAGTATATATTCTTCGTAGTGCACCCATTCAGCACCGCACTGTGCACAAACAAACACAATTAGCATCTTGGGGTTTATATATATCTACTAACTAGTATTGGTGCAGATTGGGACGGTGGTGAACATTGCAGCCAGGCGGGATCAAAGGGTAATGTGGTTTCAACGGCGTCTTGATGCTGAATTCCAAACAACTCACCATGTGGGGACAGCCACATTGGACATGGTAAGACGCCGGTCGTGTTCCGAATAGGCGATCCAATCGGCTACGCATAGCGGACATCGTAGGCTAACCACTATTATTTGGGTTTTGCAGTATTTCTTCCCCGTATTCCACGAGGCACGATTCTACGTGATGTGCGTAAGTTTTAAGCATAATGGGTTTCTCATCATAGACAGCTCACCGACGACTAGCGTGGGGACAGAGATGTACGGCGCAGCTCCAAATGAGTTGGTAAACATCATGCACCCTCAACACTTAATACTATTGGTTAAGTATACTCGCACACCTGCTGAACTAATCTTTTGTTTCCAGAGGGACCTCCTCGCCGCATACCTAGATAACAACCAGCACACTGTGCGGGCGCTGCGGTTGAGGAACATGCAGCCCGAGAGGATGAGGTTGGCGTGGTCAGACAACCCTACCAACGGTGACTCGGGAGTATACACAATGAGACATATGGAAGATTTTGTTGGTCAAGATCCCAGATATTGGCATTGTGGGTTGGGGACGGGGGATGCCGCAGTGATTGAAAATATGCGGACGAGGTTTCTGCATAACATCTTACTATGTACAGTCAATGCCAACATCGATGATATCCGCACACGGGCAGTGGAGTATGACCGCCATAGGGCCGAACAACTAATGGGAGGAGCACCACAATGAAAAACTCGGGTATGAGGTAGTGGCTGCTTAGATCTATTTAGGTTAGTGCACAGCCTGAGCAAAGTATTGGCTGTTTAATTTTGTTTAGTTTGGTGCGCAACACTAGTCTTCATATGGGGTATATATACTTTTCCAGGCTGGAATAAAAATTTCTTCAATGTTATCTCTAGAAAATGCCGGCACAAATGCATGAAAGGGTTCGTAATTGTATTTAATTTTACACTACTAATTTGGTAAAGTACAACTTCAGTGAAATAAATACACCACTAATTTCATGCGACACATGAAATAAATTCACCACTTAATTTAACTTACTATCACCATAGACCATGAAAAGCACCAGGGGTATGAGGTTGAAATAAATGCATTATGAGAGGGAAAGGTAGGTAGCTTAGATAGTTAATTTAACACGAAATAAAAGAAACAAAAGACAGAACCATTCTAATTTGCTAATGATGATGGTATTTAAATTACATGCATGCAATACAGTGCACTTTTACTCCAATCCCATTATCCCATCTCCACCCCAATACCCCTTTCGGCATTTATATAATGCATGCATTGCATGCTTCAAATAATACACATTAAATTTACCACTGCAACAATATATGCATGCATAAATGCTTTAATCTTTTGTTTTTGTTTGGGTAGGGGTATATGCTTGAATTTGCTTTAAAATATTGATGCGTAGTATATTTGCAAACAAATAATTCTCGGAGTACGAGTTATCGATCCACAGGGAAGTGGTTGTATCAAGCACTAGTTACTAACTTATTCGTTAGAGCTAATCCTAACAATTACTTAGATGATTGATTGGCATAAAATAAATAAAATAAAACAGAGGTTCAGGATTTTGAAAACAATTAGAGAGAAGTTGAGATTCATGGGATTCAAGTATTTAATCACCTAGTGCCAATTATCATTTGCAATATTTAGTTTGGAATTAAGATTTGTGTGGGAATGCAAAGTGGAATCGAATTACTCCCGTAATCTCTATTCCTAGTGAATTTCCACTCCCATGGCTTAAACACCCAATAAGATCAAAGATCAGCATTCAATTATTCCTAATTACTACCATCTCCCGATTGGCAACAATCTAGAATAAACTCCCCCTAATAAGTTCCCCTTTCCCAAGGACCAACCATTAGGTGCAATCGTGTGTGCCCTAATTTATGCCCCAACTCCCATTGGTGACACAAACATGGCTATGAAGCTAGTAACTATGGCCATTAATTACAAGCATCAAACAATATTATCACGATTGCAACACAAGTATTAAACCCAAATAATAATATTTTAAAGAAACTGAGAGCTCAGGCACATAGGTTCATAAACACTTTTACCCAAGAATCTCTAAAGAGTTTAGCCAAGCATGACTAAATTATACATAGCAAATATAAATAAAGAATTACAAATCATCAAAAGAGTACAAGAATTAACCAGACGATTTTCCCAAATCTCCCTAGTCTTCTTCTTGCTTTCCAAGACAACTTGTGGCTCTTGATTTCTCTCCTTCTTGTCTCCAAGAATCTCTGAATTCTCTCGGTCCCCGGTCTGTTTTTTAGGGTTGAGGAAGGAGGGATTTTATAGTAGGTATAAAGTTGAGACGAAATAGGAATCTGGTACAAAATTGGACTCAAATTGGACTCAAATATCTCGCGACTTCGTGCTGCGCCCGACGCGTCGAGCCAATTCTCCACGCGTCGAGACCTGCTGGTCTCGACTTCTGATGCTACTGGAAATTTTCGACGCGTCGAGTCCTCTGGGCCCCGAACTTGTCCAAAATTGCTCAAAACTCATCCTTGAACTTCCCTTGCTCATATCTTTGACCTAAAATGGTTCAAAAACACTAACAAACACCGTAAAACATTCAAAACCAGTGTGAACCATAATTAAATGATAATAGCAAGGAAAATGTGTATTAAATAATCAAAATTAAAGAACTTAAATACGGAGATGATTCAAAATAACTATAAAAACAAGCAAAGATGTGATAACATCACCCCCTCACACTTAAGCTTTTGCTTGTCCTCAAGCAAAACTAAGGAATAAAATCACAAGTCGAAACATACAAATTACTCATGCTCTCTCTTGCACAACCTTTCAAACCACCAACCCACTTGCTACAAAACAACAAGCTTCAAGAATCAAATTAGTTTGGCACATAAGAGACCCATTTCCAAGCCAATAACCAAGCACCAAGAATTTAAAGCATGTGAGGATCAAATGTGCACAAATACTCAGTTGAGATTATGCAAGATACGGTTCATGAATGAGATCCCTTAGGCTTGCCTTTCATACTCCCCTAGATCAAATCTAAGAATGCATGCTAAGATCAAATAAGACTTTATTTAGCTTGTAATGGGGCTACGGGTGATGGCTAACAAAGAAGTGGTATGGAAAAATTAATCAAAAAGAGAGAATGTCACAATTTATCTAAACTTTTCAAAATTTAGAAGAGATGAGATAATCATAATTCCAAGGAGCAAATTTCTTTTAAGAACTTAGCAACTCTTTGGTAAAGTGGGGATCCAAACTCAAAAACTTTCAATCTTTTTTTTTTTTTTTTTTTTTTTTTTTTTTTTCATTCTTTTCTTTGTCTTTGGACTTCTTTTGGATATAGCAAGATAATTTTAATCCAAACTTTCATGACCTCCACACTTGAACATTTGTAACACTAGCTGCTTCTTTTTTTGTAGCACAACTCCATAAAAACTCTTCTTACAGAAAAGATAAAGATAAAAGTTTCATTCTCTCAAGGGTGGATGGGAAATATTTGGCTAAGGGCTAAGGGTTATAATAATGGGGTAAATCAAAGAAAAACAATCACAAAGAGGGGATAAGTGCTTAGCACTTATTTGAACAAACAAAAGGCACAATGGGGAAACGAAGGATAAAATATATATATATATATATATATATATATATATATATATATATATATATATATATATATATATATATATATATATATATATATATAGGGACAGGTTTAAAGGATATGGCTAAACAATAATGGCCTAAATCACTCCAAAACATGCAAAACTTAGACATCACTTAGGGAGTAATGAGGCAAGTTCTAGCAAAAACACCCATGACCGGAATCTCACATAAGCCTTCTCTAGCAATGCAAAACACAAGATCAAGGATTAATCCAATTATTAAGTGGTTAACAAAGCTATTGGCAAGGGAATAGATCAAATATGTGTTACACCTCAAAATCATCCATCACAAATTGAGATGCAGCAAGCACCACTAAAACAAACCACAAACCAACAAGAGAGAGTAATTGTAACTGCATGCTAAGACAAGTAACTTATTCACCAAAAATAGCATATGAGTCATCCAAGCAAAAGCAAAAATTTTTAAAATTTAGAAATATCCCCAAATTAATGATTCCTCCCCCTCACACTTAAAACTTTGCATCATCCCTGATGCAAAAGAAAAGTAGAACAAGAGAAAAGAGAAAACTAAAAAGCAATAAAATAATCCCGAACTAGCAAGCAATAAAACTAAATAAAATGAATCTAGAAAGCAATAAAATTAAACTAGAAAGCAATAAATATGAAAGAAATAAAAGATAACATGGGGTGCCTCCCATGAAGCGCTAAGTTTAATGTCGCTAGCTCGACCTAACCTGGTTATGGAGTGCTCATCCTGGTTGATCCGCGAGTTTGATCTCATCACCCCATAGACTCTTCAAATGCAAATACTCATCATGTGAAACCTTGAGAGTAGGATCGATGTTCAAAATTGACTTGCATTCAATGATTTTTGGCTCATCAAGAACATTAAATTCCACTTTTTCCTCCCCAAAGTCAAAAATCATGGACCCTTTCCTTGCATCAATTATTGCTCCAATAGTGGCTAGGAAGGGTCTCCCCAAAATGAGTGGAACGTCTAAGTTCCTTTGGACATCTATCACAATGAAATCACAAGGCACAAAATACTTGTCCACACGAACTGGGACATCTTCAAGGATTCCAATAGGCTTAACGATGGATCTGTCCGCCATTTCTAAGGTGAATTGGATTGGTTTTGGTTTTCCCAACCCTAACCCTTGACAAAGAGTAAGAGGCATAACACTCACACTAGCTCCTAAATCACAAAGGGATCCCTTTAACGGTCGGCCTCCAATCACACAAGGAATTGTGAACTTTCCCGGATCTCTATGCTTAGGTATATTCCTCCCAATTCCCGGGGTCAACGCTCGATACTCTTGTGCCCCAGCTACCATCTCTCGTTCCCCATATTTCTTTTTCTTAGCTAGAATCTCTTTCAAAAATTTTCCATAAGAGGGAACTTGTGAAAGCAAATCAAGTAAGGGAACTGAAACTTTCAAACTCTCAACAATCTCCAAAAACTTTTTCCACCTACTTTCTTTTGTTGTTTCAAATTTTTGAGGAAAAGGCAATGGGGGTACATACCTTCTCACAGGTTTCTCTACTTCCTTTTGAACTTGTGGATTATTTTGCACAGCAATTGGCTCATCTTCTATACCATCAAGTATCTCTTCAATCTTCTCCTCAACTGTCTTTTTAGGAATTGATGCTTTGATTGGAAGAGGTGGCTCTTCAAGTATTTTGCCACTCCTTGTGACAATTGCATTTACATGCTCCCTTGGATTTTCAGGCATAGCTGGCAACTTCCCTGTGACTTTAGTACTTGATATAGAAGGTTGATTTGCTAATTGCCTTTCAACCAGATTTTGGCGAGCTTCCATTTTATCCATCCTTTCTGTCATCTCTAACTGACCTTTAATCAATTTTTCCAACAAAAGGTCCGTATTCGATTGTGGTGGGGCCTCTGAAACAGGAAATTTAGATTGAACTTGTGTACCTTGATAACCCAGAGGACCTCTATTAACAAAGTGTTGAGGGTTGGCGGCTCCCACTGGGTTGCTCCATGAAAAACCGGGATGGTTCCTTGAGTTATTAGGATGGTAGGTCCCTTGAGGTTGGTAAGACTGTTGATGAGGCCTATTATATCCCAACATATTAACTTGCTCCATAGAGGTTTGGGAGTTGAACTCGTCGATACAATCCCCTGAATTGTGATTTTGGCTGGTGATTTGGGCAAGTTTTTGAACCAAGGAGACCACGTTATCCAACTTTGTTGACAAATCGGCTAACTGCCCCGCATCATGAATTCCTCCTACCAGCTTTTGTGGAGACCTCTCCGTGTACCAAGTAGATCCATTCATAGAAATTTTCTCCAATAGTTCCTCGGCTTGTGTTGGCTCTAGAATCGTGAACGAACCACCCGAAGAAGCATCCACCAAAATCCTAGAATTATCAAGCAATCCTTCATAGAAAGACATCATCAAATCCCAACTTTGAAATCCATGGTGTGGACATTGCCTCTTCAATTCCTTAAATCTCTCCCAAGACTCGGTGAGGGACTCGGTTGCCAGTTGCTTAAAGTTTTGAATTGCCCTTCTCATCCGTTGAGTTTTGGAGATAGGATAGAACTTCTTCAAAAATTCTCCATGTAATTTGTCCCAAGTGTCAAAATGGTTATCTGGATGTGAGGATAACCAATCGTCAGCTCTGTCCTTCAGTGTAAAGGGAAAAAGCCTAAGTCTGACAGCATCTTGAGTGACTCCATTTATCTTGAAAGTGCCACAAAGTCGTAGGAACTTGGTGGCGTGAGCATTGGGATCTTCCGTGGGCATCCCTCCAAATCGATCTGCCGCAGCCATGCTGAGTATGGCCGGATTGATTGCAAAGTTATTGGCCTCCACATTTGGAATATTGATGCTACCATGCTCCTCAACATCCGGAGCAAGGTAGTCAGACATTGATCTCCCTCCAGCTTGGTTTTCTTGTACCTGTGCCATCCTAGTTTGTTTCCTAAGAAACTTGGCTCTTTTCTCAATCTCAAGATTCAAAGGTAATAATCCTTCTTTCCCACGAGATCGTGTATGCATAAAAAGCCAAGTTCTTAGATTCAAAGCAAAATCACACTCAAGAACAAGGAACTTGTTATGGATTAGCAAATAAAATAAATAAAATAAATAAATAAAAGAAAAAATGAACTAGACTCCTAAAGCAAGACTTTCACTAATGTCAGTACGTAACGCCACCTCCCCGGCAACGGCGCCAATTTGATTGCTGTAATTTGGGGCAAACAAATAATACCCGGAGTATTCGGGTTGTCGAACCACAGAGAGGTGGTGTACTAATCACTAGCTACTAGGTTACTCATATGAAACTAATCCGAACAAAACTTGAAGGTTGATTGATTGCATAAAATAATAAGCAGAATAAAATAAGTAACAAGGTTTTGTAGACAATAGAGCAAGATAGGATTCTTGGGATCACAATGTTTAATCACCTAGTGCCAATTAACGTTTGTAATATTTGGTTTGGAATTAAGATTTGTATGGGAATGCAAAGTGGAATCGAATTACTCCCGTAATCTCTATTCCTAGTGAATTTCCACTCCCATGGCTTAAACACCCAATAAGATCAAAGATCAGCATTCAATTATTCCTAATTACTACCATCTCCCGATGAGCAATAATCTAGAATAAACTTCCCCTAATAAGTTCCCCTTTCCCAAGGACCAACCATTAGGTGCAATCGTGTGTGCCCTAATTTATGCCCCAACTCCCATTGGTGACACAAACATGACTGTGAAGCTAGTAATTTAGGCCTTTAACCACCAACAACAACAGATTAAAACAAGATTGCAACACAAATCATAAAACCAAACATAAATATAT
This sequence comes from Ipomoea nil, assembly GCF_001879475.1. Classification (NCBI taxonomy): domain Eukaryota; kingdom Viridiplantae; phylum Streptophyta; class Magnoliopsida; order Solanales; family Convolvulaceae; genus Ipomoea; species Ipomoea nil. Next base: position 307,894 of record NW_017617996.1, on the reverse strand, counting down.
TAAGAAATTAACGAACTAGGCACATAGGTTCATAAACAAATTCACCCAAAAATCCCTAAGGAATTTAGCCGAGCATGGCTAAATTATACATAGCAAATATGAATAAATGATTACAAATCATCAGAAGAGTACAAGAATTAACCAAGCGATTCTCCCAAATCTCCCTGGCTTCCTCCTTGCTTCCAAAGACGACTTGAGCCTCTTGATCTCTCTCTCTCTTGTCTACAAAGAACTTTAAAAATCTCTCGGTCCCCGGTCTGTTTTTTAGGGTTGAGGAAGGAGGGATTTTATAGTAGGTATAAAGTTGAGACGAAATAGGAATCTGGTACAAAATTGGACTCAAATTGGACTCAAATATCTCGCGACTTCGTGCTGCGCCCGACGCGTCGAGCCAATTCTCCACGCGTCGAGACCTGCTGCGCCCGACGCGTCGAGCCAATTCTCCACGCGTCGAGACCTGCTGGTCTCGACTTCTGATGCTACTGGAAATTTTCGACGCGTCGAGTCCTCTGGGCCCCGAACTTGTCCAAAATTGCTCAAAACTCATCCTTGAACTTCCCTTGCTCATATCTTTGACCTAAAATGGTTCAAAAACACTAACAAACACCGTAAAACATTCAAAACCAGTGTGAACCATAATTAAATGATAATAGCAAGGAAAATGTGTATTAAATAATCAAAATTAAAGAACTTAAATACGGAGATGATTCAAAATAACTATAAAAACAAGCAAAGATGTGATAACATCAAATATTTACTCTATAACAAAGGTACACAAGCATTTGGAAACTTTTTATCGGTATTACAAGCTTACACCACAAGAGAATCCCTAGGACAACATATATTTTCCCCACATTTGAACACCTTGAATCCCTAGGACAAATTAATAGCAAACAGAATGATAACATGAGTATTTAGATCCAAGAACCCCACTTACCAGTCATAATGCGGGCAGCCAAACACCCACACCCACAAAAAAAAAAAAAAATTAATAGTTTTTAGAAGGTTAACCAATCACCATTCAGGTACCACAGAAAGCAGACCCCACACACACTCCAAACACTCCAAAGTCATTATTAATAACCAGATACACATGCATCTGCACTCCAAAGTCATTATTAATAATCGGATACAAAGGATATAAACGTAGAGTTAATAAAATTAGCTAAAATCGCCAGAGGAATGAATTAATAAAATGGACAAACACTCCAAAGTCATTATTAATAACCAAATACAAAGGATAGAAACCTAGAATTAATAAAATTAGCCAAAATCCCAATGTATCTAATCATAACCAGTAATGTCTGTTTGGGCGCACTAATCACTTCAACGGACAGCTGCGGGCATTATGATGTGCATACTCGCCGCACACCCCGCACTTTCTGCTAGCCTTGCCACTCCTCTCAATAGCTAACTCGCGTTGTCTTTTAATTCGCTTGCCGGTCCCTTTGTTTTTTGCTTGAGCTGGCGGTTTGATAATTATGGACGTCGGCGGCTCCACACCGCACAAAGCTGCAATGGCAACACCGTTTACTTTTGAGGGGTCAACGTCCATACCGTCGCCCAGAAACTCGTCTCTTAATTCTTTTATTACCTGTAGCATTCGCGTTTGGCGCACTTTATTGCTTCCAACTATCACGGCACAATTGTGTATCTCAGTCCACAACTGACTAGGCACAGTTTCTAAAGGAGGGCAGTCAGAACATCGAGCACACCAGCTAGCTAGTCCTTCTTGCTTACACCATCGTGCTGCGATGTACCGCGATGGCAAGCTCACCATTTCGGCATCTTTGAACACAAGAAACATATGCCGGCAAACAAACCCCAATCTTTCAAACAACTTGCAGCTACATGTCGCAATAGTCAAAGACGGGGTATATTCAACAGTATGGACAACGTTGTACTCCCCTCTAATGTCGTAACGGATGCACTCACCATATGCATGGATCCCCACAACACTGCAATAAAAACATGCAGCTTCGATCTCTACCTGGAGCTCATAAAACACTGTTAAGGTAAATACCTGCGCCATGTGTCGCTCCAATGCTAAAGGAGTTTTGAAATCAGGCAAGGACCCTTCACTCTCAGCATTTAATTTACTTTGTCTGTGCCGTTGAGTTTCTAGGACGCTCTCAAATTGCACGTAGAACTCGACCAGACTACAATGTGGGCGTGTGTTTTTACCGTACGCACTGTTCTCCGCTTCTGAACGCGAGGTGGTACGTAGAACACCGCTCATGGGTAAATCTAAAAAATATGAAGGAATCCAAAACCTCCGGTCTGTGTATAATTTAGTAAACCATCGGTGCCCCGTTAAGTTGTACTTCTCCATTAATGACTGCCATTGCGTTTCAAAATCATCAATGCTAATGGTCTCATTCCACACAATGTTGTTAAGCTGGTTACGGAAATTCTGATCTTTTGATAGTTCAGCCCCTGACTTCTCACTCACTTTGGTCATGATATGCCACATGCAGTAACGATGACGGCACTCTGGCAGTACTCGTGCAATAGCACTCTTCATAGCCGGATCTTCATCAGTTACGACGCACAAGGGGCTCTTTCCCATTGCTGTTTTAAATCTCTCCAGGACCCACACGTATGAGTCAGTGTCTTCTCGAGTTACCAACCCACCAGCAAACGTAATGCACCGTTTGTGATGGTCTACTCCGGTAAAAGGTATGAACACCAAACTGTACCTGCAATACAACGAGTTCACACGTTAGCATGGTGGCAACAAATTTAGTGATTCGGACGCCGCCCAATTCCCACTAACATGTCACCAACGTGCACTTAACATGAACAATACAAAAATTCACAAAAACAATATTAAGTGACTACTACATTTCAGTATGATTAGCATGCACAGAATGAACGGTGTAACGTTGACATACCTATTCGTACCATACGTTGCATCAAAAGAAATCACATCACCGAAACTCAAAAATTTTGACGCCCGGTGTGGTCAGCCCAAAAAAGACGCGCAACATGGTTTCCTTCATCAAGATAGTAATCAAAGAAAAAGTTCTCACAGACGTCATGTTTTTGGTTAAACATTGCAATGATCATCTCTCCGTCCTTATCGGCAACGTATGACTGGAGGTCCCGTTTGAAATTATGGAACTCCGTTTCTGTTGCACCAACGTTGGCGAACGACCCCACTGATTCCTTGTATAATCGGAAGCCTTTAGACCCACCCACGTTAACTTTAATACAATTCGTAAGGAACGCTTGCTGGGCCACGTCCAGTTTTCTGTTGATTCGCATAAACAGTTTCGAAGGCTCGGAGCACATGCGGTGGGTGTGTTCGGGAACAAAAATACTGACAATGAAGCCCGCACCTTTGTCTTTTGTGATGCAAATTCGAGCGTTGCAATTAACCCTGTTAGATACTCGTCTCCTACGTTGAGTGCTCGGACCACCACTGCCACCCTCTACTGGTTTTGGGGTGCTTCTACCGCCACCTTTTACGCCTTCTCGGTTGCATAACAAATAACGTGTTGTAACCTTGCCATCACGGCCTCGCTTTAGTGTGCCTTGCCTCACAGAGAAGCCACATGTTCTCGCATAGGTCATATAGAAATGCACCCCTTCTGCTATTGTGTTGAAACGGTAACCGACAGCTGGGGTAATTGCACTATCCACGGTAGGCCACCAATATTTGACTGGTATACTGATGTACCCACCCGTGCCCACACTCTCTTGCCTCCAGTCAGCTGTGGGGGGGGGGGGGAAAGAATTATCAACACCCGAATATGCATACCAAAAATGTTAGTTTGAGCTATTATATTATAATAACTGTACCCAACCAGCAACAGAGTCAACATGTATCCCCAAAAAATAGACAAATTGTAGCAATACGCAGCCTGCCAAAAGGTTCAGAACATCCATTGCATGCTACCCGCCACAGTTTTCATTAAATGCATACTTCCCCATGACTTAATTAAGTAAAATCACAAATTTAAAGGATAATAGTTATAGTAAATTCATACACGATCTGTACAAGAACCAATTGCTTCTTAACCGTAAAATACTTGCGCAAATAGCTATATCAAATAAGAAATGTCTTGATATGATTTCAAATGAGATCGTATAAATAAAAAAAGTAGATTGTAAAGAATCCAACGGAATATTTTCAATGGAGTTCCCGGAGAATGAACTCCGGGAAGGTAGAGTAGAAATTACGATGATCAAATATGATAAAATAGTAAAACACGTTCAATCCAAAAAGATTTCTGATTCATTTTTTCCTTATGACACGATAATCAAATATAGATTCACGGATTTTTCGAGCAAAACACCAATCCGCATTTGAGTTCGGATTGGAATTATGATTCAAGTGAAGTAAGCCTATTTCTTTTTTTTGAAAAACCCAAGCATACAACAGGATGCCACTATTGCTTCATAGAAAATGATGCCACTAATCTAAATTAAATCAAATAATTGATATGGATTACTATATATTCCAGTGGTGAGAAAATACCCTATCATGCTAATAATGTCCTTAATGTAAGTTATGGATTACTAGCTTCAGTAAGTTAAAAAAGTGTTCTAAAATCTTAGCCACCAAACAAGTAAAAGTAGACAATTTACTCTATAATCTCAAAACAACAGATTAGATAAACTTTATCAAACACTACCAACATGTATAACAACAATTACCGATCCTGAACAGAAAAATATGTCAATGTGATGTATACATGATGTTCCAAGTATTTAAATAGTCAGTTCATATACTATCATTCTAAGTGTTTCAGCAATCCATTGGTAATATTGCTAGCATAGCTACATGAGGCCCGATAGACATTCTGTAAAACTGATATGAACATTCAGTAGAAAGACAGCTGAACATTCCAATACTGAGCGTTTAACTTAAATGTGATGAAATTTTAAGTTCATAGATAATCAATATCCGATCCAACACACTGGGCTAGGGGAGCTTGGCTCATAGTACAATTCGCATAAACAAGCATTCCAAAAAAAAAAAAAATGGAAAATTCAGAATTTCTTTCCACAACAAAGCTTTAAAAATTAAATTTCAATTCGTTCTCAACAGTAGAGGTAGAAGAAGTTTTTCCGAACTATTTGAACTATTATTGGTGCACCGGAAAAGGTTATTGGTTGGCATGGTACTCTGTGAACATGGGGGACGTACCTGGTGGATTACCCGGAGGGAGTTGCAGCGGCGGCATGCCGTAGTCGCCGGTAGTCTCTGGTGCGGTGCTTTCCATGGTTCCACGCGCAAATCTAACCACTGCAAAAGTGAAAAGTCTCTAAACATAGCATTTGACAAAATGTAAGCTTAATTAACTTCATTAAATTCTGACTGGCTTTTGGATGTCAAGATCAGAAGAAGAGTTCTGGCTCGTCGGTGGTTTGCAAGCGCATAGGGTATTGGTGCACCGGAAAAGGTTGTTGCTTGTCATCATGCTGCTCTGTGAACATGGGGGACGTACCTGGTGGATTGCCCGGAGGGGGTTGCAGCGGCGGCATGCCGTAGTCGCCGGTAGTCTGTGGTGCGGTGCTTTCCATGGTTCCACGCGCAAATCTCTCCAGGGTATGTGCTACGGAAAAACAAAAAAAAAACACAAATGATGAACGACCGCATAGTTTGCAGGAAACACGCACAATTTATTAAAATTAGTTTATCGCAAACTCTGAAATGCACCCCTACATGGCAGTGCACGGGAACTACAATGCACCAAATCTCCAACCGTCAGATCGCACAAATCAGTGCACCACAACAGTCCACTAGTTCACATTAAAACAAGGGTGTGCACCAGAAAAGAACCCTATATATATATATATATATATATATATATATATATATATATATATATATATATATATATATATATATATATAGAAGAGCGCTCATATGCGGCGGGGTTTTACGGTGCGGCGGTGCGGTCAAATTCCAGAATACACCAACAGTGTTAACAATATGCACCAACAGTGTAATAAAAACACACCCCAATGAAATGTAATAAAACATCACAAAATACACCACAGACTCAAAAAAACACACTATATAACTCACCACCCCCAATGGTGTATTTCCGAACAGTGTATGGTGTTTTTACTCACACCTAATGGTGTGTGTTTGGTGATGCAGGGCTCTGTTTACTCTGTTTTGTGTGGTGTATTTCCTAACGTTGATGGTGCATATTTGGTGAACTATTGGTGTTGCCGCACCGTAAGACACTGCCGCACCTGAACCCGCCTATATATATATATATATATATATATATATATATATATATATATATATATATATATATATATATATATATATATAGACACTGCCGCACCTGAACCAGTCCTCTATATATTGTTGTCTTCATGCGAACGCAACTATATATATATATATATATATATATATATATATATATATATATATATATATATATATATATATATATATCGGATTAAATGCGAAACATTGCTTAGGTAAAACATGTGGATTAATCATAACTATTGATCTTGCCAAAATCAACCACACAGAATGAATATAATTTTTATTTTTAAATGCGGTTGCATTATTATGGTAATTTTGCGTATTGTTGAAAGTTTAAGGTGCGTCATTTTAGTAGTTAAGGTGTGCAATTTTAATAGTTAAAGTGCGTCAGTTATACACTTGAAAACGTAAGGTGCGTAATTGTGAAGTTTAAGGTGCGTATTTTCAAAGCTTAAGATGCGTCATTTTAGTAGTTAAGGTGTGCAATTTTAATAGTTAAGGTGCGTCAGTTCTACACTTGAAAACGTAAGGTGCGTAATTGTAAAGTTTAAGGTGCGTATTTTCAAAACTTAAGGTGCGTCATTTTAACAATTAAGGTGCGTCAGTTCTACAATTAAGATGCATAACTTCTACACTTAAAGTGCGTCATTTTAACACTTGAGGTGCGTCATTTTAACACTTAAGTTGCGTTATTTTAACACTAAAGATGCGTTATTTTAACACCTAAGGTGCATCACTTTTAGCACTGAAAGCACATTTTTTTTTATGGTACGATGAGAATGTATCCAGTTCTCAAGAAGCACGTTTTTTTTTTAATTTTTATTGATTTGAACCGTTGATCTAGATTTGATCAACACCTCAGATCTCACCCATCTGTTTCACCTGGAAGACTCTTCGCACGTGATATATATATATATATATATATATATATATATATATATATATATATATATATAAAATCGGTAGGTGTGTTTGTGATAACCTTGCTATGTGGTGGAAGTACAAATTTATCTTTGGGGAAATAAATTAAAAAAAAGTTGAAGCAGTGGCAAATTATGTTGCAAAAATTTCTTCCTGAAATGTGAAAAATACTTTAAAATAATAACAAAAAGACGTCCAATAATTGAACCTGTACAACTTTTTTAGAAAGTCTCTAAACCCAAAAATAAAAATAAAAATAGAATTTGCTGGATATTAGCTAAGCACAGGGTATAGTCTACATGCCAATCATGCATCTAACAACTTTATGTTGTGTTGTATGCACCACACTACATATATTATTATCATTACTATTATTATATAAATATATTATAACTTTCCGGTGGAGGTTTGTTAGATAACAGTTTGCTTGTCCTCAAATATGTGTGCTGCCAATTTTAACTACTTATTTTTAAATATTATTTTATTAAATTAATATTTGATAGGATGATCGTGTGTATATGTCAATACATTTTCACTAAATCGCATTTTAAAATCATTTTTTTTTTCACGGAAACTTACAATTTGAGAATGCAATGCTAGGTATATTTTGTTTGTGTAATAATTCACAAATATACAAGATATGTAAACAATATTAAAAAAAATTATGTATAACAAACTTAATTGAGAGGGGATTGACAATAATAAAATTTACAACCTTTCATATTTCATTAATTTTGACGTAACATTTTTAATGAAGCCACAATTATGGCTGCAAACGAGTCAAGCTGTGATGGTGAACTCCCGTTCACCAAGATTGGTAATTGATTTCTTCAAAGTTGGATTGTAGGCTCTGCAATAGTACATTGAAAGACCCTTGAGTGAACTATTTAATTCCTTTGAAAGATTGAAATTATATTGGAATAAGGTTCAAATTGGCACTGAACGTAACCTGAAAATGTAATTAGGTCACTGAACGAAAAAATAAAAAAGTGCAATTAGGCTACTGAATAATGTATGCAATTTCACCTGATATCAGGTCACCATCCATTTCAGCAGGTTATCCGCTTATGTGGCAGCTGAGTTGACATTTTTAATAATAATTTTTTACAAAAAAAAAAAAATAATAATAATATAAGGGAGAAATATTACCACCCACCCCAGCGTTTTTCTTTTTAGTTTTTTTTTTTTAAATTATTATTAAAAATGTCAACTCTGTTGCCGTGTAAGCAGGTAACCTGTTGAAATGGATGGTAACCTGCTATCAGGTGAAATTGCATATATTTGGAGTGTTCAGTGGTCTAATTATACTTTTTTTTTTTTTTCGTTCAGTGACTTAATTGCATTTTCAAGTTACGTTCAGTAACCAATTTGAACCTTATTCCAATTATATTTGTGACGCATTCATCAAGAGTCAAATTTTCCAGTAGATTGGATAACAATGTATGTGACAGGGGAAATCTAACTTCAAGTTGTGGAAGACACACCAAATGGGATTAAGTTACTCCTAGCAATTGATAATGTGAATGTAACTCAAACATGTTTTGTTTTGTTTTGTTATTTTTTCTTTCTTTCCCACCATGAGAAAAAAAAAAAAAAAAGAATAATAACATCCTTCATTTCACCATGAGAAATGTTTGTTGTCTCTTTACTCGTATGACTCAACTAGTAATATATATCCAATATTGGTACTTTATATTAAAATCTTAGATTTATTTAAAATTTAGATATTCATATTATTGTAAATAATAATAACAATGTAAAACATTTTAATAAATTTAATATTTATATTTTAGGAAATAACTAACATATAACTTCAATATAATGTGTATATATTATTATTATGTGAGAAGATAAGAAAATATATGGTGGATGCATGTGCATGGTAACAATAGTAGAAAAGATAACGAAAATTATAACAGTAAGAGTATGTTTGTCTAAAATATTGTATAGTACAACTCTTATAACATAATGTTTTAAAAAATTGTAACGGACAAACAGACATAAATGAAGAGTATAACATTCACTCACACTTATTAGTTTTTAGATATTAAAAAAACTTTTCAAGTATGGATTAGACAAAGAAAGAAATTTGACAGATTCACATAAGGCTAGCTTCATAAATGAAGAGTATAACATTCATTCACACTTATTAGTTTTTAGATATTAAAGAAACTTTTCAAGTATGGATTAGACAAAGAAAGAAATTTGGCAGATTCACATAAGGCTAGCTTTATGAAGGAAAGATTGAGCTAGTAGATTCTACAGCTAATGCAAACCAAATTTTGGTTACATTTGGGATATTTGCTCCCTTGATGGAAAGGGATGATGAAAAGAGAAAGTGGTTTAGAAGCTTTTGTTGTGAATAATGTCTTGTGTTGATCCCTTCTTCATTAACGGTCGTGATGAGTGAGGATTATGAGAGAGTGGAATTGGAAAGAGATTGTGATTCCACGGAGTCTTACATATTTGCATTCCCCGTCCTTCAGTCCGAGAGGGCAAGGCCCGGGAGGAGGCGTAGGCGAGATGTTCGATGAAATGCCATAGCCAAATTTTGGTCTAAGAGTCTAAGTACGGATCGACTTAGTGTTTGCATAACGGCTCCCAAAATTTAGCCATGATTTGTACTACATCAAGTCCGGCCAGCGTAGTCTTCCGAATGCATAAGATCAAGTGATTCAATCCAACTCCCCCGCTTTACTTACGTTGTTATTGCTTTATTATACGCTTGGCTCTTTGAATTACACGCTTGCAAATGTTGTCATTTTCACCTAGCTATCTCTTGTTAAAACTCTCCCCTTGATAACATTAGACTTACCTTACTCCAAGTTGTCATCCTTTTGAGAACGACACTCAGGGATTCCATCTCCGTTTACTTCTTACCATCCATACAACACACTCACGCAAAACTACACTTAAATGGCGCCGTTGCCCGGGATGATGACAAACTGCGTTAAGTAAAGTGCTTTTACCTTGCTATCTTAGGAAGTGTCTTGACAAGAGATTTATGTTGCTCATTTACTTTTGTTGTTATTTTTGTTTTGTACATATTTGATACTTGTTGTTGATTTGGAAGTGAGCACTGAGCACACACACATTGAATATCCTACTTGCTCACTTGTAACTACTTTTAGTTGCAAAATCTTGCTTCTAATCTTGTGATTCTAGATTGATCTTTGAACGATGTACTCTCAAAATTGTGATCCATATGATTCTTTCCGTTATTCCCACCAAATGCATACTCCACCATTCTCACAAGAATACAACCCACCAACCCAACCATACTCTCAAAATGCTTATTCCTACAACCCCCACCATCAAAACCACCATTACACTCCACCACCATCATACTTTCATGAGCATCAATGTTATCCACCACCTCCATACTACCATTACCCCCAAGAAGATTGTAGTGAAATGATCTCAAGGTTGGAGGGGGAAATGAAGCAAGAAATGGAAACTCTCCGCTATGAGTTGAGACAAATCATGAGAAATGAGATCTCCATGGCAAGGCAAGAGCTTGTAGCACCATTGAAATGCCTTGAGGAAACAATTGCCCCATTCAAAAGTGCCTTGGAGATGTCACTACCACATCATGGAGAAATGCTAAAGAATGATCCACCGGAGAGCCGCAATAGGTCTTATGATTGTGACCATGTGCATTCAAATTGGGGCTCGTTCCACGAGGAGATGTGCCATGGTTATGAAGACCAAATCTATGACTACCGGATGGATTCCTTGAAACAAAGTGTGTTGAGACCCATGGAGGAAGACAAGCAAGACATGGCTAAGCTTTTCCGAGACGAGGTAGCCATCACAAGGCAAGCCATGCGAGACTCGTGAAAGAGGATAAAGGACCAAATAGCCCAATTTAAAGAGATGTGGGAGAGGTCCCGAGTGAAAACACAAGCCAGCATGTTGAAAAATGGGAATGGGCCCCTGGTTCCTAAGGCTAATGATGAGGTTGCTTCGAGAGATGTGAACAATGAGGCACAAGGATCTAACAAGGAAAACAAGGTTAAGGCCCGAAGCAATGTGCCCATCTACAAACCGCCTTTTCCTCAAAGATTCATGGGCAAGGAAGGTGGTAAAAAATATGACAAGTTCCTCCAAGCATTGGAGTAATTGCATACCAACAAGCCTTTTGTTGAGGCTCTAGAAAAAAATGCCACGATATGCAATGTTCATGAAGGAACTTCTAATGCACAAGAGAAAGATGGAGGATGTGAATGTTGTGTCACTTGGGGAGGAATGATTCTTTGGAAAAAGAGAGTATGGAAAAGACATTGAGTGTCATTTTGTGTTCGTTGATATGGGAGATTTGATTGAGAAAAATGATGATGGGGGAATAAGGAAGGGAATAATAGAAAAAGAGAGTGAAAACATAAGATGCAAAAAGAAGAGGAGACGAAGAATGAGAACATGAATGCCATATTCCTTGTGCCTAATTTTGGAGAAATCTATGAAGGAAATGTGCATCAAATTTGCTTGGAAGAGTTCAAGAATGCCCAACACTTAGGGGCATATCTCAAGAGCAAAGTGGACGGGACGTATGGCTTGGTCGATTCTTGTGTGCTTCGATGTATGAGGGTAGGTTGCGTCTAGCCAAGGACGTAAAACGTGGCACTTGTTGGGAGGCAACCCAAGGAAAATGAAAAAAAAAATGATGAAAAAGAAAGATAAAAAGAGAAAAATGTTCATTTCCTTTAATTTGTACTTGTTTTTGTTGTTTTGTGTTGTTCTTCTTGAGCTAACATTGCAAGGAAAGTCACTAAGGAGCTGAAAATGTCCAAAGCGGGACATACATTTCAAGAAAGTTGAAAAAATGCAAAAAACCTGAAGCATGTACGCTACCCGTATGTTCGTACGGGGGCTCGTACGCTCCCGGTCTTGTTCGTGGCAAAAGGCATGGTAAGTTGCAGGAGTTTAGCCGTGTGCTTCGCCACGATTCATGGCACATGAAGTCTGCACACAGGGTTTATGCTACCCGTATGCGCGTACGAGGGTCGTACGCGGTCCAGTATAAAATCGCGAAAACATAAGCAGTTCGGCCATTCATTCTTTGTTTTGCACTGATTTCTTCGCTCTAAAACTCTCCCAACTTAAAACAATTGGTGATGGTGACTTGAACTTCAAACTCTGCCGACTTCGCTCGAAATTTGTTTTTAATTTCTTTACTCTTGCTTTATTTTAGTTTCCCATTTTAGCACTTTTTGCTTTAAGACTTTTTAGCACTCTTTCATTTGATATATTGTTGCACTTTATTTCTGTTTTTCATTTTCATTCAAGTCGGGCTAAAGACGTTAAACGTGACGCTCTTGAGAGGCACCCCAAGGATTGTAACCCCTGTAAAAGCTGACCATTACCTTAGAATTAATTCTATAATTCAAAATTAGAATTAATTCAAAATTAATTCTGTAACTGATGAATCAAAACCCAGAACAGCTGCTACCTGAATGGTACTTATGAGATGAGAGGTTAACCATCTGATCGAACCCGAGTTGACCGAATGGTAGCAGACTAGCAGCCCACTACCCCAACCGAGCCGAGCTTGACCGAATGGTATGAATGGGCAACCGTTCGGCCAAACCCGAGTTGACCGAATGGTAGCAGCCCACTACCACAACCGAGCCAAGCCAATGGTTAGCTAGAAATTTGGCATAACTTAGCATGCAAAGCCAGTCAATTTTCCAGACGATATTCGTGCCCACAGGTGCCGCCGTACATGAGTCAAGCCTTTTCAAGCTCATTTTGAGATTTGATAGCAACTAAGAGTGTGCCATGCCGAGGAATTTTCAACCCCAACGAAGCGGAAGCTATGGCTGTTCGTGAAGCTTTAAGTTGGGTGAATGACAGAAATCGTGATTCTATTGAGGTGGAAACTGACTGCTTACAAATTATTCATACTCTAATCAACAATGAAAGGGACTCTTCTGTTAATCTTCTCGTTATTGATATTAAGGAAATTAGTAAATTATCCGTGCGATGCACGAATAATTTTTTTTTATTATACATTTAAATAATAAAATTAATGATGAGATTATAAACAATTATAATATTTGAAAGTGTACATTTATTTAAAATTATAAAATTTGTATATTAGTGTTGAAATTGATTACTTAAAAATTATGTTAAAAAAGTCTTTACAAAAAAATAGAACGAGGTGCATGGGTAATTGATATTATTTTAAGAAACAAAAATATACTATAATCAAATGAATGAAATCTCTATGTTTAATTACTATAGTAGGATTAAAGTGTTGAATACAGGTTGGTAATATGGACGCAATATGTGTATGTTTAATTTCCTTTAATTATGGACGTAATAAGTGTATATTTATTTTCCTTTAATTACCCACCGTTATATGTGTATGTTTAATTTCCTATATGAGTAGGAACAATTTATCATTAATTCCAATTGACGGTAAAAATGTTACCGGTAATAATAATATTAGAATAACGGGTTGTAACAATAGTTGTATTGCCTTAGTCTCAGTATAAAAAATACAGTGCGTCCTCTACTAGCTGAGGAGAGCCCCATTTATACTAAAGTCCTAACGGTAACTACATGGGACATAAATGGGGAGCCTAAGCCTTTAATTCATTCTCATCAATGGTGGCTTCAATGGTGGCTTCAATGGCAGTAAAGGTGGCACCTGTTGGAATTCTGTCCGTTCGAGTTTTGCCCGTTGGGGTTTTGCCCGTTGGTTTCCACGTGGTGCCGGGTCAAATATGGCGTCTGGTCGGATGCCCACTTATGATCCGGGTCGGGTGCCAGCCCTATTATCCTGTTACCAGTCCCCCCTACTCCTGAGTCAACGGATGTGTTTGAGTTGACATGGGAGTAAGGCTGAATCCATCTTGATCCTGTGCAGAATCCTGATTGATTTAGGATATGTGATTTTATTTTCCAAATCCCAAATTTGTTCTTTCCAAATCCCTGATTTGTGCTTTCCCAATCCTTTCCTGCCTCTAATGATATTCACTTAACTTTTTTATCGCAGGCTCCTCTCCAATATAAACCCTTGTCTCTAAGTAGTTTGAGAGCACCTCTTCATCAACTTCTGCCACCACTCTGTAAGTCTCTGTCATTACTATTTTATCGTTACGATTTATTTATGTATTAATATATATGTATATATATACATGTTTGTCTTTTATTTATTTATTTTTTGCGGCCGAGGCGTCGCGCCTCGGCTTGTGGCTGAGGCGTCGCCTCAGCCATCTGGTCGAAGCGAGCGCCTCGGCCTGTGGCTGAGGCGTTGCCTTAGCCCTATTATTATTATTATTTTTTTTTTCGCGGCTGAGGCGTGCACCTTGGCCATTTTATTTTATTTTATTTTATATTTTGCGGCCGAGGCGCGTGGCCTCGACCTTTTTTTTTTTTTTTTTTTTTTTTTAATACCCTCCTTTCCTGACAGGTAATTTTGTACCCAAGTCTTGCAAGCTTATCTGTAACCGAGGTGAGGTTAGTGTCTTTCTTCTTATAATGGATATCACGTCCTTGATTGATGTCGGAAAACTTGATTTTGATGGTGATGATGAGGAGTTCCTTCCCGAGCATGATTCTCCTCTTTTTGGAAAATTTCCCCCTCTTCCGTTTGTTGTTGACTCACCAACACTTAAGCCCCAACCTCCTAAACCTGAGGGTAATATCTCCGACCCACCCCTCGATAAATATTTTGGGGTCCACCTTCTGTCGCTACAGGTTGGACTGCGATTTCCCCTTCATAGGTTTGTGATAGATTTTATGAACTACTACGAGATAGTCCCCGGCCAGCTTGTTCCCAACGGTCACCAGGTGATTGCGGGCTTTCTTTCTATATGTCAGGACAAAAGGATAGAACCCACGCTAGATCTTTTCCAGGCTCTTTCCATAGTTGGTAGGGCCTCTCAGGAGGGTAAGGGATTTGTCATGGTTTCATAGTTGGTAGGGCCTCTGAGGACCGCCCTACTTTAACAAGGACTAGAAACCCAAATTCGTCTTTGTCGCATTTGTGGGTTCTCCCTCTCCCTTTCGTGTCAAGTGGGGATCCCATCTACGTTGCCCTCCTTCCCTCGACATGAGTCCTTCTCTCTGCCGAGATGTAGATGACCTAATGGGGGATGGCCCTTTATCGATCGTTGATTACACCACCGAGTGGAAACTCGCGGGCTTAGGCTTCTTGAGGACTCAACCTGCTGCTCTTGCACCCACGGGTATTCTTCTGTTACCACCTAGTCTTTATTCATCAATCAGTAACTCTAACTTGTTTTCTTCTGTTGCAGGTACCATGTCTTCGTCTTCGAGATCCAGTTGATACCTGTCGCGATCGCAAGATCCCCCCTCCAAGAAGAACAAGGTAGAGAAAGGTAAAAATAGCCAAGTTGCGGCCGAGGAGGTGATGCCGCCCCCGCCGGCACGCACGCCTACTCCATCCAAGGTCACCGAGGGGGTGACGCAGCCTCCATCAACTCGCACACCCATGGCCGTTACCTTTTCCCCTCAACCCCCCGAGGTGCAAGGAGACACTTCCATTGAGCCCGGCTCGCGTGTTCGGACCAACTTGATCCGACTTGGAGCGGACGTGCCACCGGGAGCGTCGATAATAAATAAAAGTCTTGATGTTGTTGAGTATGCTGCTCGTATTGCTCCTCCTACGGACTTGGAACACCTCGTCACCATGGATGTCAACATGCTGCAAGAGCGTTACCTTCGACACATCTTTGAGGTCAGTTTTCTCATACTTATGTTCTTTCCCTACCCTGGCATATCTTACTCTGTGTGTTACTTTCAGGACCTGCTAGAGGGACAGATCATTTATGCCCAACGGCGGCGGGTGATGGATGCGCTCATTGAAGATGTTAAAAATAGGGATGTGGACAACAAGAGCCTGAAGGACCTGCTGTCGATCCGGGAGGGGGCTCTGAGCAAAATGGAAGGCGAGCTTGGGGCGCTAAGGAAGGAGCACAAAGCACTGTTGACCCGGGAGGGGGCTCTGAGCAAAATGGAAGGCGAGCTGGAGGCGCTAAGGAAAGAGCACGGAGCACTTACACTTGCCCTAGGGAAGGAGCGGGAGGACCATGAGAGGACCCGTGCTGACCAGGCTGACGCCCTTGGCCGGGCTGTGGAGGCCTACAAGAGTTCAGCCAAGTTTAAAGAAGAAGCGATGAACTATATGTGTACTCCCGAGGATGTCCGGGAATTCCTTAAAACTGGAGCTGGCCAAGAGGCGGTCGAGGCCGGCCGAGGCGCAGGTTGCTTTTAACATTGGGATGTATACGAAGCAACAACAGATTTTTCCAGTGCTGAGGGAGAAGGTTCCAAATTTTGACCATGTGGTACTTGGCTTGCCTGTCATAGAGAAGAATCCTTGACCCTGATGTCTAGAATGAATTCACCGATGATGTTACCGATGCTCGTGAGGATTCTTTGGTGGACGAGTTTCATGGCATCGACACCAGCAACGTCTGATAAACATTATTTTGATTGCTATTTTTAATAATCATTTTATAGTTAATATACAATAATTGATTGATTTTATATTTATTTTATTCATTATTGTCAAAGGTAGTTTTATTAATATTATTCTACTTTAGGATTGTTTTTATAAAATTTGTCTATTATTTGAATTCTGTTAGTCCAATAATTCTTTGATCCTAATTTATTAATAATAATATTAATTTTAGTAGTACATGATCAACAGGAGTTTAATAAATGTAGATTAGTTATATACGGTCTCTAATAAGATGATTATGATGATGATGATGATGATGATTATTATTATTATTATTATTATTATTATTATTATTATTATTATTATTATTATTATTATTATTATTATTATTATTATTATTATTATTATTATTTATTGAGAAAGAAGGAGAGACGCAACTTGGTCAATTAACGCGAACGAAGATCGGACGGAGAAGCGGAGTCTTCAGCTAATCCTTTGGAGATCCGATTGAAGCGAGCGGTTGAATGGAGCAATTCTCAGGAAGCGTTGAATCTGAACAATATAAATAGAAGATGGATTAAGGAAGGCAGATTATCAGTTTTACTCCGGACCACTTCCGGAGGCGAAAAGCGAAGGAGGCACTCGGGGTGCGAATTTTCGGCGTCGATCGCATCAACGAATTTTCCGGCGGTGGTGTCGATTTCTGGACAAGCAGTTTTTTTAATTATCTGCAAGATTAATTCTAGCAACAACAATTCCTCTTTGTAGCAGCAACCATTGTTTTCTGGTTCCTTCTCTTTTAATATTACATATTGTTTTCTTTCTGTTTTTTTCCCAGTTAATGCATATTGAGTTAATCCGTTGACATTCAATTAGCAATAGTGAATTGTTGGGAATTGAGATTGTGATAAGAAAACACAGCTGCCAGTTAAATTTGGTTTAGTGATGCTTAATATTTGTTCTGCCTAATGATGACATACGAACTGTACGTGTTTATAATTCAATTTACAATGAACAATCTGGATTAATATGAGTTTTAATATTGACAATTCAATATTTATGTTTTATTCTTTAATTATGTATTGTGATTAATTATGTTAAAATTTGGTTCCTAGTCTTTATTCACTTCTATTTCGTTCCATAGTTATTCAATTGTTTTTCTTGCCTGTAATTTCATTTAGTTAATCCATTTTAATTATCAATTCTGTTCTTTTGGCTTTTGATTATTATATTTTCCTAAGTTGTTTTCATTTGGTTTCATGCAATTGAAACTTTATTTTAAATTTTATATTTTCACTTTTTAAGTAATTAAATTGCATATTATCAATTCCCTGTGGGATCGACCCTTGCCTATGCACACTATTCACTACAGATTCGTGCACTTGCGAGGACATTAATTAAAATTGTCCATCAATTTTGGCGCCGTTGCCGGGGAATTGTTTATTTTGCAATTTAATTTGATGTTTTTTTTTCTTTCTTTAATTGCTTGATTTTTTTTTATTTTATTTTTCGCTATCCTTTCATTATTGTCATCTTCTTCATTTTTAATCTTGCATTTTATTTAAGTCATTCGTCCATTTAAAAATTGATTTATATTTAATTTTCTCATTTCTTAACTGCTTGATTGTTTAATGCCATCTCTTTCTTATTATTTTGTTTGTTTTTTCCTTTTTAAAACTTGCTCATTTATTTAATTCATTGGTCCATTCTATTTTCCGAAAATCCTATTTTCATTCTCAATCACCCAAAAAAACTAAAGTTTGAAAAATTTTACATTTTAATATGTACTCTTTTTTATCAAACCAAAATAATTCTTATAATGATGATTTCGTACAGGCAAATTCAATTAATGTTTCTAATCAAAGGCCTGTGCATGACCCGTTTTATAATTCTTATAATTCGGGTTGGGAAAATCATCCGAATTTTCCTAGGAATAATCAAAATGATTTTGAGCCAAACTATCACAATTTTCATTGTGATTATAATCAAAATGATTTTCGACCAAACCATTTTAATTTTTCTTGGGATGATAATCGACATGATTATCAATCAAGTCATCCTAATTTTTGGGATAATAATCAAAATGATTTTCAAGCAAATCATCCCAATTTTTATTCCGATTATTATCAAATGATTTTCAACCAGTTGAGTCACCCCAACCTGAAAAACCATCTTTGGAGGATTCCTTGAATGATTATATACAGGCTTGCAATAGGCGGCAAGAAGCAAATGATCTACGGTTTCAAAAGAAACAAGAAAAACATGATCAATGGTTTCAAAAGCAACAAGAAGAACATGATCAATGGTTGCAGATGCAACAAGAAGCTTATGAGCCCCAAGAAACAGATGAACAACGATTGAAGAAAATGAGGCTTGCTTTAAAAGAATAGAAGCACATTTATAGCAAATTGCTAAATTTGTGCAAGGGCACGTGCTAGGTAAGTTACCTAATCAACCTGAGGATGCTCTGAATGATGAAAACAAGTTAAAAGATAATATCATTTGTCAACAAACTGAAATAATTGAAAAATTGCATAATGATGTTGATATTATTGTTGAAAGTGAGCCTCAATTGCATAAATCTGATAATCCTTATGTGCCTCCCAAGCTTTATGTGCCCCCAATCCTTGTTGATGAAAGCTTTGAAACCACCCCTATACAAAATGAAGATTTTGAGGAAGAAGAGCTTTATGTCCCACCCCAGCCTTATGTGCCGCCAATTCCATTTCCAAATAGGCTCAAAAGTTGTGTGCCTGTAAGTGTAGTGCTACAAAAAGAATTGCCCCCAATCCCTATTGATGTTCAAGAAGGCAAACTGACCAAAAGTGTGCTTGATGAAACTGTTGATTTTTCAAATTTTAAATCTATGAATTTGCCTGACAGATCTAATCAAGTTTTTGCAGTTAAGGGGTTGAATTTCGCAGAGGATGGTAAGTTGGAGTTTGATAAACTCCAAAAAAAAAAATCTTTTGAATGACGTTGATAAATTAGTTTCTTTTTGTTATTCTCAAACTGCAGGGCTAAATGATAATTCCACAAATAAAAAATCTAATAAAGGAGGACTCTCTTTGTTTTCTTTTCTTTCCTCTCACAACATTGGGGACAATGTTGAAAATAAGTGTGGGGAAGGAATTTTACCCACAAATCACAAAAAAATTGAAAAATTTTAAACTTTTTAATTTTCTTATGTATATTTTCTTAACGTTTTTTAATTTCAAACTTTTTAATTTTCTTATGTTCATTTTCTTAACCCTTTTTATTTTAAAATTCTAGCATTAGTTTGAGCTTTATCCATAAGTCTTTTAAATATTCGGTGATAAAAATAATGCAGGTTTTTGTCAGCTCTTAGTGTGTATATTGATTTTGACTAGTTGTTAATTTCTTTAATTTTATATCTTTGTCAAATCAAAAATCAAAAGAAAATAAAAAAAAAAATTGAAAATCACAAATACCCTTATGTGTTCTATACAATTTCTTTAGTAGTTTATATGCATTTTTCACTTTATTTTACCTTTTTCAAATTCTTAGTGCTATAAATTGTGGTGTAGTGTGTTGGTTCAAGGATCATTTTGTGGCATAAGTGAGGTGAAAAGAAAAAAGATTATAAAAAGAATATTTTAAAAAATTAAAAATGAGAGTGTTTTATTTATTTTGTTTGCAATAAATACGAGATTCTACTCCGCTGAATCAGCCACATATACACATGTACCATAAATAAATAAATAAGTGTCGTGGTCTGGTTTATGAGTACACACAAAAATGAAAACTCAAACAAGTCTGGCGTAAAATCGCGAGGTTTTTGGGGAAGTTCTCTTTTGAAAAAGTCAAAATGGAAAAAATAATGAGTGAACTTTGGAAGAGACGAGCAATTGCATTTCAATTTTAATAAATGCCTTAATCCTTATTTCCTTCATGTTTTGCACCTGCACAGTG
The DNA here is from genome assembly GCF_001879475.1 of Ipomoea nil. NCBI lineage: Eukaryota > Viridiplantae > Streptophyta > Magnoliopsida > Solanales > Convolvulaceae > Ipomoea > Ipomoea nil. The sequence continues at coordinate 287,369 of NW_017617996.1, read as the reverse complement.
ATAAAATATTTCTGAATTTGGTTTAGGTTGAATTTGGTGAAATTTTCATATTTTTCGATTGAGTTTTTGTATAGTTCATATAAGGGGTTTCAGCACACGAGCACAAGTTTTATATTTATTTTATTTGCTAAAGTTGTTAATTTCTAGTCAAATGTTTTATACATTCTTTGAGTTGCACTAACCTTGCATTGAGATAAATAAATTTGAAAGCCTATTCGGGTAAAGCTCAGTTTAATGTTTGATTTATTTTTAATTTCTTTTGTTAATTCTTTTAATAATGCTTTTGCTTGAGGACAAGCAAATAAATAAGTGTGGGGAAATTTGATAAACATTATTTTGATTGCTATTTTTAATAATCATTTCATAGTTAATATACAATAATTGATTGATTTTATATTTATTTTATTCATTATTGTCAAAGGTAGCTTTATTAATATTATTCTACTTTAGGATTTGATACTGCTAATTCTACGTAAGCAATAATAAAATAAACCCGAGACCAATTAAAGCAAGTAAATATCTTTATTGATCGCGGTAAAGGCCCTAAGTACAATCTACTTGGTTGTTCTGAGTACCGACTGACTGCGGTCGGGATTCTCTAGTAACAACCTATCGATCGTCCAAAAGTCCCCTACACTGTAGCTACTGTGGATATTTATAGCCGCTGCGCCGGAGACACAAATCCGGTCGTTCGGCATGCTCTCCACGTAGCCACCACGTGTCATCCTCCCGGGTGCCCTATCTGTCGCCACAGAGAGCCGCCACGTGTCCTTTATCAGCTCCCTCGCCAAAGGGCTACCGCTCGGTGGTCGACACTACCGCTCGGGCAATTCCCGGTCGCTTCCCGACCGGGTTCTTCATAAAAAACCCGACCTGCTACCTGCAAAGACAAAAAGACAAAGACAAAGGCACCTCGGTCGTGGCAGAGCTATGGCGGTCGGGATATTCCCTACCAAAAGCCCCCCAGCCCGGGCCTTTTTGACCATCCGGGAAAAAACGTCGGCCATCAAACCGACCGGCCAGCTGTCATTCCTTCCCTCGCCACGTGTCGGCCACTGCCGGCCTCGGCGACTGCAACGGTCGCCTCGGAATCAGTGAGGGTCGTGTCACGCAAGTGAACTCGTTTTCCTGCCTAAATGCTCTCCTATAAATAGGCCCTTGAGGCCTTCATTTGAACTTTCCTCAATCCACTGAAGCAATCGGTACCCTCAGAGAGTCCCGAGCAGCAGTTTAGCGAACCAATCGAGCAAACCAAGCTTCAAGTTTTGTTCCAAGTATCATCAACCGGTAAGCTCATAATTCCTTATCTTTTTCTTCGTTCTTAACTTTGCGTAGGAGTAGGGTAGAACTAAATCCGATCTAACTTCCCGAACCCTGTACTAACCCCGACCGACCTTTAGGTAGAAAAATATGTCGGATTCGGATAGCCAGAACGCTTCAGTCGCAGACTATGACAACACGATCGAGCAGAGCAGCGAGGAGGTGGACATCATGACTTACTCTCCAGAGGTCGAGCAACGACCACAGCACATACCCGACCGAGCCCCCGGGCCAGAAGGGTCATCGAGCTCGTCGGGGACATCCGGGTCGAGCTCCAGCGGGTCGGGGAGCGATGAGACGTCCACGAGCGGACGAAATTCCCCGGATGCAGGCGTTAGGGAAACGCCTACGAGGCTAATAGGGGATTACCCTCAAGCTGAGCCCGAGGTGGGACACCGGGCAAACGAAACGGAAGCGGTCGAGGAGGATCCGACCGGGCCGGCGACGCCAAGCGGGGACGGGTTTGAGTTCCTCAACAGCGAGAACGTCGAAGGCCAGATGAGCTTGCTAACGAAAGGGGAATCAAGCAGAATCGCGGCAACTCTCGCCGGTCGGGTCGAATTCGACACCAGCAGGCAACTCGGGAATATCATCGAGCGGCACCGGGGGAAGTGGCTCGGGATGCATTACGATTCGTTAATGGCACCGGGGGTGGAAAAACCGGATCTTTTCGGTAAAATATGATCTGTGGATCCTCCCGGTCGAGAGGGTCTAGAGTCAACATTTTTGAAGGCAAGTCATCCCAGTCGAGACCCAAGCCCTCATAGATGCTGTGACCAAGATCTCGAGCGAGATTTACGAGTATCGCATCTTCAAATCGCCCGAGTGCTATGAAGCGGCCCAGCTTCCCGACCCGGTTTATGACCTGGCTGAAAAATACAAACCCGAGCCGGCGGGTGTGACAATTGCAAGGACGCCCGCTCGGGACAAAAGGAAGGGTAAAGGTTCGAGGCTAACTACTTTCCCCGACCCTTTATATCCCGACTGCTCTTTATCTTCCCGACCTAACTGTTTACTTTCTATTTTGCAGAAATGGCCGAATTCGGAGATGACGACACTTCCCTTCCCCCACCCGCCAAGATTTCCCTTGGCGGTAAGAAGAAAGCGAAGGCGAAGCCAGCCGGGCAAAAGGAAATTCCTGTGGCCCGACCCCTGGGGACCTCGACCATCACGACGGTCGAGGGCTTTGTGGTTGAGCCAAGCGACGTACTGATCACCCGGGTGGAAGTCGCCCGGGGCAAAGAAAAAGCGCCGGAACGGGGCGTAACTGAGGTGGGCGTTATCAAACGCCGCCGAGAACAGCATAGCCCGAGCCCGTCGACCGGGCGAAACAAGGACGAGTCGTCCATACTAGCCCATATCAGCAACGCCGGGCCAGTTAAAGAAGATTTGGGGAAGATGACCCCAACTCAAGTGGCTGAACGGATTGGCCACGACCTGGCCGAGGTAAGTACCTTCTTCTTCTAAACTTTATGCAAGTGCTTCTGATCGAGCTGACTAAACATTTTTCCATTGCAGATCTCCCGAGCGGCTCAACTTCTACAAGGTCGGGCAATGCTAGCCGAGGAAGCCGACCGTCACAAGAAGATGGCTGCTCGACGTCTTCAGGAGGTTAAGGACATCCAGGCCGAGCTGGAAAAGGTCCAGAAGGCCTTGAAGAAGAGTGAAGAGGACCGGGTTTTGGCGGAGAAGGTCGCCCAACGGGCGATCGGGGAAAACAAGGAACTGAAAACCCGACTGGAGAATCCGGACGAGCTGGCCCAATCAGCTTTCAAGGATGACAAAGTAGGCTCAGCCTTCCTCACAGCCGCTCGACGGACCAAGGTCGGGGAGGATCTAATTCTATCCTTTGGTCGGTGGGCCTTCAAGGCCGGCCAAAGGAAGATGCTGGAGAAAGCTCAAAAGCGATTGTGGCAAGCTCTCGAAGGAGATGACCTCCAACTCGTACTGTCTGCACTCCCTCCCGACTTGGCTGATCCCGGTCCTTCCCCTTTTGCCTCAAAGGAGACTACGGCCAACCCGACTACGTCAACGGGAACCACCCCGAGCGAGGCGGGTACTTCTAAGAAGGACGAAGCGAAGGAGACGAAGTAGTTACGGCTCCGTTATTTTGTAATGATCTTAATCGGGAGCCCGGTCCCGAATTTGTACCGGGCACTCCTTCCGACAATCAATAAACTTACCTTTTATTTAACTTGTACCGTTCGTCTTTCTTTTCGCGTTTTTAACTTTTAGCCATACACGCGCCGACCCTAACTGCTCGACCTCATGGCCTTTTGGCCCGGTCATGCAGCAATCGAATTCGTTTGAAGCCCGACCTTATGGGCTTAAGGCCCGGTCGTGCATCTGAAATTTCGGCATCATACTGGCCAACCCGATCAGGTTTACCCGATCTCCAAGCCTTGACGAAATTTTTCAAAAATGGGTAAGCCCCCACGGTCGGGTTTTTCCGAGCGACGGGCCTATAGATACTTCCTTGTCCCAGCCCCCACACTATTGTGCTGTCGAGGCACGGGTGAGTGCGATAGTGGAAAGAAGTTGAGTGGATCGGGGAATTATGCTGAGAGCTCCTGGCTTCCCCGATCAGTGGCGTGACCCGAATGTCCGCCGAGGAGGAGCGCGTTTGACCGGTCGATAGGGTCGCTCGGTCGATGTATCTTTACGATGAATTAAACTGTATGCAATGAAGGTAAAGAAAATAACCGATCGGGCCGCCGTGTGCAAACGGTCGAGCAATCACCGATCGTATATACATTAAACCCTCCCGCACGCAGGCGGTTAAACAAATATTTACAACCATAAATTTAATTACAAATGACGACCGGGACTAACTCGCAGGTCGAGCCCCGACTTCGTCCAAAGATTACAAAAAATAGGCTAATGCCTAAACATAACGAGGTGCTCGGAATTCCAAGTCCCCTCGATTACTCGACCGGTCGTTGTCTCCAGTCGGTATGTACCCGGTCGTATGATAGCGCTGATGACGTACGGCCCTTCCCAGTTTTGAGCTAGCTTTCCGCCTTCCAAAGGTTGACTGGCCTCCCTTCGTCATAAAACGTAATCTCCCACCTGGAAATAGCGAGGGTTGACCCGAACATCCTTCGAACTCTTGACCCGCTTCTGATACTCAGCCATACGCCGAGCGGCTAGCTCTCTTTTTTCCTCGACCCCGTCGAGATCCACGACCATCGCATGTTCGTTCTCCTCCGCATTGTAGGTTCTCTCTCGATCGGTCGGGATCCAAGCCTCGATCGGGAGTCGGGCTTCTGCTCCATAAACCAGGGCGAAAGGGGTCTCCAAAGTAGCTTCCCTCGGGGTCGTCCGATAAGTCCATAACACATATGGCAATTCATCGGCCCAACTACGACCAGCCGAGTGTAGCTTCTTTTTTAGACCTTCCAAAATCGTCCGGTTAGCGTTCTCCACTTGTCCGTTTCCCTGCGGGTAAGCCACCGACGACCAGACGTGGGTTGTCCCGATCGTGGCCAAGAAGTTCTGGAAATACTGGCTTACGAATTGGCGGTCGTTGTCGCTGATGAGATGCACGGGCAAACCAAAGCGGGAAATCACATTACGCCAAAGGAATCGAGCACACTGCTGAGATGTGATCGTGGCTAAGGGCTCGGCTTCTATCCACTTGGAAAAGTAATCGATGGCGACAATCACGAACTTTCTCCGACCGGAGAGCTGAGGGAAGGGGCCCAAGATGTCTACCCCCCACCTAGCGAAGGGAATTGCAGTCGTGACCGGCTGATAGAAGGTTGCCGGTCGTCTTGGCATTCGGGCAAACAGTTGGCACGTCTCACATTCCCGAGCTAACTTTTCACAGTCTAGCTGGAGGGACGGCCAATAGTATCCGATCAGCATGACACGACGGGCTAATGATCGGCCTCCTTGATGTGAAGAACAAATTCCCGAATGCAATTCCTTCATGACCAGATCGGCCTCAAATGCGGTCAAGCAACGCATAAGAGGGCCTCCATACGATCTCCTGTAGAGACGACCGTCTAAGACTTGGAACCTCGGGGCTCTAAGTTTGGCCTTTCGAGCACGCTGGGGGTCGTCTGGGAGTCGACCGTGCTCGAGGAACTCTTTTAGATCGGTGATCCAATTGTCTTCTACCGGTTGGATCGGATTGACCGGTAGGCGATGGATGCTATGTCTCGGGATCACCAAAATTCGTGCTATCTTCGACATATGTTCCGGGGCGTCTTGAGCCAACTTTGACAAGATATCCGCGTCGGCATTATCCAATCGGGGTATGTGCCGGACGGTATACCCCCGGAACTGAGCAAGCTTCTCCATGGCTAGGTCTCGGTATAACTGCAGACGCTCTCCATTGACTTCATAATCTCCGAGAACCTGCCCGACCACGAGTGCAGAATCTGTTTGAGCTCGAATGTATTCAGCCCCCAAGTCCCGAGCGCACTGTAAGCCATTAACAAAGGCTTCGTACTCGGCTTCATTATTGGTCGGATGGAACTGATACATGAGAGCAAAATAGACTTTGAATCCTTCCGGGCTCGTGACTACCACTCCTCCTCCTGCCCCTCTCTTGCTACTCGACCCGTCAGTAGCCATCGACTACCACTCAGCTTCGGGATCCGCAACCTCGGGGGATCGGGTATCCCGGGCGGTGCACTCGACCAAGAAATCAGCAAGGGCTTGACCTTTGATTGCTGGTCTCGGTCGGTATTCGATCGCGTACTGGGTCAACATTAACGCCCACTTGACTAGGCGACCAGATGATGAAGCAGTTCGAAGGACTGGCCCGATCGGCTGATCGGTCAACACGCGAATTGCTCGACCCTGGAAGTAGGGAGCCAACTTCTTCGCGGCAATGTATAAGGCATAGACGACCTTCTCTAACCGGGAGTACCGGAGCTCGGGACCATGTAGCGCGTGGCTTACATAGTACACCGGTCGTTGGACCCCTTCCGGATCGGTTCGGCACAATACTGCACTTACTGCACGATCGGAGACGGCGAGATATACGTCTAGCTCTTCTCCGAGCTCGGGCTTTGAGAGCACGATTGGTGACATGAGATACTCCTTCAGCTCATCAAAAGCCGCTCGGCAATCTTCGTCCCAGACGAATCCATTGACTTTTCGCAATACCTTGAAGAAAGGTAGAGCGCGCTCGACCAACTTAGAGAGGAACCGGCTAAGGGCTGCCAACCGACCGTTCAATTGCTGGACTTCCCGAACGGTAGAAGGTGGTTGCATGTCCAGAATCGCTTTTACTTTGGCCGGGTTGGGCTCGATTCCTCTCTTGGTCATCATGTAGCCGAGGAACTTGCCGGTCTGAACCGCAAATGTGCACTTGGTTGGGTTCAGCCGCAACTGGTACTTCCTCATGATCTGGAAGCACTCCCGAAGGTCCCGAGTGTGGTCGGATCGGTCCCGACTCTTGACCAGCATATCATCAATGTAAGCTTCCATCGTTCGGCCCAGCAGATCGGCGAAGAGCATATTGACCATTCTCTGGTAGGTCGCTCCCGCGTTTCGGAGACCGAACGGCATCACTCGGTAGCAATACAGCCCGTCCGGGGTCACGAAGGCTGTCTTGCTCTCATCTTCATGGTGCATCATGATTTGATGATAGCCCTTGAATGCATCCATGAAGCTCATCAACTCGGCCCCGACCGTCTCATCGACCATCTGGTGGATACTCGGTAGAGGATACGGGTCGAGCGGACAGGCCTTGTTGAGGTCGGTGAAGTCTATGCACATCCTCCAAGCTGGGGGCTTTGGAACGAGAACAATATTAGCTACCCACTCGGGATAGACTACCAGTCGTATGTGCTCGATCGCCGCCATCTTTTTAACTTCTTCCCTGACGAACTCGCGGCGATCGGAAGAAAGGTGCCGGGTTTTTTGCACGACCGGCTTCGCTGTGGGATCGACGGCTAACTTGTGGCAAATTACCGATCGGTCGATCCCGGGCATGTCTTCGGGCCCCCAGGCAAAGATATCGGCATACTCCCGGAGTATGGCCAAAATTTCCGCTCGGAGCTCGGGGGTGAGGGCCCGGCCAATCTTAATCTTCCTATCCGATCGGTCCACGGATAGGGGAACTTCTTCTATCTCCTCGGAGGGCTCAGGTTGTTCCTTCCGATCCTTAGCCTCCTCCTTGGCTATGGTGTTCACCCGGGAAGACGGACCGGAATCACATCTGTTGACCGCTCGGGTGTAACACTTCCGGGCGGATTGGACGTTGCCGCGGACTACACCGACCCCATTGGGGGTGGGGAATTTCATGCACAGGTGAGGCATAGAAATTATCCCACCGATCTTCATAATGGCGGGTCGGCCCAAGATAATGTTGTGGACGCAATGGAGGTTGACCACAACGAATTCTAGCTCCGTCTTGATCGACTTCGGGGCTGTGCCGATCTCGACCGGGAGCGTTATCTTCCCTTCGGGGTAAATAAGAGCCCCGGTAAAACCTGACAGTGGTACACCGACCGGAGTCAGCTCCTTCCTGTCAAGTCCAAGTTTCTCGAACACGTCCAAATAAAGGACGTTTACACTGCTGCCAGTGTCCACCATAACCCTCTGGACATCCGTCCCTTTCACATCAATCGTGACCACGAGCGCCTCCATGCCATGGTCACCACTGCTGGGTTGATCTTCAAGGGTGAAGGTTATGGGCTCCATCTTTTGCCTCTTCCCGGTCTCCAGGGAATCCACTATGGCGACCGGGCAATTACTCCGCGGTCGGGAAGCGTCTTCCAATCCACCGAAAATGACGTGGATGGTTGGCTTTCCTGCTGGTCGGCTGCTAGACGGAGGGTCAGGGTCCCGTCGGTCATCACGACGATCATCTCTTCGATCGTCTCTTCGGTCCTGACCTGACCGATCGGAACGGTGATGGGAGCGCCGGTGATCTCTCCGATCGGTGTTCCTCTTGGGGTCTTCTCTCCTCCCCACACACTTGTCCAACTTCCCAAGATTGAGCAAATCCTCCAACAGTTGGCGCAAGTGGGTACACTCTTCAGTGTCATGCCCAGCACATCGATGGTAAGCGCAATGCTTACTCTTGTCAGGACCATCTCGATCGGGATGGGGGAGCTTGATGAGATTGCACGACTGGGCATATTGCATGGCCTCCGCTGCGGATCGGTTCAAGGCCGTAAACTCACCAGGCCTGGTGCGGGATCGGGGATGGTCGTCCACCGATCGGTGTTCCGCCCGGCCGGCTGGTTTACGGGACGATGACCTGACCTCCTGCGAGCGTTTTATAGCGTTCGCCTCGCCGGCGTTAGCATAATCTGTGACCCTTCGAAGGGCCTCCTCATACGTGGCCGGGGGGTGTAAAATGAAATCTTGATATAAATACCCCGCCCGGAGAGAGATGTGTAACATGTGAGTGGCGGTCGCATCATCCATGGGCTCAACCTCCCCGACCGCCGCCTTCCACTTGATGAGGAAGTCGGTCAAGCTCTCGCCTTCAAGTTGCTTGGCCTTCTCCAGATACATATAGGGCTTCCTCACCACTTTGGAAGTGATGAACTTCCTCACAAACTTAATCGCCAAGGTGTCAAACTTGTCGATCGAGCCCGGCTGCAAGGTTCGGAACCATTCCGCCGCCCGGCCGGTGAGCGTGGAATAAAAGGCCCTACACATTACGGCGTCTGAGACACCCTTCAGCATCATATTGCTGTAAAAGTCATTAACATGGGCCTCAGGGTCCGTCCGGCCATCATAACTTTTCTCTCCAGAGACCTTTAAATCAAGCGGGTAGGGCTGAGCCATCACTGTCGCTGTAAAAGGCGTCTGGTGCAAGGTCGATTGGTCGACCGGGGGTGTTGCAGGGTGCGCGTTTCTAAATTGCGCAAACTCCGCCTGGAGGTTGTAGAGCAATCCTCGGGTCTCGTTGAGCTCGGCGGCTTGGGCAGCTTGGGCTGTATCCCGAGCGCGTTGCCGTCGGTGAGATCTCGACCCGCTATACCCAGATGAAGCCTCCTGGCTGGCCTCCTGCATCTGTACGTCTTCTTGCTGGCGGTTCGGGTCTTGGGGTCCCAAACGCTGACGCATCTCCGGTCGAAGACGATTGAAAGCTGCCGCTCGGGCAGCTTCTTCGGGATCCTCCGCTTGGGCGGGAACCTCGGCTGCTTGCTGGGCCTGCCATGGTGCCTCCATCGCATCAGCACCCCCCGACCCCAACCGCGAACGAGCCGAGCGTCGAGTCCGGGAAGCGGACTGATGCTGCGGCTCTACCTGTGCGGTCGGGTAAACTGGAGGGGCGGCGGCTGGAGCCGTGTATGCAGGCGTATATGGTGGATATCCAACCGGGGGAGTGTAGTACATCGGTTGGCCAGGCCAATACCCGTACGGCGGAGGTGGGACCGGGTACGGGTACTGACCGGGATACATCACCGGCTGTTGTTGATACGGCTGACCGGGTGTTGGGTATCCCGGTTGAATATAGTTCACCGGCTGTTGGGCAGCCGGGTATGTGTTGGATGGATGTGGTGGTGACAGATTAAGATTCAAGTACACCGTCTGACCCTGCTGTTGGGTAGCGTGGTGATCGGATGAACTCGCTACATCCACCTGATCGTCGGCGAAGTTGTTGTATGCCCACGGATACATCGTTGCAAAGGAACCGAGTGCTCATCAAGACGTTGCTTTCTTGCACGGTTCCCCACAGACAGCGCCAAAATGATACTGCTAATTCTACATAAGCAATAATAAAATAAACCCGAGACCAATTAAAGCAAGTAAATATCTTTATTGATCGCGGTAAAGGCCCTAAGTACAATCTACTTGGTTGTTCTGAGTACCGACTGACTGCGGTCGGGATTCTCTAGTAACAACCTATCGATCGTCCAAAAGTCCCCTACACTGTAGCTACTGTGGGTATTTATAGCCGCTGCGCCGGAGACACAAATCCGGTCGTTCGGCATGCTCTCCACGTAGCCACCACGTGTCATCCTCCCGGGTGCCCTATCTGTCGCCACAGAGAGCCGCCACGTGTCCTTTATCAGCTCCCTCGCCAAAGGGCTACCGCTCGGGCAATTCCCGGTCGTTTCCCGACCAGGTTCTTCATAAAAAGCCCGACCTGCTACCTGCAAAGACAAAAAGACAAAGACAAAGGCACCTCGGTCGTGGCAGAGCTATGGCGGTCGGGATATTCCCTACCAGGATTTTTTTTATTAAATTTGTCTATTATTTGAATTCTGTTAGTCCAATAATTCTTTGATCCTAATTTATTAATAATAATATTAATTTTAGTAGTACATGATCAACAGGAGTTTAATAAATGTAGATTAGTTATATACGGTCTCTAATAAGATTATTATTATTATTATTATTATTATTATTATTATTATCATTATCATTATCATTATCATTATCATTATCATTATCATTATCATTATCATTATCATTATCATTATCATTATCATTATCATTATCATTATCATTATTATTATTATTATTATTATTATTATTATTTATTGAGAAAGAAGGAGAGACGCAACTTGGTCAATTAACGCGAACGAAGATCGGACGGAGAAGCGGAGTCTTCAGCTAATCCTTGGGAGATCCGATTGAAGCGAGCGGTTGAACGGAGCAATTCTCAGGAAGCGTTGAATCTGAACAATATAAATAGAAGACGGATTAAGGAAGGCAGATTATCAGTTTTACTCCGGACCACTTCCGGAGGCGAAAAGCGAAGGAGGCACTCGGGGTGCGAATTTTCGGCGTCGATCGCATCAACGAATTTTCCGGCGGTGGTGTCGATTTCTGGACAAGCAGTTTTTTTAATTATCTGCAAGATTAATTCTAGCAACAACAATTCCTCTTTGTAGCAGCAACCATTGTTTTCTGGTTCCTTCTCTTTTAATATTACATATTGTTTTCTTTCTGTTTTTTTCCCAGTTAATGCATATTGAGTTAATCCGTTGACATTCAATTAGCAATAGTGAATTGTTGGGAATTGAGATTGTGATAAGAAAACACAGCTGCCAGTTAAATTTGGTTTAGTGATGCTTAATATTTGTTCTGCCTAATGATGACATACGAACTGTACGTGTTTATAATTCAATTTACAATGAACAATCTGGATTAATATGAGTTTTAATATTGACAATTCAATATTTATGTTTTATTCTTTAATTATGTATTGTGATTAATTATGTTAAAATTTGGTTCCTAGTCTTTATTCACTTCTATTTCGTTCCATAGTTATTCAATTGTTTTTCTTGCCTGTAATTTCATTTAGTTAATCCATTTTAATTATCAATTCTGTTCTTTTGGCTTTTGATTATTATATTTTTCTAAGTTGTTTTCATTTGGTTTCCTGCAATTGAAACTTTATTTTAAATTTTATATTTTCACTTTTTAAGTAATTAAATTGCATATTATCAATTCCCTGTGGGATCGACCCTTGCCTTTGCACACTATTCACTACAGATTCGTGCACTTGCGAGGACATTAATTAAAATTGTCCATCAATTTTGGCGCCGTTGCCGGGGAATTGTTTATTTTGCAATTTAATTTGCTGTGTTTTTTTTTTCTTTCTTTAATTGCTTGATTTTTTTTATTTTATTTTTCGCTATCCTTTCATTATTGTCATCTTCTTCATTTTTAATCTTGCATTTTATTTAAGTCATTCGTCCATTTAAAAATTGATTTATATTTAATTTTCTCATTTCTTAACTGCTTGATTGTTTAATGCTATCTCTTTCTTATTATTTCGTTTGTTTTCCATTGTGCAGAATGCCGTAGTTCTCCATTGTGCAGAATGCCGCTTCTCTCTTCTCATCTAAGAAGTTCAGATCAACCCTTTTGTGGAGTTCATTCTGTTCTGACTCGAATTCCTCCACCCTTCTACTAGGTATGATCGCTTCCACCCGGGCCCGAGCTTCGAATCCATAAGCGAGGGCAAATGGGGTTTCTCCGGTGGCCCTTCTTGGTGTCGTGCGGTAGGCCCAAAGGATGCCGTCGAGCTCTTCCACCCAGGCTCCGCCGGCTACTTCTAGCTTTTTCTTGAGGTCATCGAGAATGGTTCTGTTTGCATTTTCCACTTATCCGTTCGCCTGAGGATAAGATACCTCTACTCGGCTATGCTTAATGCCCCATCCTGCTAGAAATTCTGAAAATTCTCGTGCCTCGAACTGACGACCATTGTCTGTGATTACCTGGAGAGGGATACCGAAACGATACAAAATATTTTTCTCGACAAACCTTTTGCACCTTGCTGCGGTGATGATTGCCAGGGGCTCGGCCTCCACCCACTTCGTGAAATAGTCGATGGCCACAATGATGTACTTCCTGCTTCCGGTTAGGGGTGGGAATAGGCCAGGCCCCTACCAGGGGCCTATGGCCTGGCCTGTTTAGGGCCTGGCCTGGCCTGGCCTGTTTAGTTAAAAGGCCAGGCTTAGGCCTAGTTAATAGCCTATTTAGTTAAATAGGCTTAGGCTTATATGTGAAAGCCTGGCCTACGAGCCTGCAGGCCTGGCCTGTTTATGTATATAATATATATAAAATATATATTTAATATTAATTATTTTATATTATATTTTATAACTAATATTTTGTAATAATTACAATATAACCCAGTATATATATATATAAGTATAAAGTCAATATCTGATAACCCTAGGACTGTCTGCGTTTGTGGCTTTGTGGACACAAACTGTCCTGTACTCGTTTCTTCCCCAAAAATCGAAATCTTCGAATCGACTAACGCGACTCCGGCGAGGCTGCGGGCGGTGAGGCGGCGTGGCGAGGTGGCGACCGGAGTTGGACAAGCGGCGACCGCAGTTGGACGACTCAGACTGCTTTTCTGCTATCTGCTTGGTGGCGACCGGCGACCGGCGATCGGAGGTTAGTTTTATTAATATACGTTTGTTTGTTTAATTGTTTATTGAAGTAGACACTCAGACCTGCGTTTCATCACCTGTTTATTGAAGTAATATGCATACTGCCTTGACTGTTATTTAATATACACAGGCCTGAGTGTTGTTTAAGCAGAAATATGTGGCCACGATTATCAATTTATCACACACACTCTGACAATTATCAGAATAATAAAAACCAATAGCATGAACCCATACACGTAATAAACCTATTGAAAGCAAAGATCAAGTAATGAATCTGCTAATTAAAGGACACAGTGATTGTATATGGTCAACAAAGTAATTGACAGTAGTTATTATTTAGTTCAAATAACTAAATAAATAAATAACTAAATAAATAATTTTATGCACTTATGCACTAATAAATTGATTAGTTATACACTAATAAGGAACTGCAAGTCTGCAATGAGCAATTTAATTAGTTTATTACTATAAACAATTATTACTCAGTTTATTGATTAGTTAAGCAGACTAATAAATTGATTAGTTATAATATTAATTATTATAAACAACTAAACATAATTAGTTTTTTTTTTTACTATAATTAGTTTATTACTATAAAGTTTATAGTTTAGTTGTTTATAATAATTAATATTAGATACTTAGATGTTACTTTGTTTATGTGTTTTAATGGCTGAATAATTATAAAATTATATAGGATGACAAGTAACAATACAAATGAATCTATTCCTGAAGAAGTGAATGTGCAAGTTACAACTACAACTCCATCAATTTCTTCAAGTCAACCAATTGAAAGTAACAATTCTGAAGAAGTCAATAGGGTTGATAATGATTCAATCTTAACAAAAAAGCGGAAAAAAACATCTCCGGTATGGAATGATTTTGAAGAAATTGAACTTGTTAATGGTACAAAGAAAGCAGTGTGTTTGTATTGTAAGGAAAAATACTCTACTGGTGGAAAGGGTGCAAGCACTAGCCATCTTAAGAGGCACTCAGAGATTTGCCTGCAACGGAAGTTGCATATCTCTCGAGAAAATAAACAAACAACGATACAATTTCGGCCGCCTAGTGAATGTGGTGGTAATCCCTTTATTGTTCCTAATGCTAAATACTCCAATGAAAAGATGAGAGAGATTATTGCTAGTGGAATTATGGTGCATGAGCGACCATTTAGCATCGTAGAGGATGACATGTTCATGTGGGCTTTTGAATATGCAAATCCAAATTTTAGAAGAGTCAGTCGTAAAACAACAAGAAGTGATTGTTTGCAATTGTATGAAGCTGAAAAGAATACTTTGAAAAGGATTTTGAATAATGTGAGTAAGGTTAGCATTACAACAGACATGTGGAAGTCAAGTCACCAAGTAGTTGAGTACATGGTTGTGACAGGTCATTTTGTTGATGCAAGTTGGAACCTTCAGAAGAGAGTTTTGAATTTTGTCAAAGTGCCTCCTCCTCGACGAGGAACAGATATAGCAAATGCTATTTTCAAGTGTTTGAGAGGATGGGGCATTGAGAATAAAATATTCTCAGTAACTGTTGATAATGCATCTTACAATGACTCTTGTGTTAGAAGTTTGAAAGAAAACATGTCATTGAGCAGTAAGTTAGTACTTGATGGTCAACTTTTTCATGTTAGATGTTGTGCTCACATTCTGAATTTGTTGGTGCAAGATGGCCTTAACACTATTAAAGATGTCATTCATAATGTTCGTGAAAGTGTGAAATTTATAAATTCTTCAGATGCAAGGCTAAAGTCATTCCATGAAGTTGTTGAATTAAAAGGATTGAAAGAAAGGAAACTTATTCTTGATTGTCCAACAAGATGGAACTCCACATTCTTGATGTTGTGTACTGCAAGTAAATTTAAGCATGCATTTTCAGATTACAATGAAAAAGAGCCCCATTATAAGTATGCACCATCATTTGAGGATTGGGACAAGATTGAGAAGGTTTGTAAACTTTTGGAGGTTTTTAATGATGAAACTCATGTCATCTCAGGTAGTGATTACCCTACTTCTAACTTGTATCTTGCTGAAATTCAAAGGGTGAAAAAGGTTATTGATAATGCAGCTGAGTGTTTTGACATGTTCATGCGTGAGATGGCAAAACCTATGAAAGCAAAATTTGACAAATATTGGGGGGAGTGTAATTTGTTAATGTCTATTGCATGTGTTTTAGATCCAAGGATGAAATTAAATGGTATTAAGATAACTTTTCCCTTATTGTATAAAACACCAAGTGATGTTGAAAAGAATGTGGAGAAGGTGAAAAGGGCATTAGAAGATTTATATCTTGATTATGTGAACTTGTATAGTCAAGATGCTTCTTCTACTAGTGGACATAGTGAAGTCAATGTTGAAAGCAGCACTCTGGTTGATGGTGGACAACAAATGGATAAAGGGATGCAAGAATTATTGAGTATGGTCTACCAAAGTCAATCAATTCCTCTTACGAAATCAGAGTTGGAGACTTATCTTGAGGAAAATCTTTTTATTCCTTCTTCTACTTCATCCTTTTGTGCCTTGGCGTGGTGGAAAAATAATAGTCCAAAGTTTAAAGTTTTATCAAAGATGGCTTCTGATATACTAGCTGTTCCTATTTCAAGTGTGGCATCTGAATCCACATTTAGTGCCGAGGGAAGAGTCATTGATGAATATCGTGCTAGCTTAAATGAGGAATCTATTGAAGCTCTTATTTGTGGTGGGGATTGGCTTCGTAACAAGTACGGGCTGAAGAAAAAACAAAAGGTAAGAATGTACTTGTTACTTTAATATTTTATATTATTTTATATTACTGCTTGTTACTTTAATTATGAGAACTTGAACTTGTAATTGACTTCATTATTTATTCTCAATTTTTTTCATTGTGTAGGGAGATTCTGGACAACAGGAGATTATGTTGAAGCCATGACTTGTTTCATTTTATGTTTGAATGCTATTGTTGTTATTATGTTTAATGTTTCATGTTTGTATTGTGAACTTATGATTTCTGTTGTTGTTAAACTTGTGAGTTGTGAATTTGTGATGGACTTTTGTATTATGGACATGTAGACTTGATGTTATCAAACTTGTATGGTTTTTGTATTATGAACTCGTACTTATTAAACTTGTAGGTGTTGTTTGACATTTTATTATAAAATATGAACTTAGTTTTGTCATTTATGAATATTGGTTGATTCACTTGATTGTAACTTAATAATATAATTATTTTTTATAGGTATATTCATATATATATAATATTTAAAAGGCTTTAAAATGTAGGCTTTAAATAGGCTTTGAGCCTATTTAAATAGACTAAAAGCCTATTTAGAACCTATTTTGAAGCCTTTTTAAAAGCCTTTTTACTAAATAGGCTTTTAAAAAGGCTTCAGGCCAGGCCAGGCCTACTGTAGGCTCAGGCTTGAGCCTAAAAAAAAGCCTACATACAGGCCTAGGCCCAGGCCCAGGCTTTAAGTTTTCCTAACAGGCCCAGGCCTAACTTTAAAAAGCCTGGCTCGGCCTGGCCTATTTCCACCCCTACTTCCGGTCCCCGTGGGAAGGGCCCCTACCAGGTCAATTCCCCATCTTGAAAAAGGAATCGCGGTGCTTACCGGGGTGTAGTTTGTCGCAGGTCGACCTGGTAGTGCCTGGAATTCTTGGCACTTGGGACATCGCTTTGTATACTCGGTGCAGTCCCTCAGCATTTTGGGCCAAAAATACCCTTGTAACATGATGCGCCGTGCAATGGTGCGCGGAGCATACCCCCTCGTGGACATCTTTTATCACCAACTTGGCTTCATCTGGGTATAGACGCCTCAGTAACGTGCCGTTGTAAGAGCGTTTGTGTAGCTTATTGCCCGAGCCGACGTAGCTGGGTGCCCGTAACTTTGTTACCTTTGCGTCTGCCTCGTCTTGTGGTAAGGAGCCATCTGCCTTGTATCGCTTGATATGGTCAATCCAACATAGCTCCTTAGTCTGCACAGGGAAGACCCACGAAACATCGATACTTGAAGTCTCGAGGTCTTCTAGCCGAGCGATCTTCCTGATGTGGCTGGGGACTCCGGTACTTAGTTTTGAGAGCATGTCGGCGTCGGCGTTCTGCTCTCTTGGTACCTGGTGTATCTCATATCCCTCAAACTCGCGCAGGGTTCTCAGCACCGCGTCTCTATATTTCAGCATGCTTCCTTCATTGGCTTCATGCTCCCCAGACACCTGGCTAACTACCAGCTTGGAATCGCATCGAATTCGGACCTTTTTAGCTCGTAGTCCTGCTGCCAACCGCAGCCCATTGAGGAGGGCCTCATATTCCGCCTCATTGTTAAATAACTTGAAGTGGAATCGGATGGCATAGTAGGCGCGGAATCCCTCCAGAGTGACGAGCACTACGCCGCCGCCGCAACCTTTGCTGTTGAAGGAACCATCTGTGGACAAGGTCCACCACCCTCCATCTTCAGTTTCTACTTGGTCTGTCACTTCCCGAGCTGTGCACTCCACTATAAAGTCTGCAAGAGCTTGGCCTTTGATGGCGGGCCTCGGTTTGAAATCTATGTCAAACTGACTGAGGTGCATGGCCCACCGTGCCATCCTGGCGGAGCTGTTAGTATTCCGGAGGAAGCTCCCCAACGGTTGGTGTGAGAGCACGTGGATGGGGTGAGCTTGAAAGTAATGAGCGAACCTTTTTTATGAAGTGACTATGGCAAATATTGTCTTCTCCAACACACTGTACCGGAGTTCTGCGTCGTGCAGGGTTTTACTTACGTAGTAGATGGGACGCTGAGTCCCTCCTTCTTCTTAGACCAGTACGGAGCTGATCGCACCCTGTGACACGCCCAAGTACAAAATTAAGGTTTCACCTGCCTCTGGCTTTGCAAGCAGGGGTGGGGACAACAAATATTTTTTCAATTCCTCAAAGGCCTTTTGACAATCTAGCGTCCACTCGAACCCTTTGTTCTTTTTCAAGATTTGGAAGAAGGGGAGGGATCGTTCAGCCGATTTAGATAGGAAATGGCCTAAAGCCGCCAGACGCCCGTTGAGCCTCTGGACTTCCTTTATGGACCACGGAGGCTCCATATCAAAGATAGTCCTTACCTTTTCTGGGTTCGGCTCAATGCCGTTCCTAGTGACCATGAAGCCCAAAAATTTGCCCCCATCAACGGCGAAGGTGCATTTTTTTGGGTTCAAGCGCAAATTAAATTTCTTCATAATGGAAAATACCTCGCTGAGATCCTCGACATGGGAGGTGGCCTTACGACTTTTGACGATCATGTCGTCCACGTATGTTTCCATGTTTCGTCTCAACACCGTTTTAAATAGTTTTGCCACCATGCGAGTGTATGTGGCCCCGGCATTCTTCAATCCGAAAGGCATGACCAAGTAGCAGAATATCCCCTCGGGAGTGGTGAAGGCGGTCTTCTCGGCGTCCTCCTCATGCATGGATATCTGATGGTACCCGCGGAAGGCGTCCATGAAGCTCATAAGTTCGCATCTTGTCGTCTCATCCACCAACTGATCTATGTTGGGTAGTGAAAAATGGTCCATAGGGCATGCCCTATTGAGGTCCGTGTAGTCCACACACATCCTCCACGTTGATCCTTTGGGATCCAGGACTACGTTGCTCAACCACTGCGGGTAGTAAATTTCCTTGATGTGCCCCACATGAAGCAACGCGGCCACCTCTTTTTTCACGAACTCTCTTCGTTCTGCCGACATATACCTTTTTCGCTGATGCACCGGTTTTCCGCTGGGGTCGACTGCGAGCTTGTGGGTTATGATGCTTCGATCTATACCTGGCATGTCCTCTGGCTCCCATGCGAACACCGCGCGGGAACGGCGGATTACATCCACTATCTGGGCCCTTAGCTCTGGGCTTAAGCCTGTGCCGATCTTCACCACTCGATCTGGTCTGGAGGGATCTAGAACTATATCTTCCGTTTCTGATACGGGCTCGGCGCGAGGCCAGGCCTCTTCTTCTTTGAAAATTTTCTCCGCGATCGTGTGGACCTGTAGGTCCTTGCTGCCAATCTTCTTGCATGCCTTCACGTAGCAACTGCGGGCTGCTCGCTGGTCTCCTCTGACGACTCCTATCCCATTCGGAGTAGGGAACTTCATACACAAGTATTCCACCGGCACTATGGCCTTGAGTTCCTCAAGTGCCGGCCTCCCCAATATGATGTTATGCACGCAAGTGAGTCTTACCACGATGAATTCTATGTCCAGCTTGCGAATGTTGGGGCTCATGCCTATCTCCACGGGTAGGATCACCGACCCTTCTGTTTCCACCGAATCCCTAGTAAACCCAGAGAGTGGAGTTCGTACCTCTTTGAGCTGGCTCCTGGGTAGCCCTAACTTGGTGAAGGCGTCTTAGTACATCACGTTGACCGAGCTTCCCGTGTCGACCAGGATGCGATGCACGATCATATCATTGATGTCCATTTTAATCACCAGTGCGTCGCGATGGGGCAGGAGGTCCTCGTCAGAGAAAGTGATAGCCTCCCGCCTCTGCTTCTTTCCTTTGGGAAGACTTACCACTTCTCCCACGTACAGTTGTCTACTCCACTTCTTCCTCTCTGTGGGTGTGTCGCCCCCCGCAGGTCCACCATAGATAAAGTGTATGGTGTGCTTCTTTTGTCGTCTGGGCGCCACCTCGGTTTCCTTCTCGCTATCATCCTGCTCAGATATTTGGTCGTGTTCTATCTTTTTGGCGTTCGAGGTGGACGGGTCGGCGCCATCCTCCTTCCTCCAGACATTTTTTGGTGGATTTTTTAGTGGATCATGTTGCGGCTGTTGCTGCTGCTTGGACCGCTTGACGAAATGTCAAAAGTAGCCCTGCTGTATGAGTTCTTCTATTTGTCTCTTCAACACGTTACATTCATCTGTGTCGTGCCCAGGTTGCCTATGGAACCTGCAGTACTTTGTCTGGTCTCCTTTCGGAGAGACCTTCATGCACTCTGGCGGGAACTCCACCATTCCCATTTCCTCAGCCTGCTTTAGAATGACACTTACGGGATGGGTAAAAGGAGTTAAATTACGCAAGGGGACCAGCTAGGTCGTTCGTGGTCTCGGCCTTTCCCTGCGGTCGGGTGGTTCGAGCGTGGTGCCTGGTTGGGCGGACCAGCTTCCCACCTTTCCTGCCATCCTCTTCGTCCTTCTTTTTCCTGTCGACGTCCTCTGCTTCGGCATAGCGGCTAGCCGTCCTCATCAAATCTTCGTAAGAGCGGGGGTGGGTGGGTGTTTAGCTGCTTGTGGACATACCCCGATCTTAAGGCATGGATAAATATCGGGATCGCCGCCTTGGAGTCGAAGTCGTAGACATTATTTACTTCCTTTTTCCATTTGATCAGGAAGTCTTTGAGGCTCTCGCCTCTATCTTGCTTTACTACACAGAGGTAGAGAAGGGTTTCTTATGTTGTATGCTACCGGAGAAGTATGTCAGGAAGCTCTTGGACAACTCCCCAAAGTCTCGGATCGACCCATCCGGGATGGTGTTAAACCAGTCTTGGGCCGCTCCATCCAGGGTAGACAAGAATGCTCGGCACATGATGGCGTCCCCTGCCCCGATCATTACCATAGCAGCTTTGTATCTTGTCATGTGGACGCGTGGGTCGGTGGCCCCCGTGTACGCCTTGATGGCCGGCAACCTAAAGTCCCTCGACAAAGGTACGTCTATGATGCTTGGGGAGAATGGTGCTGTCATCCGCACCTCGGGTTCTGGCGACTGCTCCCGTGCCTCCACCCTTCTTGCTCACTCCTCGATTCTTCTCTGCAGCCTCTCGACCAGGGCCGACTCGTCAGGGTGCCTACACGGGGCCGACTGTCGCTCCTCTACGTGTCGGCGTGGAGCTAGCTCATCGGCGTGCCGTCCATCTGAGTGTCGACGCGGAGCTGGTTCCTCGACGTTCCGTCCATCCAAGTGTCGGTGTCGAACCCGCTCATCAGCGCGTCTCAGGAATAGATTTTATATTTTATTTCCTATTTTACCCTTCATCTTTTTCTCTCGGTCTTTTGCATCTTGTCAATGTTTCGCATTCTTTCTCCGAAAGATCAAAACTTAGGCCGAAATTGTTGACTCCCCGGCACCGCCACTACATTGGCCGGAGTCTCCAAACCATGTAAGGCCCACCCGGCGCCATTACTGGATCACCCACAAGCCTCCGCCACCATCTTGTTTAAGACTGCAAATATTCAATGTGAAATCACAACTCTTCTTGCAAGCAATAGACTTAAATTGTAGTTTACTACTCACCAAAGATTGAACGTGAATTCAAATCCTCATTCCACTAATTCTGCTGCAACAACACGAAAAAATGTGCGGCGAAGATGCAAATGAGTTTAACCCATAGAGGTTCAGCGACGGAGACTCCCTCAATGCCGATTGTCATACCGGCAGAAAGGCCAGCAAGGCCACAAGTAAGACCAGAGGAAAGGTGAGCATAGCCATCAAAGAGATAGTACGATTTGGTCTTGGGGTTGGCAATCTGAGCATGGCGATCGCTCCTTTGAGTGCCCGAGGAGGCCCCAGAGATCGAGGTGTGGTCGTCCATCGCCGGCGTAGGTGGCCTCCGACGCTGTCGAAGACGAAACTGCTTCGCGATCGCAACTTTGCGACAATGGCGTCTGATCCTCTCGATTCCGATGGCAATGGACTGGCGCTGGACAGACGAAGGCACGAGATGGTCTCGGCAGTGGTTTACCGTCCCGGAAACAGCGTATCGCTTCGTCGGAGATGGCATACCAGTCGCGACGCAATAACCCTAGCAGACACCGGACGTTCTGGAGGATTTCTTCTGCTTCTTCAGGCGGTCTTCCACCACTTTCCGTGTTCGCCTCCATGAGGCGGAGATTTCCAACGATTCAGATCGCCGATAGATTATCATAATAAACAGATTAACATATGGATCAATATAATAAAAAAGGAAATAAGCCTTTTATATAAGATATATTAAGTAAAGTATGAATTAATTAAAATATGATAAGAAAATTATATTAGAAATCCGGCTAATTTTTCCTAATTCTATATTTGTAATTACTGTTATAAACAGATTTAATAGGAAAATTTAATTAAGAACTTACAGGGCGTTTGGTTGGAGGGGGGGAATTATGTGGGAAAGGAATTGTAATTCCTTGGGAGTTGAATTACTGGGAATAAAGTGGGAATTTAAATTCCAGTGTTTGGTTGACAGGAATAGAATTACTGGGAATTTCAATTCCAATGTTTGGTATACATGGGAATTGAAAGGGAATAAGTAGTATAAAGTCAAAAATGTTCATTATTGTTGTTAGACATTTATTTTAGGTTAAAAAAGGAAGGGGTAATTTTGACTCATCACTATCTTTTTTTTCCAAAAATTAAAATACCAGGGGGGACATTGGATTTTAATTCCATGAAAATGGGGGAATTGCAATTCCATGGAATTGCAATTCCCTCCAACCAAACTACGGAATTTAATGGCCTTTGGAATTAGGTGGGAATTAAGTGGGAAGGAAATTTAAAATCCCTCCAACCAAACGCCCTGTTATATTAAGAGTTTTAGATTATTATTATTATTATTATTATTATTATTATTATTAGAAAAATTATATTAAGAGTTTTGGATTTTATTATTATTATTATTATTATTATCATAAAAAATTTAATACTATTATTTCAACAGAACCTACAGTATTGTAGAATTAATGATAAAAGCATGAAAAACATTTTAGTAGTTTAGCTATAAAATTGGACAATATCTTACTTCAACACTCAAACAATTAATAGATCCCTTTGAATACCATTCTAGTAGCTAGTTTAGCTATTGGACTACCTTGTGCTTCTTAAGCAATTGTTTTTCCTTTAATCTCTATGTCAATACATGGAAGATTTTGTGTTGACAATATATTGTTTTCTAAAGAACCCTCTAATGGCGCTTCGAGAGATAAAGCCATTGGCATCACCGCAATCTCCAGGCCTCTGACTCAAACTCAAGCAAAATGAGGACATAAATGGTCAACCTCTCTCATTGATCCCCTCACATTCCCCATATCCTCTTAATAAATCTGTTCTGGAGATCAATAAACTTGACCCTGACCCGAGTTACCTGCTGTCTGAATCCAATGAGAGTCATAACCTAAAATAGCATGCTTGTTTTGAGATTCCACTCTGCAAAACCAAGAAATTTTTATAGTACTTAAAGTGAACAAGGTAACAAGGAAGAGTATCCAAGAAATATCAAACTGGAATAAATAAGCACTATTATTATATAATAATAAACCTGTATAAATGGAAACTTAACCATGGGAAATTCTAAGTTGATGCTTTTCTTTGAATTACTTTAACTTGTTGGGAATGGTAAGATAAATGGAGATGTAATTCAAAGAGAGGGAAGGGAGGAAGAATCAATTTTGTTTCTGGGGATAAAATATGGAAATGACTACAGGCATTTCCTCCCATCTTCCATCACCAATTTGGCAATTCCCAGCAAGTAAAAATTCGCAAGCAAGCAATGTCAATGTTAGTGATTTCAATTCCTACCCTCCAAATCCATAATATCAATACCTATATTTTAAAGAATATAAACACTGTCAACATTATGCACCAAACAAAGGGGCATCACATAAAGGTAAATTACAATCACCTAAACGCATGTTAATATAGCAAGCAACTTACTCATTCTTGTATGTTTTCCGTCTGATATCAGACACAAATAGATACAAATTACAAGCAAAGATTTTCACTCCCGATTTTATAAACAAATAAGATGAGCCTTTAGCTTAAAATGAAACCACGTCAACAAAATCACCCCAACTAAGCTTTAAAATCAGTGAGTTTGTTGTAAGCTAATTCTCAAAGACATCATGGGCCAAAGGAATGTAAATAAAAATACTGAACAGAAGAATAAAGGCTGGGGTTTTGTTGAGATCCCAAACTCCCTGGGGTTTTCCCTTAAAATTTCTACTTGCCTTTATTACCAATTCTTCCTCATATAATAAGAGGGTACAATGATTCCCATGCAAACAGAAAGGATCCTTTTAGAAACCAAACTGCAAAGTAATCCAAATAATCTAAATACTAAAAAGTGCTCTAACTAAATACTACTCGAACACAACATGCCCTCCATGTGATTACAGAGAAACACCGCATCTTTGCTTGCGCTCCCTTCAATTGTAAGTACATCCCCAAAATGCATAAGAGTTTGACAACCTTTTTTTTTAAAAGGTAAGAGTTTGACAACTTATTGAAAATGAAAGTGCAACAATCATTGTTAGTCATCACAAGACTAATATGCAAAGTTGGTTGCTGGAATGGCAAATACATTATTTGGTAAACATATACCATAAGAATGCAAAAAAAAAAAAAAAAAAACAAAACAAAACAAAAAACAAAAAACAAAAAACAAAAATTTCAACTTCTCAGATGTTGTCACACCCTTGACTAACCTAGTATTCAAGCACTTAGCCACCATCAAAAGTTGTGGAAAACCATCATTCAGTGAAAACTGCTACATTATGAAAAGTTAGTTTCTCAGGCTGCTAAGAAGGTAATTAAACAGAGGTGAGCTTCCATACTCATCCTTCAAAGTCTGAGCACACTGGGGCATTACTTCACACAACCCGAAAAGGAAATCACACAACCCTCCATCCATTTATTAGAAAAGGAAAGCACATAATCCTATACAACTATGAGCTACATTATTTAGCTAAATGCCTAAAAATACAGAGAAAAAGAATTAAGACACTAAATTGAAAATATTTTCAGTGCAACAAATTTATAAATCCTTGAAAATATCAGAAGTTTATAAAATCTTATATAGTTCAACAGTTTAGGGGGCATATGCAAACTCATAGAGGGTTTCACCTTTACAGATGAAAATGCAAAGTTAAAGAAAAAAGATAATAGTTCATGAATAATTTGATTGAGAAAATCAAACAATCATATAAAAATATTACCACAAAATTGGAGAAGATTTTGAATTGCCTTGTTGCTTCTGGATCTCTTGCTTCTGTCTCTCAACAAGTTTATCAAGCGCAGATTGCAGAGCGTCGCGACCCCCAATGAGCAAACGCGTGATAACTTCCGGGTCCCTTTCGGATCGCGCCTCCTCGAATTCCTTCCGGGTGTTCTCTCTAAGAATATCACGCCAGAGAACGCCTCGGGAGTCGGGCCACATGAAGAACCGGGTAGCCCGGATGATGTCCCGGTAGAGACTAAGCGCCTCGCGGCGAGTGCTGGTGAGCCGCTGGCGGGTCAGGATTTCATTATCATCGTCGTTGAGACTCCTCCTCTCCTCCTTGACGATGTGCCTATCGAGAAGCTCCTCCACAGTGTCTGGCCCGTGGTGCAAGAGGCGGGGCGACCCATATTGGACGGTTCGGACCTTCCTGAAAAGATGGATCGCCAAGGTTCGAGATGCCATGGTTTCTCCGTTCAGCGGTCGGGGCAGAAAAATCTTGAAATCAACTAATCAAAAAACCCCAAAAAGCAAATGATATAGGAGATAAGAATTCGTCGCCTAAGCTCTTTCCAGTGACAGCTTATAAGAAATCGTCGCCTAAGCTCTTTTCAGTGACAGCTTCGTCGCTGGTATTCGTCTATGGTGGCCTGGGAGGTTCTTCGCCGGAAGCTTTGTCGCCAAAAATTTAAGGCACTTCGTAAATGAAGTCCGACTATTTATAAATTTTTTAACAAGTTAATTCTAGCAATGGTCCTCCGACTATATTGATTTTTCAAAATTAGTTCTCGACTTTTAATTTGGACATTTTACGTCCCTTAACTTTCAATTTCTTTTTAATTAAGGTCCTTTCGTCAGATTAAGGTAAATTGAACTTTAAATGAAAAGGTAAAATAGTCATTTCATTTGCCTAATGTATAATTCTTCGTATTTCTTCCCCTGTATGCGCGACTTCGGACATTAGATTCACTTAATTGCTTAATCCCTAAATATACTCGAAGAACAAAATTTCATTAGGGATTAAGCAATTAAGTGAATCTGATGTCCGAAATCAGTATACAAGGAAGAAATACGAAGAATTATATATTAGGCAAATGAAATGACTACTTTACCCTTTCATTTAAAGTCTAATTTACCGTAATATGACGAAAGGACCTCAAATGGAAAGACATTAAAAGTCAAAAGATGTAAAGTGTTCAAATTAAAAGTCGAGGATTAATTTTGAAAAATCAATATAGTCGGAGAACCATTGCTGAAATTAACTCTTTTTTAACAAAAAGTCCCATGCCCATTTGGCCATATATATATATATATATATATATATATATATATATATATATATATATATATATAATAATAAGGCTCATATGCGGCAGTGGCTTTAGGTGCGGCGGTGCGGCCATATCAGCGTCGTCCATTCTGCTTAATCTAACGGCAGCGGCTAATTTCTGAAGATTTAAAGATTTAAGCGCGTCCTGGTAAGTGGGGGTGTTATGGTAATTGTAGTGGTTATTTATATCGGTCGCTTGTCAGTATACACCAACAGTGTTAACAAAAGACACCAATAGTGTTAGGAAAAAATACCACAATGAAATGCACAAATACACCAAAAAACACACAACACACCCAAAAAATACACCATATAACTCACCACCCCAATGGTGTATTCTGAACACTGTGTGATGCTTTTAGTCATACCTAGTGGTGCGTTCTGGTGATGCGTATCGAATTTGTGCATGTTTTTTTGGTATGCATTTTCTAACATGGATGGTGTATATTCGTATAACTATTAGTATGGTCGCACTGACCGCTCGGGAAGGCACTAACACGAATTTCTCAAATACACCACTGACAGGATAATAGGCTGGCACCCGACCCGGATCACAAATGGGCATGGACTCTTGACTCAGCGTCACATGGGAACCCAACGGATAGAAACTCCAACGGTCAGGAATTCCAACAAGTGCCACCTTTACTGACATTGAAGACAGCATTGAAGCCCCCATTGATGAGAGAGACTTAAAGACCAGGCTCCTCATTTATGTCCGTGTTGTTACCGTTGGGACTCTAAGTATAAATAGGGATCTCCTCGGCTAGCAAAGACACACTGTACTTTCTATACTGAGAACTAGAGCAATACCACTATTGTCTCTCTGACACATCGCTATTAGATTATCGTTATTATTATTTACCGGTAACGTTATTACCGTCATTGGTGCTTTCGTTGAGAGCCTGAATCCAATACTCAAGCAGGCTACAACACAACTCCCTTTCTCTTTCAACAACAAGCTTGAAAGAATGGCGTCCCGCAGCTCCCACGGTTCTCGCAACGTGAACAATGGAAACGCCTCAGGTGACCTCCGTGACCTACTCACCAACAATCGTGGAGGGGACCTCCGAGAACATCTCAACAACGGGAAGCCCGGGGACCTTCGAGACCAACTCAACAACGGAGGTGACCTCCGAGACCAACTCAACAATGGAGGTGACCTCCGAGATCAGCCCAACAATGGAGGGGCGAACCAAGTCGTGAACCTCCAAGCGACCATTCAGCAGGCAGTGGCGGCGGCACTGAACCAAGTGGCGATGGGACTGCAAGGCCAAGCGCCCCCGCCTCAGGAAATAGAGGTGGAATCCCCGCGGAGGGTGGACGCCCAAGACGCAGCACGTGCCGCGAGGGACGCAGGGCGTCGCACTAGGAGCGGACCGGCCGGACGGCAACCTAGGCCCTCCCGCTCTGCCTTGGAACGGTTGGGACACGGGGCTCCCGCTCGGCAAAGGCCGGAGTCGCGTGCCGGGGGGTCCTCCGCTAGAGGCCCTCGCCGACACGAGGAAAGGGAAGCTGAGAGATCGCCCGTAGAAAGGATGGGCGAGTCTCGTGTGCCGGCCCCGCGCCGACACGATGACGAGTCGGCTCTGCGTCGACACTCGGATGAGCGACGCTTCGACGAACCGGCCCCGCGTCGGCACTCGGCGGAGCGACGCGATGAGCCGGCTCCGCGTCGGCACTCGACGGAGCGACGCGATGAGCCGGCTTCGCGTCGGCACTCAGCAGGCGAACGACGCGTTAATGAGCAGGTTCCACACCGACACTTGGATGGACGAAACGTCGAGGAACCAGCCCCACGACACAGGGAGGAGCGGCAGCCGGCTCCGCGCCGACACCTTGACGAGCCGGCCCTGGTCGAAAGGCTGCAGAGAAGGATCGAGGAGTTAGCAAGAAGGGTGGAGGCACGGGAACAGTCGCCGGAACCTGAGGTACGGATGGCAGCACCGTTCTCCCCAAGCATCATGGACGTACCCCTGCCGAGGGACTTCAGGTTACCTGCCATCAAGGCGTACACCGGAGCCACTGACCCACGGGTCCACATGACTAGGTACAAGGCTGCCATGGTAATGATCGGGGCGGGGGACGCCATCATGTGCCGAGCGTTCTTGTCCACCCTGGATGGAACGGCCCAAGATTGGTTCAACACCATCCCGGACGGGTCGATCCAAAATTTTGGGGAGTTGTCAAAAAGCTTCCTAACATACTTCTCCGGTAGCATACAGCGTAAGAAACCATTCTCTCACCTCTGTGTAGTAAAGCAAGATAGAGGCGAGAGCCTCAAAGACTTCCTAATCAAGTGGAAAAAGGAAGTCAACAATGTCTACGATTTCGACTCCAAGGCGGCGATCCCGATATTCATCCATGCCTTGAGATCGGGGTATTTTCACAAGCAGCTAAACGCCCACCACCCCCGTTCTTACGAAGATTTGATGAGGACGGCTAGCCGCTATGCCGAGGCAGAGGACGTCGATAGGAAAAAGAAAGATGAGGAGGACGGCAGGAAGAATGGAAAACCTGGGAAAGCTGGTCCGCCCAGCCAAGCGCGACGTTCGAACCACCCGGCTGCAGGGAAAGGCCGGGACCATGAACGGCCTCGCCTGGTTCCCTTGCGTAACCTAACTCCGCTTACCCATCCCGTCAGTGTCATCCTAAAACAGGCTGAGGAGATGTGAATAGTCGAGTTCCCACCGGAATGCATGAAGGTCTCCCCGAAAGGGGACCAAGCAAAGTACTGCAGGTTCCATAGGCAACCCGGGCATGACACGGACGAATGTAATGTGCTAAAGAGACAGATAGAAGAACTCATCCAGCAGGGCTACTTCCGGCATTTTGTCAAGCGATCCAGGCAGCAGCAACAGCCGCAGCACGATCCATCAAAAAATCCACCAAAGAATGTCTGGAGGAAGGGGGATGGGGCCGAGCCATCCACCTCGAACGCCAAGAAAAGGGAGCACGACCAGATATCGGAGGAGGATGACAGCGAGAAAGAAACCGAGATGGCGCCCAGACGACAAAAGAAACACACCATACATTTCATCTACGGTGGACCAGCTGGCGGCGACACACCCACAGAGAGGAAGAAGTGGAGCAGGCAGCTGTACGTAGGAGAAGTGGTGAGTCTTCCCAAAGGGAAGAAGCAGAGGCGGGAGGCCATCACTTTCTCTGACGAGGACCTCCCCGAGGGCCCCCTACCCCATCGCGACGCACTGGTGATTAAGATGGACATCAATGATACGATCGTACATCGCATCTTGGTCGACACGGGAAGCTCGGTTAACGTGATGTACTACGACGCCTTCACTAAGTTAGGGTTACCTAGAGGCCAGCTCAAAGAGGTACGAACTCCACTCTCTGGGTTTACTGGGGATTCGGTGGAAACAGAAGGGTCGGTGACCCTGCCCGTGGAGATAGGCACGAGCCCCAACGCTCGCAAGCTGGACATGGAGTTCATCGTGGTAAGGCTCACTTGTGCCCACAACATCATACTGGGAAGGCCAGCACTAGAGGACCTCAAGGCCATAATATCTGTGGAACACCTGTGTATGAAGTTCCCCACTCCGAATGGAATAGGAGTCATCAGAGGCGACCGACGGGCAGCCCGGAGTTGCTACGTGAAGGCGTGCAAGAAGATCGGCAGCAAGGACTTACAGGTCCACACGATCGCGGAGAAAATTTTCAAAAAAGAAGAGGCCTGGCCCCGCGCCGAGCCCGTGTCAGAGACAGAAGACATAGTTCTCGATCCCTCCAGACCAGACCGAGTGGTGAAGATCGGCACAGGCTTAAGCCCAGAGCTAAGGGCCCAAATAGTGGATGTAATTCGCCGTTCTCACACGGTGTTCGCGTGGGGGCCAGAGGACATGCCGGGCATAGATCGAAGGATCATAACCCACAAGCTCGCGGTCGACCCCAGCAGAAAACCAGTGCATCAGCGAAAAAGGTATATGTCGGCAGAACGAAGAGAGTTCGTGAAAAAGGAGGTGACCGCATTACTCAACGTAGGGCACATCAAGGAAATTTACTACCCACAGTGGCTGAGCAACGTAGTCTTAGCTCCCAAAGGATCGACATGGAGGATGTGCGTGGACTACACGGACCTCAATAGGGCATGCCCTATGGACCGTTTTCCACTACCCAATATAGATCAATTGGTGGATGAGACGGCAGGATGTGAACTCATAAGCTTCATGGACGCCTTCTGTGGGTACCATCAGATATCCATGCATGAGGAGGACGCAGAGAAGACCGCCTTCACCACTCCCAAAGGGATATTCTGCTACTTGGTCATGCCGTTCGGATTGAAGAATGCCGGGGCCACATACACTCGCATGGTGGCAAAGCTGTTCAAGTCAGTACTGGGACGAAACATGGAAGCATACGTGGACGACATGATCGTCAAAAGTCGCAAGGCCACTTCACATGCCGAGGATCTCAGCGAGGTATTTTCCATTATGAAAAAATGTAATTTGCGCTTGAACCCAAAAAAATGCACCTTCGCCGTTGATGGGGGCAAATTTTTGGGCTTCATGGTCACCAGGAACGGCATTGAGCCGAATCCAGAAAAAGTAAGGACTATCCTTGACATGGAGCCTCCGCGGTCCATAAAGGAGGTCCAGAGACTCAACGGGCGTCTGGCGGCCTTAGGCCGTTTTCTGTCGAAATCGGCTGAACGATCCCTCCCCTTCTTCCAAATCTTGAAAAAGAGCAAAGGGTTCGAGTGGACGTCAGACTGTCAAAAGGCCTTCGAAGAGTTGAAAAAATACTTGTTGTCCCCGCCCCTGCTTGCAAAGCCAGAGGCAGGTGAAACCCTAATTCTGTACTTGGGCGTGTCACAGGGTGCGATCAGCTCCGTGCTGGTCAAAGAAGAAGGAGGGACTCAGCGTCCCATCTACTACGTAAGCAAAGCCCTACACGACGCGGAGCTCCGGTACAGTGTGTTGGAGAAAACAGTATTTGCCATAGTCACCTCATCAAAAAGGTTGGCTCACTACTTCCAAGCTCACCCCATCCATGTACTTTCACATCAGCCGTTGGGAAGCTTCCTACGGAATACCAACAGTTCCGCCAGGATGGCACGGTGGGCCATGCACCTCAGTCAGTTTGACATAGATTTTAAACCGAGGCCCGCCATCAAAGGCCAAGCTCTTGCAGACTTTATAGTGGAATGCACCGCTCGGGAAGTGACGGACCAAGTGGAAACTGAAGATGGAGGGTGGTGGACTTTGTCCACAGACGGCTCTTCCAACAGCAAGGGCTGCGGCGGCGGCGTGGTGCTCGTCACTCCGGAGGGATTCCGCGCCTACTATGCCATCCGATTCCACTTCAAGTTGTCTAACAATGAGGCGGAGTACGAGGCCCTCCTCAATGGACTGCGATTGGCGGCGGGACTACGAGCTGAAAAGGTCCGAATTCGATGCGATTCCAAGCTGGTAGTCAGCCAGGTGTCCGGGGAGTATGAAGCCAAGGAAGGAAGCATGCAGAAATACAGAGACGCGGTGTTGAGAACCTTGCGCGAGTTCGAGGGATATGAGATACACCAGGTACTGAGAGAGCAGAACGCCGACGCCGACATGCTCTCAAAGCTAAGTACCGGAGTCCCCAGCCACATTAGGAAGATCGCTCGACTAGAAGACCTCGAGACTTCAAGTATTGACGTCTCGTGGGTCTTCCCTGTGCAGACTAGGGAGCCATGTTGGATTGATCATATCAAGCGATACAAGGCAGATGGCACCCTACCACAAGACGAGGCAGACGCCAAGGTAACGAAGTTACGGGCACCTAGCTACGTTGTCTCGGGCGATAAGTTGTACAAACGCTCCTACAACGGCACGTTACTAAGGTGTCTATATCCAGATGAAGCGAAGTTGGTGATAAAAGAAGTCCACGAGGGAGTATGCTCCGCGCATCAAGGGGCGTACACCATTGCGCGCCGCATCATGCTACAAGGGTATTTTTGGCCCAAAATGTTGAGGGATTGCGCCGAATATACAAAGCGATGTCCCAAGTGCCAAGAATTCCAAGCACTGCCGGGTCGACCTGCGACGAACTACACCCCGGTAAGCACCGCGATTCCTTTTTCAAGATGGGGAATTGACCTGGTAGGGGCCCTTCCCACGGGGACTGGAAGCAGAAAGTACATCATCGTGGCCATTGACTATTTCACGAAATGGGTGGAGGCCGAGCCCCTAGCGAGCATCACTGCAGCAAGGTGCAAAAGGTTTGTCGAGAAAAATATCCTATATCGTTTCGGCATCCCCTTCCAGGTAATCACAGACAATGGTCGTCAGTTCGAGGCACGAGAATTTTCAGAATTCCTAGCAGGATGGGGCGTTAAGCATAGCCGGGTGGCGGTATCTTATCCTCAGGCGAATGGGCAAGTAGAGAATGCGAATAGAACCATCCTCGACGGCCTCAAGAAGAAGCTAGAAGTAGCCGGCAGAGCCTGGGTGGAGGAACTCGATGGCATCCTCTGGGCCTATCGCACGACACCAAGAAGGGCCACCGGAGAAACCCCGTTCGCACTCGCCTACGGATTTGAAGCTCGGGCCCCGGTGGAAGTGATCATACCTAGTATAAGGGTGGAGGAATTCGAGTCAGAGCAAAATGAACTCCACCAAAGGGTGGATCTAAACTTTTTGGATGAAAAGAGAGAGGCGGCATTCTGCAAAATGGAGAACTACGGTCGCCAGCTAAAGTCCTACCACGACGCGAAAGTCCGACCCCGTTACTTCCAAGTCGGCGACCTTGTGCTGCGAAGAAGGGAAGCCAGCCAACCCCTTGAAGGGGGAAAATTCGCAAAAAAGTGGGAGGGGCCTTACGTCGTGGAGGAGGTCGTTCGCCCAGGGACATACAAGTTAAAAACTACGGGGGGAAGAATGATTGACCGGGTATGGAACTCGGAACATTTGATCAAGTACTTTCCTTAAAAACCTTGTAATAGCAATCGTTAGAGTTAGTGCTTGGCGATCGCGGTCCGTCCGCTCTACATACTAAGAGTCTAGAAAATGGTACCTTACTTTCATGGTCCGTCCATGTTGCTTAATAAAACAGGTTTTGTACCATCTTTTACAAAATTTTCCGAAACGATATTTCGCGCTCATGGTCCGCCCATGTTAAAAAAAAAAATAATAAAATAAAAAAAATAAAATAAAATAAAATAAAATAAAATAAAATTTGGCTGAGGCCGCGCCTCAGCCTCAGCCGAGGCACGCGACTCGGCCGCCTGGTCGAGGCACGCGACTCGGCCGCCTGGTCGAGGCCGCGCCTCGGCCACAGGCCGAGGCCACGCCTCGGCCAAGTAGCCGAGGCACTCGCCTCGGCCAGATGGTGGTCGAGGTCGCGCCTTGGCCAAGTAGCCGAGGCACTCGCCTCGGCCAGATGGCCGGGGCCGTGCCTCGGCCTTCCTGGTCGAGGCGACGCCTCGGCCGGATGGCCGAGGCCGTGCCTCGGCCAGATGGCTGAGGCCATGCCTCAGCCACATGCCGAGGCAACGCCTCGACCACGGCCCAAGGCCCTGCGCCTCAAAAAAAAAAAAAAAAAAAAAAAAAAAAAAAAAAGCATGATAATTCCGAAGTAACTAGTTTATTTCGAATATTTTAAAAACAGCAGCAAGTTATCCAAACACAGAAACAAATTATTCAACAACGAAGCTAGAAAGCGAGGGAAAATCTCAAGACTACAAGCTACTCATGATCTGAGAACTCCTCAATCATAATGTGATCAAGTGGAACATTGGCGACGTTGCTAGTATCAATGCCGTGAAACTCGTCCAATGAGTCCTCACGAGCGCCCGTAACATCATGTGTGGATTCATCCTCAGCATCAGGATCCGGATTCTTCTCTATTATAGGCAAGCCAAGGGACACGGGGTCAAAATTCGGAACCTTCTCCTTCAGCATTGAAAAGAGCTCATGTTGCTTCGTGTACCGCCCAATGCTAAAAGCCACATGTGCCTCGGCCTCCACCGCTTCTTGACCGGCCCCAGTTTTGAGGAATTCCTGGATGGCCTCAGGAGTAGTCATATAGCGCATCACGTCCTCTTTAAACTCGGCGGAATCCTTATAGACCTCCACAGCCCGGCCGAGGGCGTCGGCGTGGCCAGCACGGGTCCTCTCGTGGTCCTCCCGCTCCTTCACAATGGCGAGTTTAGCCGCTTCGTGCTCCTTCATTAGGGCTTCAAGCTCGCCCTCCATCTTGCTTATAGCCTCTGCCCGAGCCAACAATGCTTGGTGTTCCTTCCTTAGCGCCCCAAGCTCGCCTTCCATCTTGCTCAAGGCCCCTTCCCGGATCGATAGCAAGTCCTTGAGGCTTTTGTTGTCCGCGTCCCTGATTTTAACATCCTCAATGAGCGAGTCCATCACCCGCCCTCGTTGGGCATGAATGATCTGTCCCTCTAGCAGGGCCTGAAAGTAAACAAAGTAAGACACACGCCAGGGCAGAGAGGAACATTAAGTATGAAAAACACTAACCTCAAAACTGTGCCTGAGATAACGCTCTTGCAGCATGTTGACATCCATGGCTACAAGGTGTTCCACGTCCGCAGGAGGAGCGATACGGGCAGCATACTCAACCGCGTCAAGACTCTTGTTTATCAACGACGCTCCGGGTGGCACGTCCATTCCCAATCGGATCAAGTTGGTCCGGACACGCGAGGTAGACTCATTGGAAGTGTCTCCTTGCACCTCGGGGGGTTGAGGGGAAAAGGTAACGGCCGTAGGTGTGCGAGTCGGTGGAGGCCCCGTCACCCCCTCGACAACCTTGGCTGAAGCAGGTGTACGCACCCTCTCAGTGACCTTTGTTGGGGTAGGCGTACGCTCAACGATCTTGGACGGGGTCCGCGCGATCTTGGATGGGGTCGGCGTGCGTGTTGGCGGAGGCGGCATCACCTCCGTGGCCTCGGCTTGACTCTTTTTTCCTTTCTCCACCTTGCTCTTCTTAGGGGGGGGATCCGGTCGCGACAAGTATCGGTTAGTTCTCAAAGATGAACACATGGTACCTGCAATAAAAAGAAGACAAGTTAGAGTTAGTAGTTGACGAATAAATGCCGAAGGATAACTGAAGAGTACCCGTGGGTGAAAGAACAGCTGGACGAGCCCTCACGAAGCCTAAGCCCGCGAGCTTCCACTCGGCAGTATAATCAGCTATTGATAGAAGACCATCTCCCAGTAAATCATCTACATCTCGGCGGAGGGAGGGACTCATGTCGAGAGTGGGAGGACAACGTAAATGGGATCCCCACGAGAAACGAAAGGGAGACGGACAACCCACGAGGGTGACAAAGAAATATTTTGGTTTCCAATCCTTGTTATAAGTAGGACGGTCCTCAAAAAGTTTGAAATGTGGCCTGCTCGAAATCTGGACGAATCCCTTACCCTCCTGAGAAGCCCTACCAACTATGAAAAAAGCTTGGAAGAGATCTAGCGTGGGTTCTATCCCTTTGTCCTTACATAGAGCAAGAAAGCCCGCAATTACCTGGTGACCATTGGGAACAAGCTGGCCGGGGGCTATCTCGTAGTGGTTCATAAACTCTACCACAAACCTATGGAGGGGAAACCGCAACCCAACTTGCAGCGACAAAAGGTGGACCCCAAAATACTTATCTATGGGTGGCTCGGTGATATTACCCCGAGGGTCAGGGGGGAGAGTCAGAACGTCAGGACTAAGGAGACCACTAATATCATCCCAATCCCGCCCCCCTAATTGAGGTCGTATGGACAAGATAAGGGACTTATCAAGAGCGGAGTATGAAGCCTTGCGTTTTTTCTTCCTTTTTTGTTGGGGCCCAGGTGTGGACGAGCCAACAGAAAACGGGATAGGGGGAAAATTATCAAGAGGGGAATCATCACAAAGGTATTCTTCATCAAAATCAAGTTCTCCAATATCAATAAGAGGAGTGGCATCCATCATAAAGCAAAGACACTAACCTCGCGATTACAAATAAGCTAGCAAGCCTCGGGTACGAAAGTACCTGTCAGGAACGAAGCATATCAAAAAAAAAAAAAAAAAAAAAAAAAATGTGAAACGTGGCCGAGGCAACGCCTCGGCCAAGGGCTGAGGCCGTGCCTCAGCCACAGGCCGAGGCGACGCCTTTGCGCCTTAAAAAAAAAAAAAAAAAAATTTGCTAAGGCCGAGGCACGCCTCGGCCGCCTGGTCGAGGACGAGGCCACGCCTCGGCCAAATGGCCGAGGAGCACGCCTCGGCCAAATGGCCGAGGAACACGCCTCGGCCACAACCCAAGGCCCTGCGCCTAGGCAAAAAAAAAAAAAAAAATTTCCCTCGGCCGCCTGGTCGAGGTTGCGCCTCGGCCAAATGGCCGAGGAGCACGCCTCGGCCGCCTGGTCGAGGTTGCGCCTCGGCCAAATGGCCGAGGAGCACGCCTCGGCCACAACCCAAGGCCCTGCGCCTAGGCAAAAAAAAAAAAAAAATAATAATAATAATAATAATAATAAATAATAATAAATAAATAAATAAATATATATATATATATATATATATATATATATATATATATATATATTTATATATATTAAATAGAATACGAGATAATAACGACAGCAAAGACTTACAGAGCTGTGGCAAGAAGTTGTTGCGAAAGTGCTCTCAAACTACTCGCAGGCAGGGCTTTATATTGAAGAGGTGGTGGAGATAAAAAAGTAAAGTGAAGCAGGAAAGGATTTGGAAAGCTTAAATCAGTGATTTGGAATGCAAATTAGGGATGTGGAAAATAAAATCACATATTCTAAATCAAGCAGAATTCTATGCAGGATCGAATAAAATCAACTTTACTCCCAAGTCAACCCAAACACATCCGTTGACTCAGGAGTAGGGGGGGACTGGTGACAGGATAATAGGCTGGCACCCGACCCGGATCACAAATGGGCATGGACTCTTGACTCAGCGTCACATGGGAACCCAACGGATAGAAACTCCAACGGTCAGGAATTCCAACAGGTGCCACCTTTACTGACATTGAAGACAGCATTGAAGCCCCCATTGATGAGAGAGACTTAAAGACCAGGCTCCTCATTTATGTCCGTGTTGTTACCGTTGGGACTCTAAGTATAAATAGGGATCTCCTCGGCTAGCAAAGACACACTGTACTTTCTATACTGAGAACTAGAGCAATACCACTATTGTCTCTCTGACACATCGCTATTAGATTATCGTTATTATTATTTACCGGTAACGTTATTACCGTCAACCACAGTGAGGTTAATCATGCACCAATAACGAACATAAAACACACAACACTATAATTTGATATATTCTGGTGCCCAATGACGACTTTAACCTTGCAGTTCGCGTACTGTGAGAACGCGCGCGAAAATATCGAAAAAGCCTTGATGAATGTGATTCGTTGAATTTATCTAATCTAATGGCCTACAATTAACCACACTGCCACACCTAAGTGCACTGCCGCACTTGAACCTTCATCTCTCTCTCTCTCTCTCTCTCTCTCTCTCTCTCTCTCTCTCTCTCTATATATATATATATATATATATATATATATATATATATATATATATATATATATATATATATATATATATATATATATATTTAATAACAAAATAAGAAGAAAAAAGAGATAAGTGGCTCCTCAAATATTTTTAAACAAATACAATTAGATTATTAGCTTAATTTTTTTTTTATTGAACTAGATTTGTAAAAATAGTGTTATTACTTATTAATATTTGTAATATGTTTTAAAAAAAGCAAACAAAACAAATCAGATAACATTTGTTTACGTGGGATCCATATATATTTGATAAGACTGAAATAGCATTTATATTCAAAAAAAAAAAAAAATTTAAAAAAAAAAAACTAAAAAATATAATCTACAGCAAATTAGCAAAGTCCTATAATAATATTTAGAGCATCCTTATCAGTTGAGGTTATTTCTCAGTTATTTGTGGGTCCTAGCATCCACCTCATCCTCCACCGTCTCATTTAATCACAAAAAAACCCCTCTTCACATCAATTTTGAGTTATTTCTCAATTTTTTATGGACCCACCATTTAACCCACTATATTTTAATTATTTTTCTTACCTACTGGGCCTACAAATATACCATACTTTGCAGGAGAAATATTTTTAAAATAACTCCTCCCCACATCAGCTATTAACTTTGGGTGGGGAGAATTCAGGTTTAAATTTCTTCGTCTAACTTTAGACAAAAATAATCATGATCATGAAAGATGTTGTGAATATAATAATAATATTAGTAATATTATTATTAGTAAGATGCAATAGAATAGTAGCTATATTAGCTTAGTGAGAGGAATAGAGGATTGCTATATTTCACATATTGCTTCTGTTGTGTTTTTTGATACAAGGAGTGAAGGGGGTATTTATACTATCAGGATTAGGAATAAACAAATATATAATTTGCATAGCATAAACAGATGTTGAAGTTAGTTTAGTTAGTTACTCAGTATATAACTTTGCCTTGTCATGTATTAGGGTACGTGTTCCATTCCCAACAGTTATATTTTTAACTTGAGTATTGTGTTTTTCAGGAGCAAGAACATTCCTTCTTGTTTGTGCTCTTGCTCTTTCTTCTTATGTTTGTGCTCTTTCTGAGCAAGACTATGCTTGCTCCTTTAAAGCAAGATCAGACTTGCTCCTTCTAGAGCAAGATCAGGACATCCACATTTTCCTTATGTTTCATAACACTCCCCCTTGGATGTCCAAAGGAGGAACACTTTATTGCCTCGTTAAAAACCTTACCAAAGAAAAACCCAGTGGGAAAAAAAACTTTGGTCAAGGGAAAAAGAGTACAATAATATGCTCCCCTTATGAAGACATCATCGAAGATCTTTAAGATGACGCATACCAATTCCACGAACTAGTTCCTTGAATGTAGTCGTAGGTAATGCTTTGGTGAACAGATCTGCTAAGTTCTCACTTGAACGAATCTGTTGAATAATGATTTCACCTTTCTTCTGGAGGTCATGAGTGAAGAAGAATTTTGGTGAAATGTGCTTTACTCTATCTCCCTTGATGTATCCCTCCTTTAATTAAGCGATACATGCTGCATTATCTTCATATATTGTTGTTGGAGTATCATCCACTGGTAGATCACATGCCCCTCTAATATATCGAGTAATTGATTTAAGCCATACACATTCTCGGCTTACTTCATGAATAGCAATCAGCTCAGCATGATTTGAAGAAGTGGCAACAATCGTCTGCTTAGTAGAACGCCAAGATATAGCAGCACCTGCACTTATAAACAAATAACCAGTTGGGATCGCGTTTTATGCGGATCCGAAAGGTACCCGGCATCTGCATAACCAACCAAGTCACATTTGGAATCTTTTGTATAAAATAATCCCAAATCGATTGTTCCTTGGAGGTAGCGAAATATATGTTTGATGCCATTCCAGTGTCTTCTAGTTGGACAAGAACTATACCTTGCTAATAGATTAACAGAAAATGCAATATCAGGCCTTGTGTTGTTAGCAAGGTACATTAGTGCGCCTATTGCACTAAGGTATGGTACTTCCGAACCAAGGATTTTTTCATTATCCTCCCGAGGTCGGTAAGGATCCTTTTTCATATCAAGAGTTCGAACCACCATTGGGCTACTCAATGAATGTGCCTTGTCCATATAAAATCTTTGAAGAACTTTCTTGGTATAATTTGATTGATGAACAAAGATGCCTTTATTCAAATGTTCAATCTGTAAACCAAGACAAAATTTTGTTCTTCCAAGATCTTTCATTTCAAATTCATTTTTCAAATAATCTACTGTTTTGGGGATTTCCTCAGGAGTCCCGATGATATTCATATCATCAACATAAACAGCGATTATGACAAATCCATGTCCAAATCTTTTTATAAAAACACATGGATAGATTTGATCATTGGTATAACCTTCTTTCAGTAAATATTCACTGAGTCTGTTATACCACATGCGCCCTGATTGTTTTAGTCCATATAAAGACCTTTGTAACTTTATCGAGTAAAGTTCTCGAGGGCTTGCTTTATGCCTTTCAGGCATTTTCAGTCCTTCAGGGACTTTCATGAAAATGTCACTATCAAGTGACCCATACCGGTAGGCTGTTACAACATCCTTTAGTTGCATTTTTAGACTTTCATGCACAGTTAGGCTAATGAAGTATCGTAATGTTACAACATCCACAACATGTGAATATGTTTCATCATAATCGATACCTGGTCTTGGAGAGAATCCTTGAGCTACGAGTCTTGCTTTATACCTCGTAACCTCATTGTTCTCATTTCTTTTTCTTACAAAGACCCATTTGTATCCCACAGCTTTTACCTCTTTAGGTGTTCGGACGATTGGGCCAAACAATTTTCATTTTTCAAGCGAATTCAATTCTGCTTGAATTGCTTCTTTCCATTTAGGCCAATCGTCCCTATTTTGACATTCATGAATGGATCTTGGTTCATGATCCATATCATCATTCATGATACTCATTGCTACATTATATGCAAAATAGTCATTCACAATGACTTCATTTCTATTGCATATATCTTCAACATTAGTATAATTCATCAAGATCTCTTCATTTTTCTCAATTTCTGGCGAATGAATCTCTTTAGGAATTTCATTCCTTTCATACTCATTTTTATGAGTTTTCTCATTTTTCTCACAAAGATCATTCTTTGTATTGACCTTTCTTTTTCGAGGATTTTTATCCTTCGAACCAATAGGTCTTCCACGCTTTAAGCGTACTTGAGATTCATTCCCAGTTTGATCTTTTGGAATGTCAATACTAGCAGGAACATTAGCTGCTGGGATATAAGATTTTGTTACCCTTTTCGGATCAACAAATGCGTCTGGCAGTTTATTTGCCAATTCACGCAAGTGAATTATCCTTAGAACTTCTTGTTCACATTGTTGAGTTCTAGGATCTAGATGAAGCAATGATGGAGTATTCCATGTCAATTTCATCACCACAATTTTATTTTCTCCTTTCAATGTTGGAAAGGATGCTTCATCAAAATGGCAATCTGCAAATCTTGCAGTAAAATATCTCCCGTTAATGGCTCAAGATATTTAATTATCGAGGGAGATTCATAGCCAACATATATTCCCAATCTCCTTTGATGACCCATTTTAGTCCGTTGTGGTGGAGCAATAGGGACATATACTGCACATCCAAATTTTCTCAAATGAGAAACATTAGGTTCCTGACCAAAGGCTAATTGCAATGGAGAATACTTATGATAACTTGTCGGCCTAATTTGAATTAGCGCCGCTGCATGCAAAATAGCATACCCCCATGCATTTGATGGGAGTTTACTTTTCATAAGTAATGGTCTAGCTATCAATTGTAGCCTTTTGATAAGTGATTCCGCTAGACCATTTTGCGTATGAACATGCGCTACCGGATGTTCAACGTCAATCCCAAGTGATATACAATAATCATCAAAAGCTTGGGATGTAAATTCTCCAACATTATCCATCCGGATTGATTTAATCGGATGGTCAGGAAAATGGGCTTGCAATTTTATTATTTGTGCAATCAATCTTGCAAATGCCATATTACGAGATGATAATAAGCACACATGCGACCATCTAGTTAACACATCAATCAGGACCATAAAGTATTTAAATGGTCCACTATGTGGATGTATTGGTCCACATATATCACCTTGAATTCTTTAAAGAAATGCCGGTGATTCAATACCAACTTTGGTTGGTGATGGCCTTATAATTAATTTCCCTTGAGAACATGCAGAACAGAAGAATTCATCTGTTCGAAATATTTTATGTTCCTTCAAGGTATGGCCATTTGTGCTTTCGATGATTTTTCTCATCATCACATATCCTGGATGACCCAATCGGCCGTGCCAAATCTTAAAATCATTTAAATCAGTAAACCTTTCGTTTACTATAAGATTGGCTTCGATTGCACTTATTTTTGTGCAATATAATCCAGAGGGAAGAGCATGGAATTTTTCCATCGCATATTTCTTTCCCGATATTGCCTTTGTAATTTGAAGGAATTCTTGATTCCCTTCTTTTATAGTCTCAACATGATATTCATTTTTTCGAATATCTTTAAAGCTCAATAAATTTCTTTGAGACTTTGGAGAGAACAATGCATTATCAATCATCAATTTTGTTCCTCCAGGCAATAATATATTGGCTTTTCCAGAGCCTTCAATCATTTTTGCACTACCACATATTGTAGTGACATATGCCTAATTTCTTTTCAAGAGGCAAAAATATTTTTCTCTTTTGAGAATTGTATGTGTGGTTGCACAATCCACAATACATACATCTTCTTCATTTGCACTGGATTTAATCACAAGTGATGATGTATTCATCTTGTTTCTTCAACAAGTACAAAACAAGAAAATAACTTTTATTAGAAATATTACAAGGATAGTAAGAAAGATCTAACTGATCTCCAAGATAAAAACATAAGTCTTGATGTTCAACTGGCTCAATGAAATCTTCTACATTCAACTGTGTGATATCAAAATTGTTATCCATGAAAACATTGTTGGACTCTATATTTTGCTCTTTTCCTTTCAGGGAAGCTTGATAGAGATCCACAAAGTGCTTTGATGTATGACAACCGCGTTCCCAATGGCCAGTCTTGCCACAACGATAACATATACTTTCATTCTTGGGATAATTTTCACACTTTTCCTTGTCGTATTTTGCACCAGCGCTTTCTCCTTTTCGGTGGTAACTTTTATTTTTGAAGTTTTGACCACCATAACGATTTTGACCACGACCGGGATTTTTACCACGGTATTTTCCATGACGACGACCGCGTCCATGACCACGACCACTGCCCTTTGTATTTTCATTATACAATGATACCTCATTCACTTCAGGGAATGGGTTTGAGCCAGTAGGGTGTGACTCGTGGGTTTTCAACAACAGCTCATTATTTTGTTCAGCCACCAGAAGGCATGAAATCAATTGAGAGTATTTGGTAAAACCTTTCTCTCTATATTGCTGTTGCAGCACCATATTTGATGCATGAAATGTGGAGAATGTTTTTTCAAGCATATCTTCATCAGTAATTCTTTCTCCACATAACAACAACTGAGAGCTAATTTTGAAAATAACAGAGTTATATTCGCTCAGTTTTGAAATCTTGCAATCGCAAGTGAAGCCAATCATAACGGGCTTTTGGAAGAATTACTGTTTTCTGGTGATCATATCTTTCTTTCAGATCTTTCCAGAGTTAAAAGGGTTCTTTCACAGTAAGATATTCATCTTTTAACCCTTGGTCAAGGTGATGGCAAATGAAAATCATTGCCTTTGCTCGATCTTGCATCGAAGCATCACTATTTTCTTTTATAGTTTCACCAAGACCTTTTGCATTTAGATGCATCTCAGCATCCAGTACCCATGATAGGTAATTTTTCCCGGATATATCAAGTCCCACAAATTCAAGATTTGTAAGGATTGACATATTAGTAATATTGAATAAAATATTATAATTATATAAAGAAAGATTACCTATGTAATAGTTGCACCCGAGACTTCGTGCTGATAACGTGTTGTGAATATAATAATAATAATAGTAGTAATATTATTATTAGTAAGATGCAATAGAATAGTAGCTATATTAGCTTAGTGAGAGGAATAGAGGATTGCTATATTTCATATATTGCTTCTGTTGTGTTTTTTTGATACAAGGAGTGAAGGGGGTATTTATACTATCAGGATTAAGAATAAACAAATATATAATTTGCATAGCATGGATAGATGTTGAAGCTAGTCTAGTTGGTTACTCAGCATATAGCTTTGCCTTGTCATGTATTAAGGTACGTGTTCCATTCCCAATAATTATATTTTTGACTTGAGTATTGTGCTCTTCAGGAGCAAGAACATTTCTTCTTGTTTGTGCTCCTGCTCTTTCTTCTTATGTTTGTGCTCTTTCTGAGCAAGACTATGCTTGCTCCTTTAAAGCAAGATCAGACTTGCTCCTTCTAGAGCAAGACCAGGACATCCACATTTTCTAGAGCAAGATCAGACTTGCTCCTTCTAGAGCAAGATCAGTACATCCAAAAGAAGATATTTAAATTTTATTGGAAAAAAACACAAATCGTTATCGTGGTAGCTATTTGCTTAAAAACAAAAAGAAAAATTTGTTTAAGAAGATGATGATTAGTTTGTAATTGAGAAAATTTCAATTTTGGTCATATGACTATAGGGACTTTGTTAATTTCAGCACATGACTTTTAAAGGTGTCAATTTAGTACTTTGACTATGTAATTTTTATCAGTTTTGGTCACTCTGATCAAATTGCCGACCAAATTTCGCCGGAAAATTTTAACAATTAAAATAATGAGACTATTTTAGTCATTTCACATCTCTTTCCTTCTTCTCCGGCGAATTCATCTTTTCCGGCAAATCCGAAGATGAGGTGCGCTGCGATGCTTTCAACATTATCAAAAAA
The DNA here is from genome assembly GCF_001879475.1 of Ipomoea nil. Lineage (NCBI taxonomy): Eukaryota > Viridiplantae > Streptophyta > Magnoliopsida > Solanales > Convolvulaceae > Ipomoea > Ipomoea nil. Next base: position 242,585 of record NW_017617996.1, on the reverse strand, counting down.
GAGAAGTATTTATTCAATATTATCCAAAAAGGAAAGTATTTATTCAACATCAATTTTAGCATATATGTTGATATAGAGAAGTTTTAGAATAAATAGGTATCAACGTAACATCAGTTTTAGCATTTCGCTTTCTTCTTCGAGCAAGCCTTTTTTTGGCCAGAAAAGCTTTCAACCGGAATTTTGACAGGAGGTGCGCTAGACGAGCACAAAGAGAAGTGCAGTTCGGAGATTTCTAGGTCCGCTGATATCTCAAACTCCCCTTATACAAACAGCAAGATGTTTTCAACCGAAATTTTGGCCATCTAAATTCTAATAAATCGCCGGCGACGGCGTGTACGAATGAGTTTAAGTATTCTTTGGAAGGTGTGCTGCTGCGATCGATTCGTTGGAAAAAATGAATTCGCCGGAGAAGAATGAAGAGATGTGAAATGACTAAAATACCCTCATTAGTTTAACTGTTAAAATTTTTCAGCGAAATTTGACCGGCAATTTGACCAGAATGACTAAAATTGATAAAAATTGCATAGTTAAGGTACTAAATTGACACTTTTGAAAGTCAGGTGCTGAAATTAACAAAGCCTTTATAATCATATGACCAAAATTGAAATTTTCTTGTTTGTAATTTATACAAACGATGAGTATGATAAATATATGAGACAGGATTTAATGTGATGAGTAACTTAATGTAAACATGTAATTATTGGTTAAATGAGTCAATCAAACTATTTTTATGAATTTACTTGTTTAATTAGAGCTTTTTAAGTTTGACAACATTATTGTGTTTTTTTTTTTTCTTTTTTTTTTTTTTTGAAATAGTTGGAGAGTTTATTTAACTTTAATTTTTAGAAATAGAAAAAAAAAAAAAAAAGAAGTTACTGCATTATTAAAACAAATTATGAAATTTAATATGGTGGAGGAGAAGCTAGACAGGATTCTTGTGACGAAAAATTGGCTATCTATGTTCGAGGGGGCTACTGCATGCTCTATGGTAAGTCCCTATAGTGATCATTTACCCTTGTTGTTAACCCCGGTTGTTACTGTGCATGCCGGACGGAGGAAGAGGTTTTTGTTTGATAATATGTGGATGCGGGAGGATAAGTGTCGGGAGATAGTTGCGCACGCACGGGATAGAACGGTGGGGTATGATGTGTTAGCACGAATTGAGTGCTGCAGCTGTGATATATGGCGCTGGGGCAAGGTGTATAACAGAGAGTTTGCCCGGAAAATTGAAGTCTGTAAGAGCAGGATGGATTTTTTGAGGAACCGCCGAGAAGAGGATAGCATGGTGGAGTATGGTAATACTGAACGTGAGCTTTTCTATCTGCTAGAGCAGCAACATCAGTATTGGAAGCAACGGGCGAAGGAGCACTGGTATAGAGGGGGTGATGTGAACAGTAAGTTTTTTCATAACTCTGTTAAGACCAGGAAGCGCCGGAACAGGATCACAAAGTTAAAAGATCAACATGGGACTTGGGTGGAAAGGGAGGAACAAGTCAGTCAGGTTATGATAAGTTATTTCTAGGATCTGTTCGCTTCCGACCAGGGGGATATGACAGACGTGCTTGAACATGTAACAGCTAGGATCACCCAGTTGGATAATGAAGCCCTGCTACGTCCGGTTAGTTTGGAGGAGGTGCGAGCGGCAGTCTTTCAGATGCACCCTGACAAGTCCCCTGGGCCTGATGGTTTTGGTCCGGGGTTTTTTCAGCAGTATTGGGACATAGTAGGGGAAGCAGTTACTACTTTCTGTCGTGAGTTCCTTCAGACTGCTACTTTACCGTCCAAGGCCAATGCTACGTACATTGTACTAATACCCAAGAAGGTGAGCCCGGAGACCATGAAGGATTTAAGGCCAATTGCATTGTGCAACGTGGTCTATAAGATTGCTGCCAAAGTTTGTGCTAATAGGCTAAAGCGGCTTCTGGATAAGTTGATTTCACCAACTCAGAGTGTTTTTATCCCGGGTCTATTGATAACAGATAATATAATGATAGCCTATGAAGCCCATCATTATCTGCGAAGGAAAACTCAGGGAAGGATGGGGTGGTTGCCTTGAAGGTGGATATGAGCAAGGCATATGATCAGGTGGAATGGGGCTTCTTGGAGGCCTTGATGGAGAATATGGGGTTTGTGAGACATTGGATAGACATCCTCATGGAGACAGTTCGTTCTGTGCAATACCATATTTTACATGAGCACCAGCAAATAGGGCCTATAGTCCCGGGGCGTGGCATACGGCAAGGCGATCCGTTGTCACCGTATCTCTTCATGTTGGTAATGGAGGGTCTAAGTGTTCTAATAGACAGGCAAATGAGCTCAGGTAATTTGCATGGGATCCGTGTCGCCCGGGGAGCTCCATCAATATCACACCTACTTTTCGCCGACGACTGTTTCCTGTTCTTCCGGGCCAATCCACAGGAGAGTGACTGTATGCGGGGTGTCTTGGATACCTATTCGAGAGCATCAGGTCAGTAGATAAATTTTGATAAGTCCATGGCATGTTTTAGTGCGAATGTGGGTCACACTACCCGAAGCCAGGTGTGTGGAATACTCGGAGTTGCGGAAAGAGACACTACTGGGAAATACCTAGGCCTGCCATCGCTTGTTGGAAGGAGGAAGAGACAGATTTTGGGCTTTTTGAAGGACCGGATATTGGCTAGGGTACGGAGGTCGAGAGGTCCTGTTGAAAAATGTAATCCATGCAATGCCATCTTATGCAATGATGGTATTTCTATTACCCTTGGGCTTGTGAAAGGAGATCGAAACTCTGATGAATGAGTACTGGTGGACGGGGTCTGTAGGGAATGGCAAGGGCCTGAGATGGAGGTCGTGGGGTGGTTTGGCAACTCCGAAATCAGCGGGCGGGATGGGCATTCGGAAATTGCGAGAGATGAATTTAGCACTACTTTAAAAGCAGGCTTGGAGACTAATCACCAAACCAAGCTCCCTAGTAACAAGGGTTTATAAGGCCAAGTACTATGCTAATTGTTCCTATTTTGATGCAGCTCCGGGGAGTAACCCGTCCTTTATTTGGAGGGGGCTCTTGGAGGTACAGCATGTTCTACGAGATGGATGCAGGCGAAGTATTGGGAATGGCAATGACACATCGATAGGGGGGCATGTATGGTTACGAGTGGTAGAAAGGGCTTATGTCCAAACTCCCCTAAGTGAAGCACTTGTTGAAGCCCTGGTGTCAAGTCTCTTTAACGCGCAAGGTACAGGTTGGAATTTGGCTCGCATTTTCCATATTTTTGAGCCGAGGGATGCAAGTTTGATTATGAACATCCCCATTTCCCTGTGTAAACCACAGGACTCGTGGTACTGGTACTCTGACCAGAAAGGAAGATATACGGTCAAGTCGTGTTATAAGCATTTGACTGAAAAGTTGCATGATGAGCGTCCATGGTCCCGTATCTGGAATCTGGACGTGCCACCGGAAGTAAAGCTTTTTTGCTGGCAGTTGGGTTCCTCTTACTTACCTACGAGAGATGCCTTACATACTAAAAACATCCATTGTGCGATGTTATGTCATATGTGCAGAGGAAAACATGAGTTAGCTGGCCATATTTTTGCACAGTGTCCGGAGGCTGTGCGTATCTGGAGCAGTTTAGGCATACCATCGGTTGGAGTTGTCAATGGTAACATCACTGATTGGTTCTTTGGTTTGATTAAAGTCTTGCATGGTGATTATCTTGCTAAGTTTGTCATGGCCTGTTGGGGAATCTGGTGCAGTAGGAATGAGCATGTTTGGCAAGGGGTGGTGTTTGACATGGATGTTATGCTACGCAAGGCTATAACCTTCTGGCAGAATTGGCAGCATGCGAATGTGACACAACATACAGGGAATCCGAGCACTGGGGATGATAGATGGACACGGCCAGCAGTAGGGAGACTAAAGCTCAATACAGATGCTACTCTAAACACAAAAACGAATTCTATGGGTTTGGGGTGGGTGCTGCGTGATCATGATGGAACTTTCATGGCTGCGAAAAATATGAGTTTAACAGGTGTCTACACTGTTAATGGGGCTGAGGCAGTCAGTTTACGTGAAGCTCTGAGCTAGATTAAGGATACTGGAATGGGCAATATTGATGTAGAAATGAACTCCCAGACTGTTTTTTATTCCCTTACATCTTCCTCTTTTAATTCTTCGTTTGGTCTTTTAGTAGAGGATATTAAAGACTTGGCACCGCTCATACACGATGTGCAATTCCGTTTTGTTAAACGATTTGCGAATTGTGCCGCCCACACTGTTGCCATGGAGGCCTTTTCAGAGTCAGGTTGTGAAGAGTGGTTAGATGCCCCTCCAATGTTCCTTGAAAACTGTCTTACACATGATTTAATGAATTAAGTTTTTGGTTTCAAAAAAAAAAATTATATCATTTGAAAGATCGCATCAAGACGATTAAAACAAGCCTAATATTATATATAGATTAATTAAAAATTAAAGTACATAAAACATCATTTTCATAAAATTTATCTGAATACATCCAAAATTAAACAAAGCATACTTAGGCCAGCTAATAATCCCCAAGACCACCCCCATTTCCTCCCAAATTATCAAAATATTGAGTAAATTGACTACTTGATTCAACCCTTGTTTGCTTATTAGCTCTCTTTGCAACAATTTGTAGTTGCTCATTCCTTATAGACTCACGCACCATTGGATCTGTGATAGCATCTAAATTTATGCGTAAGATTTTGTTATCTTCTCGGTGTTCTCTCTTCTCTTCTCTTCTCGACGCTCTATGTTCGCTTCCTGTCGTTCTGCCAACTCTACTTTCTTTGCTTCAGTATGAGCTTTTAACAACTTAACCTCATAATTTTTTTGAAGTATATCTTGATGATTTTCGAACATTTTTTTTATTTGTTCATTTTCTATCTGGATGGATTTTAAAAATTCCTTACTTTCGTCATTGAGTTGTTTCTTCTTTTTCTCCTTATTCCTTCCAGTAGGACGTTTGCTTGCATTGTTGTTTTCATTAACCTAGTCTGCACTTTCAAAGTCGTCATTTAAATCAACACAAAAAGACAATGAGCCTATTGACTTATTTGCTCTATCATGTAGTGATTGTGATCCTTGAAAGTTGATACTTCGCTTTCGGCTACCAAGACTTTGATCTCTACTAGGAGTAGCACTAAATTTCTCGAGATCCTTAAGGATTGGCCATACGTGATCAAATCTAAACCCCTTTTCAAATTAGGCATCTTGTGACATTAAATCTTTTGCTCTATCTAACTGTTATAAATCATAAATATAAGAAAGTAAATAATAAATATGTGCAAATGACTCACAATTTAAGCAATTGACTAATAAAACATGTATAAAGTACTCACAATGTCTTCTTCAGACGCTCCACTTGGGTTCATGTTTTCAATTTAGCGTATGCATCCTCTTAATTTTGAAATAGCTGTCATTATATTTTGCATCCGAGTTTGAAGAGATCTCCAAGATCGATTGTTGACATTATTTGCTGGTAGCATTTGATGGTACTCAATCATAATACGAGACCAAAATTCTTGTTGTGCTTGATTCTTACCATCTTTAGGATCTTGGCTAATATCAAAATACACACGACTTAGAAGTTGATCTTCCTCGATTGAGTATGATTTAGTTCGGGTTATGTGTGAGCTCGACATTTTGCAAAGAGAATGGAGAGGTGTTGCAAAATCAAAGAGGGGGTTTGAGAATCCAAAGAGTGGTGGTTTTACTTTGGCAATCCAAGTGTAGTATTTATAGATGAAAACAATCATGATAAATGTTGTGATAAGATTTCATATCTTTTGTTGGATTCCGTGTTGGAAAGATTTGCATACCATTGAATGGTTAAGATTGTTGAGATTTAATCTAACGGTTGAAAACACTTATGATAAGGTTGTGATAAGATTTCATATCTTTTGTTGGATTCCGTGTTGGAAAGATTTGCATACCAATGAATGGTTAAAATTGTTGAGATTTAATCCAACGGTTGAAAACACTTCTGATAAAAGTTGTGATAAGATTTCATATCTTTTGTTGGATTCCGTGTTGGAAAGATTTGCATACCAATGAATGGTTAAGATTGTTGAGATTTAATCCAACGGTTGAAAACACTTCTGATAAAGTTTGTGATAAGATTTCATATCTTATCATAAATATCCAAGTTATCATTCATCTCTTCACCATATCAATATTCAATTATGAATTCCAACAATGGTAGACGCCCTATACCATTTTCTTCTTCATCCTCACCCTCACCTTATCACAACAATCAGAGGATGATCTTGATCTCAATACTCTAATACAATCACAAGAGCAAGCATTACTAAATGTATATGCTAACAACAACGCTGTCATGACTTACTATATGTTAACTATGGCAAATCAAGCTAGCAACTGAAGGCATGGTGGTTCGGTTCCTGGCCATAGGGTGATTCATCGTGATCATGTAGATGGTGATCGAAGGTTGTGGAATGATTTTTTTCAGAACATCCAAAATATAATGAAACAATGTTCCATACACATTTTCGAATGAGTCGAAATTTGTTTTTACGAATTGCCAACGCCGTTGAAGATCATGACAACTACTCTGTGCAACGAAGAGATAGAATTGGAAGGTTAGGCTTGTCTACTTTACAAAAAGTAACAGTAGCCTTTCGAATTTTGGCTTATGGAGTACCAGCGGATGCAACAGATGAATACATTCAAATTGGAGAATCAACTGCAAAGTTTGAAGAGATTATGCCGAGCAATTGTAGAGGTCTTCGGGGAGAGCTATCTAAGAGCACCTGATGCTAATGACGTTGCTAGGTTGCTTCAAATTGGTGAGAGTCATGGTTTTCCAGAGATGCTTAGGAGTTTAGATTGTATGCACTGGACTTGGAAAAATTGTCCAACAGCTTGGGCAGGAAAATATTCTGGGCGTAGTTGAGAACCAACTATTATTCTTGAGGCTGTAGCTGATTATGATTTATGGATATGGCATGCACATTTTGGTTTGCCAAGGTCAAATAATGACATTAATGTGTTAGAGGCATCTCATTTGTTTGAAAACCTTGCAAATGGTATAGCACATCTAGCTCATTATGTTATTCAAGGAGAACAGTACCATACAAGATATTATTTAGCTGATGGTATATACCCAAAATGGTCAACCTTGGTACAAACTATTCATGAACCTCGAGGGCTAAAGAAAAAGTTATTTGCAACGATGCAATAAGTATGTAGAAAAGATGTCGAACGTGCATTTGTGGTCCTGCAGTCACGATTTGCAATAGTCAAGGGGCCGACACGTTTTTGGGATAAACGTGTATTACATGATATAATGACATCTTGCATCATAATGCACAATATGATAATTGAAGATGAACGTGATGAGCAGGTGGCTATACAACGTTGGAGAGAAGCGCTGGCTATTGAAGTTGATATACGTAGAGCTGAAGCTACTCTATTTCAAGAATTTCTTGCTCAACATAGACAAATAAAAGATAGAGAAGCGCATTATGCACTTCGTAATGCATTGATTGAGCATTTGTGGGAACGATATGGTAATTTTGAAAATTAAATGTAATAGTTAGTTATATGTTACTCCCTTCGTCCCATTTTGTTTGTCTGGTTCGATTAACGAGACTTGACTGAAGCTATTTTTACTTCAATTTTTCATAATATTAAGTTTAATTTTAGTATATAAAATTTATATATTTAGAAACTACATTAAAAGTACTATTAAACATTAAAAAAATTAAATTTAAAAATAATTAAAAATTACTAAAGAAAATAAACAATGAAGAAAGAGTTAATTGACCAATGAATAGTACACAGGACAGGCAAAATGGGACAGAGGGAGCATATTATTGTGGAACAAAAATATTATTTGCATTACAATTAAATTTTATATTAAAAATTTTGAAGTTTTTTTTTTTTTGAAAATAAAAGAATAATTCATTAATCATAAACAGAAATGTTTACAATACAGATCGTTAGAATGACAGTGCATTCTTTACAGTCTGAAATAGAAACAAATTTCCTAGCAATGTTATAGAAAGCTTGGATCGCGGACTGTTTTATAAATTTGAAGCCGAAGTTGTTGGATGAACTAGGTGCTTCTTCACAGATCTGGTCAAACATAGCCAAGCCTGACTCTGATGTGACCATTTTATCAATCCACGCTTATGAGAAGAACTCGCCAAAGAAACGAGAGGGAAACACTCGCCAGAGAGACGAGAGAAAATAAACTATTCAAAGGAACAAAGGAATAACGAAGAACCAAAAAGAAAACAAAATAAATGGAAAAATGATAGAAAACCTGTCAGATCTGGAGAGTCTCTGACTCCTTCTCTGAAAAAACGATCGGAGATAATCTGAGATCTAACGTTTATTCCTAAAACAGTCAGAGGATGTAGTTTACTATTGACATCGCCGACTCAACCCTCCATTAGAGCGTCAGCCGGCAGCCGGAGGAGGATTCGCAGGGGCCTTTACAGATGAAAAGGGGAGAGAAAGCAAATTTTGAAATTTTAATTTATGAGAAAATAAATTATTTTTGTGTAGAAATAAATTTGATGTAGAATTTAGTGCAATGGGTTGGAGTCTTGGAGATGAATAAAATTTGGTGCAAAAATATTCTGAAAATATTCCTTTTGGTGTAAAATTTAGTGGATAATTTGATGTAATGGGTTGGAGATGACCTTACAACTCTTTATTGGGCTTGTCTAATCATATCACCTATAGTTAGTTACACCATTAGACTAAATCCATATATCATAACCATGACAATCTCAAATTTCAAAAATCCCATCTTATTACATGTAACCTAAAAATAATATTTAAATACTAGACAACATTTTCAAAAATAAATAGATTATTTCAGAAAAAGAAAAAAAAAAGAAACTTATATATATAAGTTATATCTCTATTGACAAATATTGTTTTCTAATGTTAAAGAAGCTGCTAATAGCATAAATACTCTGTAAACAAATTTAAGGTAAATCAGTCTTAGATTCAAGGAAAAAGTATCAAATTAGTTCCCTTAGTCGTGTGGATAGTGCAATTGGATCCCTAAGTGAAAAAGCTTCATTCAGACCTGTAAAAAAGTTCAATTTAATCCAAATTGACCTATTTAGCATGTTATTTCTTGACACATGTCTTTTTAAATAATTTTTTTTTTCAAAAGATATTTATTAAAAATTAAGAAAATTAAAAAAGAATTAAAAAAAAAAAAAAAAAAGAGTACAGCACCAGCTATCTTCCCCGGACAGCCGGTAGCAGTCCAAGCCTGATGGCGATGGCCGCCTGGAAGGAGGGCGGTGGCCATGGCCTTAGCCGCCGCCCTCGTTCAAGATCTAGACTACAAGTTTGAGGTCCAGATCTAGAAGACGGACGTCCATTGCCGTCTTAAACAGCCGTCTGTCGGGCCACCAGCTGTTTGAGACAGCAATGGCCGTCCGTCTTCCAGATTTGGACCTCAAACTTAAGGTCCAGATTTGGAACGAGGGCGCGACAACGGCCATGGCCGCCGCCCTTGTTCCAAACTAGCCATCCGTCTTTCAGATCAGGACCTCAAACTTAAGGTCTAGATCTGGAACGAGGGCGCGACAACGGCCATGGCCGCCGCCCTTGTTCCAAACAACCATCGTCGTCTTGCTTGGACAGCACCAACAAGGACAACCGGTGCTGTACCTTTTTTTGTTAATTTTTTTTAAAATTTTTTTTAAAGTAATTTTTTTTTAATTTTCTTAATTTTTAATAAATATTTAATAAATCTATTTTGAACAAAAATTAAAAATTATTTAAAAAGACACATGTCAAATTTTTAAAGAAATAACTTGCTAAATAGATCAACTTAGCCTTAATTAAACTTTTTTACAGGTTTAAGGAATTTGTATGAAACTTTTTACTCTTAGGGTGTGTTTGGAAAACTTGGAAAATGAGTTCTGGAAATCATTTTCCAAGTTTCCATTGTTTGGATGTGCCTGGAAAATCAAGTCAACGGAAATCTTTTTCTGTTGACTTTGAAAAATAGGCTTGTTTTGAAGGAAAATGACTTCCCCTTTTTTTGGGGGGAAGTAATTTTCCAACTTTTACACTAACATCACACCATCACGGCACCACCAACATCATCAACACCATACCACCACCACCTCACTATCACCATCACCACCACTACTGCCGCCGCCACCACCAATATACCACCGCCACCACACCACCACCATCACACCACCACCACTACCACCACCAACACAATACCACCGCAACCACTACCACCACCACCGCTGCCACCATACTATCACAACCATCGTCGCCGCCACCGCCACCACCACCACCATACCACCGCTACCACACCACCACCATCACACCACCACCACTACCACCACCGTCACCGCCGCCACCACCACCACCACCACTACCACCACCGTCGCCGCCACCACCACCACTGCCACCACCACCATACCACCACCGTCGCAGCCGCAACCACTACCATACCACCGCCGCCGCAACCACCACCATCACACCACCGCCGCCGCCACCACCACCACCATATCACTGCAACCACCGTCACTGCCACCACCACCACCACCACCACCACCATGCCACCGCCACCACCACCACCACCACCATGCCACCGCCAACACACCATCACCACCATCACCATACCACACCATCACCACCACCACCGTCATACCGCCACCAATTATTATTATTATTATTATTATTATTAAACAAATAACACCACTACCATTACACCACCACCACCACTATAATATAATATTATATTAGAGTTAATACCATCTGTGGTCCTCCGAGTATAGTGATTTTGCCACGTTTAGTCCTAAACTTTTAAATTGACCATTGGTGGTCCTTCGACTTTCAAATTTAACCATTCGTGGTCCAAGTTAACCATCCATGGTCCTTCAAGTTTTGAACTTTAACCAGTTATGATCCTCTTGAAAGGACCATGGTTGGTTAAAATTTAATAGTTGAAGGACCATAAGTGGTTAACTTGGACCACAAATGGTTAAATTTGAATGTCGAAAGACCATAGATGGTCAATTTGAAAATTTAGGACTAAACGTGGCAAAACCATTATACTCGAAGGACCTCATATGGTATTAACTCTATTATATTATTATATATTATTATACATGTTGTAATATTCTAAATAAAATAATTAAAATGTTTAATTATACAATTCCACTCATTTTCTAGAAAATGAACAAAACACACAAAAATAATTTTCCAAAATGCAACCAAACACGGGAAATGAAAATGTTTTCCGAAAAATGACTCATTTTCTAGAAAACATTTTCCAGAAATCATTTTCCTGCTTTCCAAACGGACCCTTAAGGAACCCAATTGCACTATCCACTTGACTTAGAGGGCAAATTTGACCCATTTTCCTAAATTCAATCCTTATTCTATAAATGTATATTAAATAAGTTATATCTTTATTGAAAAATATTGTTTTTCAATGTTAAAGAAGCTGCTAAAAGCATAAATACTAGGTAAACAACTTTAGGTAAAGCAGTCTTAGATTCAATCCCTTATTCTACAAATGTATATGTTATTCAAACAACTTCAAAAAATGTTAAAAGACATAGATTACTTAAGAAACTAAACTAGACAAACCTACAGAGATCATGACTAATGAGACAAGCTCTCACCTAAAAATTCTTTTTGATTCGGTAAAATCCCAAAACCCTCTCTCCACTGCCCCCCTAAGGCCCTAATCTCATGTAACAAATTTAACCAAACTCCTATTTTGACCAATGACCGACAACACTATATCAAAAGGCAAAGAACAATTTATAAACTCCAGTGCAGAGGCAACAGAACTTCACAAAGAGCAGCTCCTAAGCATGTATTAAATATTAAAGAATAAAACTTAAATTATAGACATCACATATAAATCAAATCACATTCCATTTAGTAGCCAAAAACAGTTGTCCAAACTGAAAATATAAGTAAAAATAACTTGATCAAAACATAGACTTGATTATCCCACACAACCAATGGTTTCCAACTAGTAATCATTACGTCAAAACAACTTAACAAGGCATCAAAAGGTATTCAAGACCCTTCATAGTACTTTGATAGATAAAGCCATCACCGCAATCTCCTAGCCTCTCTCTCAGACTCGAGGAGGGTGAGGACATCACCCTCTCTGACTGGTCCCTTCACATTCCTCATAATAAACCTGTTTTGGTCATCAATAAACTTTACCCTGACTTGAGTTACCTGTCCTCTGGATCCAGTGCGACCCATAACCTTCACCACAATTGCATGCTTGATTTGAGATTCCATTCTGCATACTCAATTGATTCTTATGTTATATGTCTATAAATCAAACTTAATATAAACATAACATTATCATAAAACACATACTCTGTAAGATATTACAGAAAAGACCCACAGTTCATTACTCCGTAAAAGAAAAAAAAAAAAGTCAAACAAAGTAACACAATAAATTCCTCACCATGACCATTGGCAATCAATTCTATCCTACTTCCTACTCTATAATAAAGCAGAATACTTTTGGTAATTAAAAAGAAATAGTTTTCCGGCTCAAACAAAATGACGTGATTTTTGGCATTAATATGATTGAAATTTTTTAATTTCTTTGGCAGCCAAGTATTTAGAAAGTTGTTCTATTTTCAAGGTTCATTTTTCAATGATATTTCTACTACAGAAAAGTAACCATTTCCATTTTGTTTGTTTGCAACGTTAACATTTTCCAATACGTTGTTTAGTTTAACAAGTTATTCAAAAAAGTAAAAATACTTAAAATATTGATTACAAAGTACATTTTGAATTTGAATTCTGATGTGCTATAGTCTATAAATACTACATATTCTAAGATAAAAACCCACACAACATTCATAATTTCATACCAGAAAAAATCCTCTCAAAAATATTAGAATGCCTGGAATGTTCATTTTAAACAATGAGCCCTCTAATTTCCAAAAAATAGCAATGAAGCTACAAATAGAAAAAGCAAATGGAATACCTGCATACAGAGGTAACAAAGTTTGTATCTGTTCATTTTATGTGTTTGTGTGTGTTTAATGGTCCACTAGATTAAAAGAAATAATAATAATAAAGCATTTTAGAATCCTTTACATTAAAGCTCTTGAAAATAATTTATCAAAATGAGCATTTGCAAGTATAAACTATAAAGTGAAAAAAATTGTGTGCTACAATATCAACAAGAATGTGGTCAAGTCATTAAACTGAAGATAATTTGTACATATCTGAATGAAAGATAAATATTTTCAATTTAGTTTTCTATGGAATTCTATTGCACAATTTAGCAAAACAACAAGTTCTAGGGATTTGGAGAGGGAAAAAATGTCTATAAATGCACATTAACACTTTGACAAACTCACATTCTCAGAGAAGCAGATGTTTGGCATTAAAAACACAAGGGGTGATTAATCATTACTTTCCTTTTTATTATACTTAGTATATGGACACATATAATATACACAAAGAACTGCTAAAAACCCTTTACTAAGGATTCTGATTGTCATCAACACCCGAAATTATCAAGAACAAAGTATGATCTTAATAGCAATACAACTCAAATCCAAGTAAATTTGTATGTACATTTTACAAAATATACATTTACTAGATTTATTTCAATTAGCTTTATATCATAAAAATTAGCTTTATTTTCCAATTTAAGGAATTGAAATTGTTTACATTGAACAAAGCAACAGAATAACAGTTATAATAGTACTTGTAAATGCATCCCTTTATTAAGGTTCAGGATTCATATTATGACACTATAAATCCAAGTTGTTATTCACATTAATATATTTGACCTATGAATGTCAACAATTATAGGCACCTAAATGAATCCATATATGTAACAGTTACCCATTATGAGTGTTATTCTTAATTTGCTCCCTTTAGCTATAATTTCAGGTAATACACTGATATTTCAGAAAATATAAACTCTTTGAACACAAAAAAAAAAATAATAATAATAATAATAAATAAAAAAAAATAAAAAAAAAATTCCTATCAGTCAAGAATCAAAAGCAAAATTTCAATCCATAGAGCAATACATCTGCCACCCAAAAGTACAAAACAAACAGGTAAAACAGAAAGAAATTTGATAAATAATAGCAAATTAGAGCTGACAATTTAGGCTATCTGCTATATTCTGTCTCTCCCTTCTTCACCCTCCATTTGGCTTCCATGCACCCCATTAAAAAAAAAAAAAAAAAAAAAAAAAAGGCCTAAACTGCTAAATTAAATTTTCTGGAAAAAATGACACTAATTTTTAAAAACATTCCCAAATTTCTCCAAAAGAGAAATATTAAAGCGAAAATTAAAAAATATTAAAAACAAATATTAATATTAAAGCAAAAGTTCGGCAAGATTCGGCTAAACCCAAAATATTTATATCAAAATATAAAAAGAGATTCAGTAACTCAGTAAGAACACAAATAAATACGTATATAATGGAAAATTTTCCTAAAAATGTAAAAAATTAAATTTTCTGGAAAATAAAACTCTTAAAGCACAGGTTAATACCTTACTGCTTACCTACCGGATTTTCAGCGGCCCGGATCTATGTTGTACGCTTTGCAGACGATGACCCTGAGAGGTGACCGGTGAATGGTGAGATTGTGAGAGGGCGGCAAGCGGAGGCCGGAGACAGAGATGGTGAGTCCGTGAACTTAGCTTCCTTTTAATACCTATATATTTCTTCTTCGTATGCTTTCTTCCCTGAAACAGACGACTGTTTGCTATTTAGGTCAAATTGAGACTTTCAGGCCCATCTCGAAAGTAATAAATGATACTCACAGCCCAGAATGCAACCTAGGCTGTGGACCGCGGTCCGGACTTAAAGAAATGCTATAGCGCAAATTATGCTGTACAATTGTGTACACCATGGGCAAATTATGCTATGCGCACATGCGCATCTTGCAAGGTGCGCACGTCTTTAAAACAGAGTTATTTTACCCGGAAAACGATGATGTTCTAACTAAAAAAAAAAAAAAATTGTTTGAAAGGCCGTTAACGGCGTTAACAACGTATTCGTTATGAAATTATGAATGTACAGTTATGACATTATGAATGTATAGTTATAGAATTATGAATGTACAATTATGGAATTATGAACATAGAGCTTCGAAAATTATGAATGTACAGTATGGAATTATGAATATACAGTATGAAATTATGAATGTACAGTTGTGAAATTATGAACACAGAACTCTGACATTATGAACTTGCAATTATGAACATAGAGCTTCGAAAATTATGAATTTACAGTTATTGAATTATGAATGTACAGTTACGGAATTATGAATGTACAGTTATGGAATTATGAATGTACAGTTATGAAATTATGAACACAGAGATGTGAATCTTGCAAGGTGCGCACGTCTTTAAAACAGCGTCATTTTACCCGGAAAACGATGATGTTCTAACTAAAAAAAAAAATTGTTTGAAAGGCCGTTAACGGCGTGAACAACGTATTCGTTATGAAATTATGAATGTACAGTTATGACATTATGAATGTATAGTTATAGAATTATGAATGTACAGTTATGGAATTATGAACTTACAATTATGAACATAGAGCTTCGAAAATTATGAATGTACAGTATGGAATTATGAATATACAGTATGAAATTATGAATGTACAGTTATGGAATTATGAATGTACAGTTGTGAAATTATGAACACAGAACTCTGACATTATGAACTTGCAATTATGAACATAGAGCTTCGAAAATTATGAATTTACAGTTATTGAATTATGAATGTACAGTTACGGAATTATGAATGTACAGTTATGGAATTATGAATGTACAGTTATGAAATTATGAACACAGAGATGTGAATCTTGCAAGGTGCGCACGTCTTTAAAACAGCGTCATTTTACCCGGAAAACGATGATGTTCTAACTAAAAAAAAAAATTGTTTGAAAGGCCGTTAACGGCGTGAACAACGTATTCGTTATGAAATTATGAATGTACAGTTATGACATTATGAATGTATAGTTATAGAATTATGAATGTACAGTTATGGAATTATGAACTTACAATTATGAACATAGAGCTTCGAAAATTATGAATGTACAGTATGGAATTATGAATATACAGTATGAAATTATGAATGTACAGTTATGGAATTATGAATGTACAGTTGTGAAATTATGAACACAGAACTCTGACATTATGAACTTGCAATTATGAACATAGAGCTTCGAAAATTATGAATTTACAGTTATTGAATTATGAATGTACAGTTACGGAATTATGAATGTACAGTTATGGAATTATGAATGTACAGTTATGAAATTATGAACACAGAGATGTGAATATATGCTCCTATAACGAAGCGGTCTGAAATTTAAAAAAAAAAAAAAAAAAAAAGGAAGATAACGGTGCCACTGACGGCATCGTTACCGTGCCCATGATGCACGCTGGGCACGAGTCCACAGCATAACGATTGGCTATAGCGCAAATTATGTTGTACAATTGTGTACACCATGCATGGTGCGCACGGTTGCAAAACGACACCGTTTATTGTGATGGAGTAACGGTGTCATTAGTTGCACCGTTTAACTCCACCAATAAATTTTATTATTATTATTATTATTATTATTATTATTATTATTTTATTTTACAAAATCTCTAATCGACGTGTAATTATGAATATATAGTTATACAAGTTTGAATATATAGTTATGAAGTTATGGATATATAGTTAATTAGTTATGAAGTTATGAATATATAGTTTTGAAATTATGGATATATAGTTTTCAAATTATGGATATGTAGTTATGTAATTATGGATCTCTATGAACAAGCACTTTAAGAATTCTGAATATGGAGTTATGTAATTATGAGTGTCTAGTTGTGAAATTATGAATATATGGATATGAAATTATAAATGTGTAGTTATTATTTCTGAATGTAATGTTGTCAAATTATGAATATATAGTTATGTAATTCTGGATATATAGTTATGTAATTGTGGATATATATGTATGAAATTATGGATATATCCTACTATTTGAATACGAAAGGGAATCGTCTAACGCCGTTAACGAAAATATGAACGAGATTCTTTTTTTTTTTTTTTTTTAAATGAAACGACGTCGTTTTGCAACCATGTGCACCATGCATGGTGCACACGGTTGCACAGCATAACGATTGCCGCTACAGTTAACAGAGTCCGTATTCTTTATGTGTTAATTACCAAATGAAACTACATTGTATCTTAACTAACACGGTCTCACGTATTATATTTTTATTATCAAATGAAACTGCAATTGAATTGAAATGAAACTGTAAAGGTTGTGTTGAAATGAAACTGCAGTGTATACAAAATGAAACTGAATAAAAATTTCACAATGCAGTGGCCGGGCCCTTGTGGCTCAGCTACGTGTCGTTTCGGGCCAGGTGTCACGGGCCCTTGTGGCTCGGTACCTCGGGGCCGTCTCGACGCACGTTTTGGCTTTTCGTTGAATTTGGATTAGAAATGAGCATGTTATGATGGATTTAGTGATGATTTTGCTACACAGTATGTGTTTAGAAGTTCACTGTGAAAGAGAAATGTCTTGCCTTGTTGCCTGATGTTATTTTTGTGTTGAGTAGAGAAGCATGATCACTTTGAAAATATTACTTATTAGAAATGCATGATTAGAATGTGTTGTTTGATCAATGGGAGTTGGAGTATATTTTGATGATGGAATTATATAGAATTTGTTATGTTGCAAGCCTAGCATGAGATTGTATTCTTGAGAATTTTATGATTTATATACATGGATTCGGAGTATGTTGTAGAGTATTTTTGCATCTCAAGTATATTATGTTTTAAAAAGTGCATAAGTGGCCAATGTGAGCCTATGTATTATTTTCGAAATCCATAAGCATGTGGTATATCATTATTTGATGCATTGAGAAGTTGTTGAGTTATGGCATGCATAAGTTTGGTGCATTAGAGATATATTTATATATTATCTATATCGGTGAGGTTTTGGAGGACCCCATTTGGACTATGTCCTCTCGGATGATTTTATGGACATTGCGGTCCCAGTATATGTAACGCGGTGTATTCCCACGTTACGAGGTTGGAAACTGCCCGCCAGGCATGGAATCTTGGTTAGCGGGTGTGCACGCTAATAGTTCGATACCTGATTCCACAGAGTTTGAGCATAGAACCAAGAGAGTGGTTCGGTGGACGAGCAGAGTATTAGGTCAGCTAGACGTCGTGCCCAGATAGGTTCATTCACACTATGGTGAAGTTCCTACCTCGTACATTTATAAAGAAAGAGTGAGTCATTGCGACTCTAAGAAAGTAAGAAGCGAGTCATTGCGACTCTAAGGAACGAAAGAAAGAAAGCAAGTCATTTGTGACTCAATGAAACCTTCACATAAAGTATTCTATTTTACAAACTAGTGTATGAGTATATTTATAGTATTGCACGAGATTGCATTAGAGTACATTTATAGTATTGCACAAGATTGCATTTGAGTTTAGTATTGCACGAGATTGCATTTGAGTAGAGTATTGCATGAGATTGCATAATGAGAATGATGAATCAAGATTGTATGTCGAGTATGATTGCTTTAGTTACATTTTTAGATCTTGTATATCCAGTTTGCATGATGAGAACTTGAAAGCATGACGATAGTTTTTGTATTGTTTAATAGTATGAATTGCTTGTAAGCATGAGTTCGTTACGATGAGATCGTTGTGATACTTATGTGTTGGAATCTTTATGTTGTTAAGTCATTTGTATTGAAGCATGTCTGTTGATATTATAGGTTGCAAGCATATAGAAAGTCTGTGATGTATCTACAGTTGTTTGTGTGTTGAGATTGTTTGACTTAGTATGCGAACAAATGTTTTTTCCAAAGTATATTCTATAATACTTTACAGGGTTGAGTGTGGTTATACTTAGCTTCGTGCTAACGGGTGTTTTCCTATTTGTCTATGTGTTGTTTGTAAAACCCCTTTCAGGTGGGCCCAGCGTTGAGAAGTGATCGAGTTAGACTAGTCTAGTAGTTATAGATGTCTAAACTCTTATTACTTTTATTATGATCTTATTGGTCAGATTTATAGACTTATGTTGTTGATGATGTTTGATGATATAGACTTCGGGGTGTCTTTTTCCCCCTTATGACTTTCGGTTAAGTTTATGGATGTTAGTATTTTATCTTTATTTCTAGTTCTACCCTTATCCTGTGCAATCACCACGAAGTGGTGGTTGTGGCGGTGACATTCCCACTAGTTTTCTTATTAAGTCGTTTATTCGCTGCTTATTTTATGTTAATTGTGGTTTAGAATTGTAATTAAGATTTAGAAAAAGTGTGGTGTTACAATAAACACTACCGTTGCCAAGTTCGTCTCTCTCAGTGTTTCTTTCTGCTCGTGCCTCTGCATCTATTTGGCACAATCGTCTAGGTCATCCTCATCAATGTGTCCTTAGTCGTATTCTTTAATCTTGTTCGGTTAGTGGGTTTAGTAATATTATTCGTTGTAATAGCAGTCTTTGTAATGCGTGTCAATTAGGCAAGTCTGCCCGCTTTCCCTTGCCACGTGTAATGTCTTCTAGTTCGAATGTTGTTGAGTTAATATACACAGACATTTGGGGTCCAAATCTTATATTATCTACGAATGGTTATCGTTACTTTGTAATCTTTGTAGATGATTATTCTCGTTACACGTGGTTCTTTCCCATGAAATTAAAGTATGATCTTTATGTCATATTTGATAAGTTTCTTATTCTTGTTGTAAGGTCCTTTAATTGCAAAATAAAATCCATTCAACCTGATTTAGGTGCGAAATACAAAACACTGCATGCTTCCTTTGTCCAATTAGGAATTCAAAACATAGCCAATCCTGTGCATATACACATGAACAGAATAACCGTGTTGAACGCAAACACAGACATATTGTTGAAACTGGTCTAGCCCTCTTAGCTCACGCCTCTATTCCTTTAAAATTCTGGGATTTTGCTTTCGAGACCGCTGTCTATTTAATTAACAGAATGCCATCTTCTGTGTTAAATAACTCCAGTCCTCTTCTCATACTGCATAAATCCCATCCCTCTTATTCCTTTCTCCGTGTCTTTGGTTGTCTGTGTTATCCTCACTTGAGACCGACAATCATCACTAAATGTCATACAGATCCTCCCCTTGTGTCTTCCTATGATATCCTGATTCCTTTAGGGGGTATAGGTGCATGGACTTACAGACTAATAAGATTTACACATGCAGGCATGTCCGATTTAATGAAGAAGTATTTCCTTTTGCTGCTAAATCTTCTTTGCAAGCCACCTCTATTACTCAAATTGCTCCCTAGTAAGAATCCACTCTTCACCATGACGTCACTGTCGCTGCCTCGAATTCCGTGCAACCAGATCCGCCGCCCGAGCCTACATTGCCATCCGAGTCCGTGCAGCTTGCGTCATCCTCGGGCTACCCGGGTGGTAGGTCCACGAGGCCGACTGTCCGCACTCACTCCATGGCGACTTGCAGTAAGTCTTAGGCTCCTTCTATGGCTCTAGCAGCTCAGGTTTGTCCTAAGGAACCTACGTGTTACGCTCAAGCTGCTAAGTATCCTGAGTGGCGTGAGGCTATGGATCAAGAATTGAATGCTCTCCTCCATAATCAAAGTTGGTCCCTAGTCCCATCTACCACATGTATGAAATGTCATTGGTTGTAAATGGGTGTTTCGCACGAAAAGGAAGGCTGATGGTACTATTGAGAGGAATAAAGCTAGATTTGTAGCAAAGGGCTCTTTAATTAGGTTCCAGGTCATGATTTTTTCGATACATTCAGTCCAGTGGTGAAACCCACAACTGTAAGGCTTTTATTATCTTTAGCTTTATCATCTGGATGGGTTATCAGGCAACTAGATATTCATAATGCATTTTTAAATGACAATTAGGCTGAAACTGTTTATATGCTAGTTTTTCAAATCACGTCTGCTTATTAAAACGTTCATTGTATGGATTGAAACAAGCTCATATAGATTGGTTTAATCATTTACACACATTTTTAATATCAATTGGATTTCAAGCATCGAAGACAGATGTTTCTCTATTCTATTATTCACAGGATTCTGCACTGGTTTATCTATTGGTTTATGTGGATGATATTCTTGTAATGGGAAGTGATTAGGCTCTAGTGACTCATTTATTGTTAAAATTGTAAGCCACTTTCAAAATTAGAGACTTGGTGAACCAATTTTTTTTTTTTTTGGCATTAGAACTATTAAATGTGATGATGGAATTCTACTGTCTCAACAGCAATTTATGAATGATATTTTGAAACGTGCTGGGATGGCAGAAAACTGTTCCCTTTAGTGCAGACTTATATGATGATCCTACGTAGTACAAAAGCCTAGCTAGATGATGGACAATTTTAAATGTCCTCGCAAGTACACGAGTCACTGTAGTAAAAGCGTGCAAAGGCAATGGTCAATCCCACAGGGAATTATACGATGCAATTTAACAACTAAACTTAGAAATAATTGACTTGATAATTTAAAGCTTTAGAATAAAACGCCAAAGATAATGATCAATTTAAATGGAAAATAATTGAATCAAAGCTCAAGTAAGTTAACGGAGAAATTAGCTAAAGCCGGAATATCAAATAACAATTATGATAGAAAAGGTCTAGGAACATGAATCTAATACCACTATTAAATATTTAAATTTGTACCTTAGTCTAATACTACTATTCAATAAAATATCAACCCTTAAAAGAAAATAAAATGAAGCTTAAATATATTAAATCAAATAACATAGAGCGTAGCATTTGACAGATACTCAAAGGCTTTAATGTAATAGAGTTTAGAATTTGGCACTTTGCTCTAGGCTCCACGTGCAGCACTTACAATTTGGATCGGAATTGAATAATTAAACCAAAGAATTGCTATGAAATGATGAAAAGGAAAGCCAAAAACCAGGAAGAAAGTCTGCCACGTTTTGCTGCTGCCTCCAAGATTCTTCGCCGACCAGAATTGAGAAGAAGCTGCCGCCTCCGATTCTGCACCGCCACGGGAATGGGTCCGGGGCAAAAAAACTGATTAATGCCTTCTTTGATTTTGCGGCATTTATATTGCTTGAACTCCAATAATTTTTCCATGTTCTGCGCTCCTCCTAAGCTTTGCATCGTTTGCGATAGCCGAAGAAGGCTCTGCGTCGTTTGTGATCTTCTTTCTCGTTCATTGGTTGTTGACTGACTTTGTTGAATGAGTTTCGACCAAAGTGTGAAAATAACTATTTTCTTTAATTAAATAAAACACATCTAAAAGCATAAGCAAATTAGAACCCAATAAAATCCTACCATTATTAAAACTCTATACTGACCAAGTATAACTATACTACTACTATTATTAGTTTTATTATAAAAATTATTACAAAAATATAAAGTAAATAAAAATGCAATAATTTAATAAAATAAGATAAAAATATAACTAATTAATAAGAATTACTAAATCAAACATTATGAAATAAAATATAAAAATTGCACTTATCACTAGAGCACTGCAATACCTTACCATCACACGGCCTGATCTATCCTTTGCAGTTAATCAGCTTTGTCAGCACATGCATGCCCCCACCACATAACGCTGGGAGCAGCGCGCTGAAACGTGTCCATAGGTATGTTAAGGGAGTTGGTTTTGGGTTGTGTATACGTAAATCAATGTCAAAGGAGATTCATGCTTTTTATGATTCTGATAGGGTCGGTTGCCTTGAAGATCGTAAGTCCACGAGTGGTTTTGCAGTCTTTTTAGGGACTAATCTTATATCTTGGATCTGTAAGAAGCAAAAAACTATTGCTAGATCTTCCATTGAGGCAGAATACAAGGCTCTAACAGATGTTTGTGCTGAGATATTGTGGATTATTTCATTGCTACACGAGATAAAGGTGTCAGGTATCTCTGTTCCAAAGCTATGGTGTGACAATCTAGGTGCTATCCATATGTGTGCTAATTCAATTTTTCATGCACACATTAAACACGTGGAAATTGATTATCATTTTGTACGAGATAGAGTCGTTTCTAGAGATATTCAAGTCAATTTCATCTCAACCAAGGATCAACTTGCAGATATATTCACGAAAGCTTTACCTGGTCCTAGATTTTCTTTTCTTAGAGACAAGCTACAGGTTACTAGTATACCCTGTGCTTAATACCCTGTGCTTAGGGATGACAATGGGCCCGCCCCCGCCCCCGCAATCCCACCCCTCTCCCCATACCCGCACCCGCACCCGCGCGGGTAATGAAATTCCTTCCCATACCCGCCCCCGTGGGGATTTTGCGGGTGCGTGGAATACCCATGGGGATTTTACATGCAACCTTAGTCTCATTAATAATATGAAACTTACATCTAATAAAAATTTTATTACTACAATTTATAATATTAATGCATCAAAGTCTTCACCAAATAACTACCAACTAAAGTAGAGACTAGAGATAAGATCTAACAAATTAAATAAATAACATAATACTTTGATATTGACATTGAACATAAATATAATAACACAATACATATATATATATATATATATATATATATATATATATATATATATATATATATATATATATACTTTTGGACTAATCTTTGGACTAATCTCATCAGTACATTTAAAATGATCAAAGATTAAAAACAAGGAAAAAAAAAAAGAGAAAACACAATGGAAAAAAAAAAGAGAAAAAACAATGGTATTTTTATAATTATTACAGTGCATTTGAAAACATTTAATAGTGATTTTAGCAGTTCATCAGGTTCATCAATGATTGAGAATTTTAGTAAAAATAAAATGTGATCAATTTTATAATCATTACAAACATTCAAGTTTGCAATATTTATAAAAAAGAACCCACCTTTTTCTATTGTTATCTAGCAACCTTCAACAATTGATCTATTCATAGAGATTAATAGATCAACCATTACTTTTTACATGAGAACATGCCTAAGAGAGAATGAGACCAGATCAGGTGAGAACCACATGCCTAAGAGAGAATGAGAACTTATCATAGCCGTCTATCTGTTAAGATCTAATGGATCATCAACACTTTTTTTTTAAAAAAAAAATATGGTAGTATTTTTGTAAATAATTTAAACTTTGAAATGTAAGTAAATTGTGTTAAAAGTGCAAGTAACAATTTCATAAAATACACCAAAATGTAAATAAAATGTATTAAAATTACAATAATATAATATACACCGAACAACAATATTAAGTGCACATATCTGTCGTGATAAATATATTTGGTTACATATCAAATCTATTAAATTACATATGAGAAATTTCTTGGTATCATCATATCAAATCTATTAAATTTTTTAATATATTGTTTTTAAATACTATCAACTTTATTACAATGTAGTATAGATTATATTTATGCTGCTTGACTATAAGATCTTTGCCAAAGCTATTAATGGAATGAAGATATATTAATCTAAGGGGGCGTTTGGTTCAGGTCATCTTTGATTACCTAGGTAATCTGAGTCTGGTAATGTTATATTATCTTGTTTGGTTCAAGTTATGAGATTACCTGGTAATGATATATTACCTGAAAGCTGATGTGGCGGTAATGTTTCAAGGTAATGTGATTACCTCCATTTTTTTTTAGGTAATCTTAGATTACCTTGAATTATTCCAACTTTGCCCTTGTTAACTACTCCCTGTCCTTATAATAATAATAATAATAATAAAATATACATGTTTATATATTTTTTTTTTTGAATGCTACTAGCTCTATTACATTGTAGTATCTGTTCATATATTTTCTCAACCTACTGAAACACAACGAGCTAATAACGCCTCCATTGAGGCTCGAACTTACAACCTTCCAAATGGAAGTCCAACCCGGATACCATTAGACCACATAGTCCTGGTACATGTTTATATTTATATATTCAGTTTTTTAATATTTGAACATTGATATACATTCAGACATATAAATAAATAAAATAAAATAAATACACACACACACACACACACACACATATATATTACTGAGGACATTATTGTAAATTGATTCATATAACCTAAAATATAACCCTTAACCAAACACAGTAATATTATATTCCACAATCCAAACCAAACACATAAGGTAATCTTATATTTCGATAATCTTACATTACCTTCCTGGAGGTAATCCTATTACCTGGGATAATCTAAGATTCCGTGAACCAAACGCCCCCTAGTGGTTAAGATTGATTTGTTATTGGATTCCGATTCACATGGTAATAGTTTAGTTTAGATCGAATCACAATCTAAAATGAAAGAAACAGACAAAAAAAAGTTGTTAATATATATATATATATATATATATATATATATATATATATATATATATAAATGCGGGGGTGGGTGCGGGGCGGGGATACCTCTCTCCGCGCACCCGCCCCATACCCGCGCGGGTTTAAAACTTTTCCCCATACGCGCACCCATTACCCAAATTATGCGGGTATTTTATTACCCATTAGGGCGGAGATGCGGGTAGAATTGCCATCCCTACTTATGCTTGAGGGAGAGAATTAGTAGTGGCGGAGCCACAAGGCCCTCCTCCCCCACTCCAACCATTTTTTTAAATTAGTATTGTCGTTTTTTTTTTTGGGCCCCCCTCATTAAATATTTGTTATTTTGCCCCCTTCCAAGCAAGCTTCTAGAATAACTTTGTAGATTGCTAATTTACTATCTAGTTAATTTTTTAATTTGTAAATGAAATACATTGCAGTTGTGTTTATTATAATAATAAATTGTCATTTTGTTATCAAAATTTTTAAATTTCTGCTACTTTAATCTTTGTCTTTTTAATTTGCAAATGAAATACATTGCAATTGTGTTTATTATAATAATAAATTGTTATTTTATTGCCAAAATTTTTAAATTTTTACTACTTTAACCTTTGTCTTTTTTTAATTTTCAAATGAAATACATTGCAATTGTGTTTATTATAATAATAAATTGTCATTTTGCTACCAAAATTTTAAAATTTCTACTACTTTAATCTTTGTCTATTTATTCTTTTTTTTTTTCCCCAGTTTTAGTTAATTCAATTGATTTGTCAAAAAAAAAAAAAATTAACACTGTGAACATCTGAAGCTTGAGTTGAAATGAAAAAAACACAAATAATTGATCAATTGTGTTTATTCTAATAATAAATTGTCATTTTACTATCAAAATCTTTAAATTTCTACTACTTTAACCTTTGTCTTTTTTTTTTCTTTTTTTTTTTTTAATTTGCAAATGAAATACATTGTAATTGTGTTTATTATAATAATAAATTGTCATTTTGCTACCAAAATCTTTAAATTTATACTACTTTAATCTTTGTCTATTTATTTTTTTTTTTTTCAGTTTTAGTTAATTCAATTGATTTGTCAAAAAAAAAAAAAAAATTAACATTGTGAACATCGAAAGTTTGAGTTGAAATAAAAAGACACAAAGAATTGATCTTTTCTTAAAAAGAAAGAATTCTGAAATTCAACATCTCAAGTAAATTCATTTACCAGTATTGAACCATTGAATTCTGAAAGACATCTCAAATTTTAGTAGATTTGTAATATAATGATGTATTTTGAAAGATGTTAAATAAATATTAATATGTTTTATTATTCTCTCTTCAAATTGTGGTTGGTCCCCCACACCTCCCAAATCCCGACTCCGCCCCTGAATATTAGAACTCTATGTATTTAAGTCAGTTTATAACTTTTTATCCCAATCATCCTGTGATTCTTTTTTGTATATATTCTCATTATCTGTACTCATTGTAATCAATATAATCACATTCCTTACAATTGATACCGTTCTCATCGAATCATTTATTTAACTCATACATTTACATAATATTGCATAACAAATATTCACATGGTTCCATCTCAAGTTAGTGATGGCGAGGAGTTAACGGAAGGTGAGTGTAAAATTATGAACTTGTATGGTCACATGGAGTGAATCTAATAATTTCGACTTATTGTCATTTTTAGTTATTTTTGAATAAATTTTGCTTTTGGTCCCTGAATATTATACATGAATCACATTTGGTTATCAACTATTATTTTTTTATTTAAATGCATGACTATGTAATTTGTATCACTTTTGATCCTGTCGTCTAATTTTCTGACTAACTATTGTTGGAAGTGCTCCATCCGAAAGAAGCACCGCATTTGTTTCTTCTAGAAGGAGCATTTCTGGAAGGAGTACTACATTTGCTTCTTCCAGAAGGAGCATTTTTGGAAAGAGCACTACACTTGCTTCTTTTGGAAGGAGCACTCCTAACAATAGTTGATCAAAAAATTAGGTGGTAGGACCAAATGTGATACAAATTACATAGTCATGCACATAACTAGAAAATTGTAATAGCCAATTGTAGACACAGAAAAATTGAACCCGATAAATAGATCAATAAAATTGTTATTGGGCCGACGTCGAGATTGGTGATTAGGCCGATTTAATTAATTGGATCATAGAAGTCAATTTAATTTAATTTAATTAGCCCAATTAGAATTTGATTTGGGCTATTGAATTAATTAATTAATTGGCTCAAATCCATTTCATATTTGAATTTCAATTATAATTATAATTTAAATATAATATTAATTTTATTATATTTGAATTAGATAATTATAATTTAATTTGAATTTGAATTAGATTATACAATAATTAACCTGGACTTGATATTGGGCAAGGTTCATTTTCCTAATTAATTAATTAGTTAACAATAAAAGGAGAGTTGGTTAAGGAATTTTGGTTAAGCTTCTAGTATAAATAGAGCCTTCATTTCATTCCAAAACACACTTGAAAGCTTGAAGAACTTGAAGGAGTTGAGAGCATTTGAAGAGCTTGAAGGCATTGAAGAACGCTTGAAGATTTGAAGGCATTTTTGTTGATTTTGCAGGCAATTTGAATCCATTGCAGGTACTTGGAGCTTTGCAGAATTGATTGTCTCGAAGATCTTGAAGTCTTTTGAGGGGCATTTGAGGATCTTAAAGCAGCTTGAATCCATTGCATGTGTTTTGAAACTTTGCAGGGTTGATTGCTTCTAAATTCTTGACGCTCGTTGTTGGAAGTCACGCCACTTAGATCCCGGAAGCTACGTCACTTAAATCCCGGAGGCACGCGCCACTTAAATCCCAGAAGCTACGCTATTTGAATCCCGGAGGCACTTCCATAGATAACGTCAGTGAAGAATCAGAGGACTAGACAGAGATTTTGTACCTGCATTGAACTATACACACGCTGTAAACAGATTTTGTGAATATATACAAAGTTTACTTTTTTTATGTTTATGATCAAATGTGATTCATGTATAATAGTTAGAGGATCAAAAGTTAAATTTATTCATTATTTTTTAAAAAAAAATCAAATAATCTGATACCACTTGAAATATATTTATTCTCTTAAGAATTAATTCTATTTTTGGTCCTAAATTTATAAATAACAATCTACTTTTATTTTTTTTGTTCGGAACATCTCCTTTGGTCTTAGATTTATATGTGATAATTCACTTTTAACACATGCAACGAATCCTGACCTGACCTCTACCCTCAATCATCGGCAGAAACTGCTGAGAATTTGCAGATATGGTTTACCCAATTCAAAACTTCGGATGTAAAATCAACTTTAGATTAATATATGCTCATAAGGCAACAACTGTAAGTATTATCAACCCAACCTGCAAGATGAGAATGCAGAGTATGAAATATGACGACAATCGCATTAAAATTGTTTCTGGAAAGAATAATGAGTAAATACCCAAAATGGTCCCTCGACTACAGCTAAATTCACAAATTGGTCCTCAACTTTCAATTTCACCCAATTAAGTTCTTAAGTTTGCAATTTTGACACGATTTGGTCCTCCATCTAATTGACCGTTTGTTGACCGTGATCGGCGATCTCCAGAAGAACCTTCAGCTCTAGTCGGAGCACGTGGAGGCCTCCAGGATGACGTTGCACCGGTTCGGAAACATGTCGTCTTCTTCGCTCTGGTACGAATTCAACTACATTGAATCCAAAGGGAGGATGAAGAAGGTGACCGGGTTTGGTAGATTGCTTTCGATAGTGAATTCAAATGTAACAGTGCGGTCTGGAAATGCAACCGGAACCTTAAAAAACCGGCAATGGACCATGAAATTACATATATATCCTCAAAAATCACAGTCAACAAACGGTCAAATAGACAGAGGACCAAATTGTGTTAAAATTACAAAGTTAAGGACTTAATTGAGTGAAATTGAAAGTTAAGGACCAATTTGTGAATTTAGCTATAGTCGAGGGACCATTTTGGGTATTTACTCAAGAATAATTAGGTTGTGTTTGATTTGAATATAGGAATCGAAATCGGAATGGGTATCAAATACTTGATAATAGCAATAGGTTTTGGTGAAAGTATTTAACATGTTTGGTAGTAGGGTAGAATGAGAATGGTTACTAATAGTATTGCTTCAGAATGAACAAGAAAATGAAACCCTTATTTTATTTGGGTACGAGTTTTTCAATTGATGGGGTATTCAAAACCCATAGTAGTGTTCAAAAAACCTATCAACCAAACAACAACAATCACTTTCATAACCAAGTGAATTCCTATAGGCAAAACCCACCAACCAAACACCCTTAGGTGACGTTCAGGTTATATTACATAACCAAGTGAATGTGACATTCCCGAGCTTACATTCCTATGTTTGGTTCATATTCTCTGAGGGAATATAACATTCCCTCCACATAGGATTTTGAAGGGAGTGTGATTCCCTTCATTTTGGTAGGTAATGTAAGATAACCTTGGATATTTATAAATTGTCATTTTAATTCTAATTATTTAAAAATATATTATTATTATTATTATTATTATTATTATTATTATTATATATAATTATTTTTGTAATTATATTATATATTTTTTATTACATTATGTTAGCAAATAAAATAATTTTGTTTCTCCGGTTCAAGATTTTAGTTAATGTTTTAAAATCATGTAATTATATATGATGCCGATATCTTATTTATTTAATTTAATTTTAAAATTTATTAAAATATATGAGAATATGTTAAAGATACTATATATATATATATATATATATATATATATATATATATATATATATATATATATAAAGATAACCCTAAACCAAACATGATTATATTACATAACTCAATTTTAACCAAACACAAGAATCTAACATTCTCAGTAATATAACATTTTCAGCAATCTAACATTCCCTAAGGTAATCTAACATTCCGTGAACCAAACGGCCCCTTCAGTTCTATGTAACATACTACAATAATGACATGCAGATAAACGAACAGTAGAGCAAGATCAACAGCATCATATGATCTTCAACCAATTTAATATTTAATATATCAATATATATGAAAAATACTTCACCAGCTTTTATAAAACTGAGGCCAATTCAAAATGTGGAGCCTGTGAACAGATCATGGAACCAGAATTCAAAACAAAGACAGGATTAAAGAAAATGCCATCATGGGCACGATTAATATTTGGACTGCTAAATAGAGATTTTAAGATTATAGATAATCGATAATTAGATACATCTGGTATCATAACGCATTTTAATCAGTGTGCCCAAACTATTTATCCCAAAAGGAAAAGCCACATTCTTTTGTAACCACTCTATTCTCAGGATGTAGGAAGAAATCCCTTTCCCTACCCATTTTTTTGGGTTTTATACTGACTTTATTTTTTTCTGGGCTGCTAAAAGTTCCTATATTCTCAATTAAAGTTGTCATCATTGGACCTGCTGCTTGCTTACCAGCAATCCAAGCCTGAAGCATCTCTTCAATCTTTGGTTCTGGTAATAAATCTTTTTCTTTCATCTCCAAATAGTATTTGTGCGCATCCTCTAGCTTTCCATTCAAAAAGAGTCCATGTATTAGCACAATGTATGAGCTTCGGTCAGGATCAAGCCCATTCTGAATCATATCAGCCCACAACTTGAAGACGAGATCAAGTTGTTGCCAACGACAAAACTTTCTAATTAGCATTCTGTAAGTTTCATGCGTTGGATGACAGCCCATCACATTCATGTTATGGAGAAGTTCAAAAACTTCTTCGGCGGTTCTCAGGATGCGGAAGAAAGCATGGTAAGTTCGTACAGTCGGAGTTATACCTCGTTGTGTCATCTCACTAAAAATCCCTTTGGCTTCATTTAATAGACGACGCTTACAAATGGGCATGATTATTGAGTTGTAAGTAACAACATCAGGAGAGATACCCTTCTCTTCCATCGTCTTCATTACATTCTGAGCTTCTTTCATTAGCCTTTCCTTTGCAAGGGCATGAATGACTGCATTGTATACCTTCCTATCAGGTGCTATACCATACTCTTTCATCTGGTCAAAAAGCCTGAGTACAGCATTGAGATTAGTGGATTTTGAATAGCTAGACATTATGCTAGAATATGAGTAAACATCACGTGGAACCCCCATCTCCTTCATCAGCCTCCAGATTCTCTTTCCTTCATGCAAGTCACCAACAACATTACACCATCCATTAAGAATAACATTGAAACTCTTGGTATTCAAAGGAAAAACTTGTTTGTTACTGAACATCAAGGATTCAGCAGCTTTTACATTCTTGTACCTACAAAGTGCAGACAGGAGCTTCTGGAATTCTTCTATTCCTATCTCAAAGTTAAACCGCCTATGTGCATGGAATGTACTGATGGCTTTTCCAACATCATGTGCAGCACAATATTTCCTTATCATAATTAAGAGTGTCTTTGGAGTGACAAATGATGGTCCATTCCTCCCACCCCTCATCTCATCAATCAAAGCCCAAGCAGTGTCAAACTTCCTCATTTTCCCAAGTATAGCAATCATGGAGTGAAACTCACGCACAGTATGGGCATAACCTGACTGTTTGCCAGCCCAAAGAAAAAATGTGAACGCCAATTCCCAGTCATTACGTACCCTGGAAAGAACATCTGATACTAGCTCAGGCAAGATCTTCACATGACATTGCTCAAGCTGTCGATTCACTTGAGATACACTAGCCCCCGGAACTAGCAAAATACCCATTATTGTTTCAAGACTTTCATTGGGATAAACCTGGCTTCCATGGACTACAGGATTGCCATTGTCTTCATCACTATCACTACAATATTCATAATCAGTATCACCATTTTTACTATCCAAAGAAGGGTTATCCAACTGCTCATTGCTCGAGGAAGTATAAGAGGATGAAATACTTCCAAAAGTAGGGAAACCCAACCTGAAAGACCATGTAGAAAGATCATCAAGCATTGACCGAAACTTGGGAGCTATGAAATGATTAGTGGAGTATATAGGTAGAACCATTTGGTTTAATCAATAAGATGAGCATATACATATCAGACTAAAAGTACATTTGTATATTCATGTCAAGCTGTCAACAAAATCACCCCAACTAAGTTCTAAAGCCAGTGAGTTTGACAACTTATTCAAAATGAAGGTGCAACAATCATTTTTAGTTGTCACAAGATTAATATGCATTGTTTATTGCTGGAATGGAGAATATATTCTTTGGTAAACATATATCAAAAGAATGCACCCAAAAAAATGTTTGACTTCTCAGATGTTGCAACACCCTCAACTAACCTTGTATTCAAAAACGTAACCATCATCAAAAGTTGTGGAAACCATCATTCAGCGAAAACTGCTACATTATGACAAGTTTCTCAGGCTGCTAAGAAGGTAATTAAAAGAGAGGTGAGCTTCCATACTCACCCTTCAACGTCTGAGCTCACTGGCACATTACTTCACTCAACCCTCCATCCATCTATTAGAAAAGGAAAGCACTTGTTTAATAAATTTAAGTGTACATTACAATCAGTATCTTATGATAATCCTACTCCATATTGCATTATACCCATAGTCAATAATGGTGCATCTATGGACTAAATAGTTTAACTAAAAATACAGAAAAAAAAAAAAATGAAGACACTAAATCTTACATTTTTTTCCAGTGCAACAAATTTATAGATCCTTGAAAATAGCATAAGTTTCTGAAATCTTAAATAGTTAAGCAGTTTTGGGCACGTATGCGAATCCATAAAAGCTTCCACTTTTATAGATGAAAATGCAAAATTAAGTTTATAAACAAAAGAAAGAGATATAGTTTAGGAATAATTTCATTCAGAAAATTAAA
The DNA here is from genome assembly GCF_001879475.1 of Ipomoea nil. NCBI lineage: Eukaryota > Viridiplantae > Streptophyta > Magnoliopsida > Solanales > Convolvulaceae > Ipomoea > Ipomoea nil. The sequence continues at coordinate 209,467 of NW_017617996.1, read as the reverse complement.
CAATCATATAGAAATATTACCTCAAAATAGGAGAGGGTTTTGAATTGTCTCGCCACATGAAGAATCTGGTAGCCCGGATGTTGTCCCTGCAGAGACTAAGCGCCTCACAGTGAGTGCGCTGGTGAGTCAGAATTTCGTTATCATCATTGTTGAGACTCTTCTCCTTGAAGATGTGCCTATCAAGAAGCTCCTCCACAGTGTCTCGCCTGTTGTGCAAGAAGAGGGGTGACCCGTATTTGACCATATGGAGCTTCCTGATAAGATGGATAGCCAAGGCTTGAGATTTTTGGACATTTCTGGCCATGGTTTCTCAGGTATCACCGTTGAGCCGTTGTGGCAGCAAAATCTTGAAATCAACTAATCAAATAATCCCCAAAAAGCAAATAATATAGGAGATAAGAATTCGCCGCTAAAGCACTTTTCAATGACAGCTTTGTTGCTGGTATTCATCTATGGTGGCCTGGGAGGTTCTTTGCAATAGATTGAGGGGTAGAGATTGAGTGCTCCAATTCTTCACTGGAAGCTTTGTCACGAAAAATTTAACAAACTTCATAAATTTTGTCCGCCTAGTAATACATTTTTCAACAAAAAATTCTCAATTCCTTCTGCTTGTCTAGCCCTGATAAAAGACATGAATTACTGAAAAGAGAGAAGAATAAGATAAAACAAAGATAATATGCAGCAATAAGGAGGAAATTTCAGCTGAAAAACAATAGTTATGGACCTTTTCCAATAATGGAAGATCAACTATTGCTTCTAGGATTTTAAAATAGTCTTTATGCATTTAAGGGAAAAGATTCCAAACAGAAAAATATTAGAAGGAAATAGCTCCACTTCTTATGTAATAAATAAACATTTTTTGCTCTATATTTGGCTGATAGACAATCAATTGTGCAACTTTCAAAGAGAGCAAAAGTTATTGAGGATACCTAAGACACGTTGGATTGTAAAATGCATATTTAAGCAAATGGAGTTTATGCTGAAAATCTCAAGAATATAAATGTAAGATTAAAGATGCATTTGGATTTGAAGAATTCAAGTGAGCAGGTGTTAAATAAAATTTCGCACCCTGATGAACAGAGCAGGTGTTAAATAAAATTTGAACACATTAAAATTTCAAATATTAATGAAAAATTAAAGCAATGGCAGTTTCGGCAAAAACTCTACAATACCCCATATTCAGTTAAAGGTTTCCATAAGTAAACTTTCTTATGGAACTGCATCCAAATTAGATGATTTTGTCGCCCTAATGCTATCATTATATGAAAGTATATCCAGTTTTATTATGCTCTTCCTATCACCAAATTTAATATTATCACTAAATCCAAACACCTTATCAGTTGATTTGAGGGAAGAAAAGGCACTAATAGAATGCCCAAGGTGATCAACTCAGCACACTGCACACAAACACAACAATAATAGCAAAAGATTTCAATGGCTACACAATCTCATTTTGATAATTCCACCAAACACTACGATATCAATTAAATAATTAAAGAAAATAATTAAAATAATCCACCAAACACTATGATAACAGTTAAAGAAAATAATGAAAATAATGAAATTAGGATCAAGAATAATTTCTTAATTTCATTAAATTAGGTCAAGAATAATGAAATTAAAGAAACTATGGATCAAGAAATACCTAGGTGCTTCGTCGTTGGCAGGGCAGGCTTCGATGTCGGCTGGGGAGGACGGCGGCAAGGGAGGACTTCTGCTTCAGCTTCTGGTAGTTTCGTCGACGGCAGGGGCAGAGTCACAGGGGAGGCTTCGTCATCGGCAGGGGAGGACCACTGCTTGCTTCTGGTTGTCGTCGACGGCAGAACTGCAGACGACGGCGCCGGCAGGGGAGATGGTGGTGGCAGGGGAGGACTGGAGACGACGGCGTTGGCTTCAGATTCGTCGAAGGTAAGGGAGTCGACTTTGGAGGAGAGCTGCCCGGCTGCGGCGTCGACTTTGGAGGAGAGATGTGGCGTTTATGGCAGGTTGGAAGACTAGGGCTTTTAAGTCAATTTAAGATTTAAAATTTTAGTTTTTTTTTGGTACATCAGAAGCCCTCATACGAGAGCGGTTATCTAATTTTCAGGTTTGGCGTGCTCTTAGTGTCAGCATAGAGCAGGCCATGTAAGTTATCCGGAGCATTATTGAGTATGACCGTTTCCCAACTAGTAAATTGACTCATGTTTGCAAGCCAACTTGCGCATTTGTTGCCCTCCTAATTTATATAGGAGACCCAAAGCTTGTTGAACCTGCGAGCCAAATTCAAGTAGTCTTTGATAAGCGATCCAATCGGACCATTCGGAGTGCCGCCCTTGTTCATGGTGGCCACCACCGCCGAATCCATCTCTGCCCAAAGATTATCCACCCATTCTCTTAAATAAAGCCGTAGTCCCTCCCTTAGGCCCCACAGCTCGCCTGAGAAACTATTAGTCAAACCAACTTTCGTCACAAAACCCTTTACTCATCTCCTAGCTTCATCCCTAATGATCCCACCAGCACTGACCATCCCACTAGAGCTTTTCATGGCGCCATTAGTGTTTAGCTTACTCCATCTCGGTTCAGGTGACATCCAAGAGATCCATCTCCAGCTCCCTTGGGCCACCGCTTTATGCTTCACCAGCAAACTATGTGCTTTCAAAGCGCAATTGCGCACCACATAGACAACTTGGCGTAGACCAATATTACTTGCGTTAAAATTAAATCCATTTCGAGCTTTCCAAATCTCCTAGAGAGAGTAGACAAACATGGAACCCCACGAGTTGTCGTTGGCCATCATCTGATTGCTAACACAGTTGTTTGTGATCCAATCTTCAATAGAAGTGAATCTGTGCCCTACAATACCTCTCTCCGGCGATGCTAGAATCTAGACTTCAGCAGCAAAGGGACAATCGCGGAAAAGATGCGTCGTAGTTTCCACCTCATCACCGCACCGAGGGCAGGTGTTGTCTTCCGTCAGCCTTTTTCTCCATCTTTCTTCATTCGTCAGAAGTTTATTGTTACACAGGAGACAGAGGAACGTCTTCACCTTTTCAACACATTTGATCTTCCAAAGCCAACTCCAATCAGTGTCGCTCCCGTCATTACCTACAATTAAAGAGAAGGCCGAAGAGACAAAAAAACGTACAAGAAGAGTTGTCCGGCCAATAACGAGTGTCTGGTGTCTCCACTTCGACCGGAATAGGTATGGCGCAGATATTATTCACAATGTTCTCCGGTAGAAAATTAAGTAGGGAGTCGAAGTCCCAACAGCGGTTGGAATCGATGAAGCTATTAACTTTGATATTATAAAATTCCTGGATGTCAATGTCCAACTCAAGCCCAAAGGGGTTTATCAGTCACCCACCAATCTGACCAAAAATTGAGAGATTCCCCATTACATACTGTAACACCCCGAAATTTTAAAACTTTTGAGACTTATATAATAAAGGTAAATTCTCATTAAATCCCAAAACATAACATAAGAGTACGGGGTGCTATGCCACACCTGAGCTAGAGAACTCAGGCGCACAGGCTAACTAACTAATATCCTCAATAATGTAAATACATAAGCATGGCACGTAGGCCGAAAGGGAAACTATCTACTCTACGCTCCGAATCTCTAGCGCGCTGCAGTGTCTACTCATCTGTGCCTGAAAGCCAAATATATCTGTTCAGCGAAAGATGCTGGTAACCCACTCCAACGCGTTGAAATACATTATAGATAGATATATATAGATATACGAAAACCATTTTGAAGCAGGAAGATACATACTTAAGAGACACTAGTTTTAAAACAAAGAATAGACTCGCCAGATAGGGATAAGCACATTGAATAGTTATAATCAAGCATATAAAGATACTAGCATATATCCTATGGTCACAGATTCACTTCATCCCATTCATATCATCATTCAATTCGCATCTCATCACACAAGCATACTTTGGTGGCGCCACAGAACCAATCGCATGCCCATACATGAGGGTCAGCGCATATAGCTCTGACACGGCCCCGCAGCACCCTGCCTCGTATCGCAATACGAAGGGGTCGATCGCAACCGACCGATGAACCGCAGCTCATCATAATGTTTGATCGCAACCAAACAGTGGACTGCAGCCCAAGAGTGATCATCTGACCGCAGCCAGGAATATGAACCGCAGCTCATGTAAAACGTTTGATCGCAACCAAACGGTGGACCGCAGCCCAAAAGTGATCATCTGACCGCAGCCAGGAATATGAACCGCAGCTCATGTAAAACGTTTGATCTCAACCAAACGGTGGACCGCAGCCCGAGGGTGTAATTCTGACCGCAGCCAGCTTCTGAACCGCTGCTCAGGAATAACCAATTTGATCGCAACCAAATTGGGGTATCATGCACACATAACTCATAGCAAGCACATGCAACCCACATTAACACATCAGGAAAGGGGAGAAAACGTATAATGAAACCTATGTGTGGTCATTCACATACTAGGAATAATCCTAAGGGGTTCATACTTCCTTTACCTAGGCCAGCGGGATACCAATTCAACTAGCATGCGATATATAAGACTTATTTATCATACGAACGGTACCCGAAACATCAAACTAGACTTAGGCACGATAAACGGAGTCCGTTGGGACACCACGAGGGTCGGGGAAACATCAAACGGGGAAGCCGAAGTCCCAAGTTGGGCAAATTCCAGAGGGTAGCCGGTGGGTGGAGGACCACCCGCCGGCTGCCCACCAGCGACAAGTCTCCGGGCAGCGGGTGCCCGACGGGCAGTCGACTGCCTGCCGGCGACGTCCTTCTCGGGCAGCGGGTCCCCCTACTCCCACCTACCCCCCACTGACTCTTTATCAAAATAAACGCCCCGGGATCCGTTGTGGAACCCGAAACCATGCTTAGACACTTTTAAACGCAAATTGATGACACCACGTAGACAATTAACGGATCAAAAGCAAGAATCATATAGCACATATCCTATCATGACTTCTAAACATAATTAACACCCGAACATGCGAAATCCCACCCAATTATATCAAGAATAACACAATACGAAATCCCCAATTTTTACCTAGGGCTCTAATCATATTCAAATCATCAAAATCATGGTTCATCTTTTAACATCAAGAAACATCAAGATTCATCAAGAACATCACATAATCATCAAGAGCCTCTTATCATCATCAAGATCATCAAGATCACACATAAAATCATCTCACAATCATCAATATCATATCATCAATATCATAAACGATTCATCAAGACACAAGTGTAGAGAGGAGGCCAAAGAAGATAATTATAGCAAGGAAAATAGGTTTTGTTGAGACATGGGTTACCTCTTAGCCTTAATTAATTTCCTTGGCTATGAAGGGTCTTTCTTTAAGATTCCTTCTTTCTTGATTTCTCCTAGGGGGATTCTTGGAACTTCTTGTGTGGTGAGAGATTATTGTGGTGTAGGTTCTAGGTGCCTCCTATGCCCCCTATTTATATAATTAAGAGTCCCTAATTGGGGCTAGTTCTATTCCTTCTAGGACTAGGGGATTGGGTTTAGGGATAAGGGTCCATGGACTATGGTGGGCTTTTTCCTAATTAATTATTGGAATTTAGTCATTTCTTTTGGGTAAATGATTAAATGATTAATTGGTTTTAGGGGTCGTAACACGGGGTGTTACACTCTCCCCACCCCCCCCTTACTAGAGGCTTCGTTCCCGAAGCCGGTGCGTTAACCCATTCTTTCACCCCTGGACATTCCGTACTTTGGCCTCCTGGTTAGGAACGTGGCTCCACGTGTTGTCCTTGCTTGTGTAGACTGGATTTCTGGTGACGTGGTGATTGGAAAGTTCGGGTCTACCTTGGTTTCCTGCTCCTGAACTGGATGCCCCGCGAGTGCCCAGGATGGTCTCGATTGCTGCCACCCTCTGATCTAAAGCGCGTGTCGCGTGGATTAGGGACGAGAACCCTTCGTCTATGATTTGGTTTTGCCGGGTGAGCAGTGCGTGCTAATCCCTATGTTGTGCGGAGCTGAGCATCTGATGCGCTCATTGACAGATTCTTCGTTTTGTCCCCTTGGGTTTCCTCCTGATCGTGGGAGTGCTGGTGGGTTAGGCTCGTTATCCTCTTCCTGTTCCTCACTTCCCTCTAATCCCCCACAATCTTGCATTGCTCGTTTAAGCTTTTTGTTGGAGATGTCCAATCGGTCAACCAATTCCCTTCGCTCTTCCTCGGGTTTAAGGCAAATCTCCTCGAGGGTGATATACTGTCCCCCTTCGGTGTAGTAGATATCGTTGCGGCGGAGGTTCTGGGCATTGAAAACCATACCGTTTGCGGGCTTGACCTCAGTGTGACTCAGGTCTACCCCTTTCTTCTCCATGATCCAACTCAGGATCATTCCGTAAGGTAGACTAAGCCAGTTGCTAGACTTGCAAAACTCCATGTGTTTTAGCATAAGGGCCGGTAGGTTGAACTTGATTTTGTGTTTTAGAAGGTAAGAAAAAGCACACTCCAAACTCCCTACGTCCTTGCTCTTGTTATTTGTGGGCAATAGGCTATCAGTTACAACCATGACTAGTATCTTTTGTTCCGCGGTTAGCCATTTCCTGTTCGGCCGAGTGGCCGAGGTGAAACCTGCTTCTTTTCCAAGTAGGTACCCGAGGTAGTCCTTGTACCCCAGATTTTGGGTACCAATCCACCCCTTTCGGTGGTAGTCTGACACACCTGTGGTGGTCAGTCTCAAAAGTTTGGCTAAGCGGCCTTCGAAAAGTATGATTTCCTTGCCTCGGACCTTAGCGGTGATTTCCAATTTATCACCTCGTTTGACAACCACCAAGTGATGATAGAACTTCTTCACCAATTCGGGGTATGTATCCCCTTTAATGGTGAGATATGTATCCAAGAGCCCTTGGAAGTTAAGCATGTCGACCAACTCCGGAGAGAATTGGTTGGGTTCGAGAGCTTTACCTCCGATCACGGTGCAGTCGGCGTTGCTCCACTCTGGGGTGCGGGTTCCGAGGGGCTTTTTCGGCATTTTGGGTTTTTGTCTAGGTGGCGAACTTCCGGTGTACTTCCGGTGAGGGTTCCGGCGAGCTTCCGGCGACGCGGTTCTCTCGATGGCAAAGGGGCGGCGGCGTGGCTTGGTTCTGGTGGCAGCTCAGCGAGGTGGCGGTGGCCTTGGGTGGAGTCGGGTAGCGGCGGTGTGTGTGGCAGCGGGGTGCGTCCGGTCGAGCGACGGGCGGTGGCGGCATCGCGGGCTGCTTCCGGGCGGCGACGGCGGCGTGAGGTGGGGCGTCGCCTGGGTGGCCGTTGGCGACCTGGTTGGTGACGGCGACTGGCAGGGTGGTTGTTTGGGGTGTTGGGTGGTGTTGGGTCGGCGGGGAGGTGAGAGGGAGAGGGAGAGTGAGAAAGAGGGAGTGTGGAAGAAGAAGAAGGGTTTTTGATTTGGGGATTTTGTGGGTTTTAGGGTTTTGTAGGGGTTTAAGAAGGGAGTGTCCCCTTAAGGTTTTACGAAACACTCATGGCTTAGTGGTTAGGAGCTTGGACTTTCAAATAGGAGGTTTAGAGTTTAATTCCCCTTGATGACATTAGATTTCCTTGTCTTTTTCCTTCTTCTGTCTTCTAGTGGTAGAAGACTTGGTTTGGTCCCCTTTTGTTGTCGACGTGCATAAGCTAGTCTTTTTCCCTTATGCTAAAATTAATTTCGATTTGGCTCTTTATTTATAATAATTCCGAAGTAGCTAATCCAAGTAAGTAATTCTACCATGAGGGTGGTTACAAGAGATTTGCCAGTTATCCTAAACAGAATTCATCTTCTTGGTTTTCTTCTGGGGGGTTCGCGTAGTCCTCGTCCCCTGGAGCCATGTTTCCTTCCTCGTGGTTGTTTTCGTTCTCGAGTTCGGCCTGGGTGCGGCTTATGACGAACACCTTTTCGGGGGCACCGTAGTTTCCTTGATGATTCGTGCCCCTGTGTTGGCCCATGGTGGTGGGGCGTGATTTCTGGGGTTGAGTGCATTGGAAGGCCTTGTGCCCTTCTTCCCCGCAGTTGAAGCATTGCCAGGGGTTGCCCATGCAATCCTTGCCTTTATGGCTTTTGTTGCTGATGTACGGGAAAGAGATGGTAAGTAACGGGTGTAAATTGTCGTTCCGCAGGGGATTGGGACTATGGCACGTACTTGAGTGACAACTAAAATTCTAGGCACCAAAGTATTGGAACCCACAAGAATCCAAGCAAATTCAAATTCATGGTTGGGTAAAGTTAATAATTAAAGGCTAAAAATCTAGTTAAGACAATGCAATTTAAACACAAGTAAACACAATGATAAAAGATGGGCTCAAATTAGGGGATGTTGCCTTCTAGATGCTTTAACAACTTAGGGATTAGGGGAGAACATCAACCAAGGGAACACAAGGGCAAAGCACATAAAAATCCTAGCTTAAAGCCATTTTCATAAGCTAATAAACAAGGATTAGAGCAAGGATTGCCCCACTTTCATGGTGTATCAAATCCTAGCTCTTAAAGCACATAAGCTTTTAGGCCCCTAATTCTTCCCTATTTTCATAGAAAGAAAATGGGTTTAGAGAAAGGAGAGGCTTAAATTCTTCCCCCAACTTTCATTGTGGAGAAAAACTATCCAAAAGCAAGTTAATAAGAGTTACGTACCAAATATTAACAAGATTCAACATAAATCCTTCACAAACAAATGAACCCTAGGTTAGATATCTTCCCCCTTATGCAATAATCACCTATTTAGCATCTAGGTTGGCAATATCACCCTAATCCGAGCCCAAAAACGGACTACTCACACGTCATAAGCATAAATAACAACAAAGCACAAGAAAATATCATAAACATTGCACAAGAGCTTTAAAAGAAGAGTAAGAAGCTTCTCTATTGAAGATGAAGAAATTGTGGTTGAATCCCACTCCAATCTGCGTTTACAAGCTTGCCAGATGAGTTAGAGATGTAATACTAGACTAGTCTAAGCTAAGGAAGTCTAAGGAAATGAAGAGAAATGAGTTCTAGCTATCTAGGGTTCTAACTTACTCCAAAAATCCAAGAAAATCGCATAAATATTTTACAGAGCACAGAGGTACTGCCTTAGGGATGGCCATCTCTGAGGCAGTACGATTTAATCTTGGTTCACTGGAAAGGGCGTACGGGCATACGTATGGGCGTACGCCACCTGCTTCTTTTTTGAGATCTTGGATGGGCCGACGGATGGGCGTACGCAAGGGGGTACGAGGCTGCTGAAAATTCTTAAATGCATTCCAAACTCTTTGATTGATCTCTTGGTCCCAAAATTGCTCGTATCTTCCCACAAATCATTGAATTCCTCACTTGTTGTGAATGATTGTACCATGAAATAAAACCAACATAACTTAGTCACAATTCACACAAGTTTTTAGGATATTCACAAATAAAAAGGTTTCAAGAAGGGGTAAAAATATAGACAAAAATGCACTTATCAGTTGCATTTTGGGCAAGGGAAGCTCCTTGTGTTAGTTTCGTTGTTTCCTAGGGGTGGTCTTTGGCCAACTGGATTGCTTGGCCTCGTGTTGGCGTCGTTCCTCGTTCTTTTCATAGGTGGTGCTCCACCTCCTATGTTCCGTTTTTGAATCTGTTCCTGAACCCCAGGTTGTAGCAATTGGATCCGATAGAGATTTGCGGCACTGGAGTAAGCCTCGTTGAGGGTCCGGGGTCTGCTTACTATTAGTGCTTTTCGGGCTTCGAAGTCGAGACCCGCTACAAACCTCTCTATTTTGGTTGCCTCAGTGGGGACTAGTTCTGGTGCGAAGCATGCTAGCTCGAGGAACCGTTTATGGTATTCCGTGACGGTAGTCGTTCCTTGTTTCAAGTGGAGGAACTCTTCGTGCATGGATGCTTTGACGTGTGTTGGATAGAATCGTTCTCGTAGTCGTGTTTTGAGGTTTTCCCAGTCGAACCCTGGTTCCTGTCTATAAGTGGGCCCCTCGTGGATCCACCAAAGGTCTGCCTCGTGTCCGAAATAGAATGAGGCTATCTCTACACGACGTTCCTCTGGGCATTCTACCAACCCTAGAGTCTTGTCTAAGGTCCGGATCCATTCCTCGAGGATTACGGGATCTTCTTCTCCTAAGAACGTGGGTGGTCGATGATTTGAAACTTGTCGGGCGACTTCCGAGTTCGCGTTTGATGGAGGTGGTGGGGGTCTGTTGTTGCGGAGAGCTACGTCGCTTAGTGTCTGGGCGACTTGTGTTAGTTGCTGTAGGGTTTGAGTCAAGGGATCATGTGTGGTGGGTTCCGGAGTCCTTGATTGTCTTCGGTTCGGTGCCAGGCTGCTGTTTTACTGGGCCAATGTTTATAGTAATGTCGAGTTAGAGTTTTGTACCCTTACCTTGGTGCGATAAGCGGAGGGGAAGTTCTTTTTAATTTAAACAAGAGTGAGGGGTAATATGGGTATGCTCACAATCTCACCACGCGTCTTAAGTCTCCTGAGTGATATGTACTTAAATACTTCGAGTTTAAGCCTATTGTCCTAAGGTCCTGGTCTTAAGAGTCTTATTCTAGGGTCAAACTTAGGCTCTGATACCAACTGTAACACCCCGGAATTTTAAAACTTTTGAGACTTATATAATAAAGGTAAATTCTCATTAAATCCCAAAACATAACATAAGAGTACGAGGTGCTATGCCACACCTGAGCTAGAGAACTCAGGCGCACAGGCTAACTAACTAATATCCTCAATAATGTTAATACATAAGCATGGCACGCAGGCCGAAAGGGAAACTATCTACTCTACGCTCCGAATCTCTAGCGCGCTCCAGTGTCTACTCATCTGTGCCCGAAAGCCAAATATATCTGTTCAGCGAGAGATGCTGGTAACCCACTCCAACGCGTTGAAATACATTATAGATAGATATATATAGATATACGAAAACCATTTTGAAGCAAGAAGATATATACTTAAGTGACACTAGTTTTAAAACCAAGAATAGACTCGACAGATAGGGATAAGCACATTCAATAGTTATAATCAAGCATATAAAGATACTAGCATATATCCTATGGTCACAGATTCACTTCATCCCATTCAAATCATCATTCAATTCGCATCTCATCACATAAGCATACTTTGGTGGCGCCACAGGACCAATCGCATGCACATACATGAGGGTCAGCGCATATAGCTCTGACACGGCCCCGCAGCACCCTGCCTCGTATCGCAATACGAAGGGGTCGATCGCAACCGACCGATGAATCGCAGCTCATCATAATGTTTGATCGCAACCAAACAGTGGACCGCAGCCCAAGAGTGATCATTTCACCGCAACCAGGAATATGAACCGCAACTCATGTAAAACGTTTGATCGCAACCAAACGGTGGACCGCAGCCCAAAAGTGATCATCTGACCGCAGCCAGGAATATGAACCGCAGCTCATGTAAAACGTTTGATCGCAACCAAACGGTGGACCGCAGCCCGAGGGTGTAATTTTGACCGCAGCCAGCTTCTGAACCGCAACTCAGGAATAATCAATTTGATCGCAACCAAATAGGGGTATCATGCACACATAACTCATAGCAAGCACATGCAACCCACATTAACACATCGGGAAAGGGGAGAAAACGTATAATGAAACCTATGCGTGGTCATTCACATACTAGGAATAATCCTAAGGGGTTCATACTTCCTTTACCTAGGCCAGCGGGATACCAATTCAACTAGCATGCGCTATATAAGACTTATTTATCCTACGAACGGTACCCGAAACATCAAACTAGGCTTAGGCATGATAAACGGAGTCCGTTGGGACACCACGAGGGCCGGGGAAACATCAAATGGGGAAGCCGAAGTCCCAAGTTGGGCAAATTCCAGCGGGTAGCCGGTGGGTGGAGGACCACCCGTCGGCTGCCCGCTGCCGGCGACGTCCTTCTCGAGCAGCGGGTAGGTGGCGGGTCCCCCTACCCCCACCTACCCCCACTGACTCTTTATCAAAATAAACGCCCCGGGATCCGTTGTTGAACCCGGAACCATGCTTAGACACTTTTAAACGCAAATTGATGACACTACGTAGACAATTAACTGATCAAAAGCAAGAATCATATAGCACATATCCTATCATGACTTCTAAACATAATCAACACCCGAACATGCGAAATCCCACCCAATTATATCAAGAATTACACAATACGAAATCCCCAATTTTTACCTAGGGCTCTAATCATATTCAAATCATCAAAATCATGGTTCATCTTTTAACATCAAGAAACATCAATATTCATCAAGAACATCACATAATCATCAAGAACCTCTTATCATCATCAAGATCATCAAGATCACACATAAAATCATCTCACAATCATCAAGATCATATCATCAATATCATAAACGATTCATCAAGACACAAGTGTAGAGAGGAGGCCAAAGAAGATAATTATAGCAAGGAAAATAGGTTTTGTTGAGACATAGGTTACCTCTTAGCCTTAATTAATTTCCTTGGCTATGAAGGGTCTTTCTTTAAGATTCCTTCTTTCTTGATTTCTCCTAGGGGGATTCTTGGAACTTCTTGTGTGGTGAGAGATTATTGTGGTGTAGGTTCTAGGTGCCTCCTATGCCCCCTATTTATATACCTAAGAGTCCCTAATTGGGGCTAGTTCTATTCCTTCTAGGACTAGGGGATTGGGTTTAGGGATAAGGGTCCATGGACTATGGTGGGCCTTTTCCAAATTAATTATTGGAATTTAGTCCTTTCTTTTGGGTAAATGATTAAATGATTAATTGGTTTTAGGGGTCGTAACACGGGGTGTTACACCTACTCTCCGCCTCGCCCCAAGTTCCACGACGGACAGTCCCTTGACGATGCTACGCCACCCCTAAGATGTTTGGTTGGGAATAGGTGAGGTGAAAAAATTATCATTTAGAATGTATTTATGACTTAAAGCTTTGACCCAAAGCTTTTCCAGGTTATTCAACATTTTCCAGGCCAACTTGGATAATAGAGCCAAATTAAAATCCTTGACCATTCTGAGGCCCAGACCCCCTATCTCACGGGGTCTACAAACTTGCCTCCAATTAACGGGGTGGACTTTTCTTTTTGCCTTAGTTGACCCCCAAAGAAAGTCCATGCACATTTTGTCGATGTCATTGCACGTAACTGCATGCAGAGCCAAATTTTGCATGGTGTAGACTAGACACTAGCAAGAGCCGATTGGACTAGAACCCTTCTGCCGGCAAGACTTAAGGACTCCATTTCCTAGTTGGAAAATGTAACACCCCGAAATTTTGAAACTTTTGAAGCTTGTATAATAAAGGTGAAATCTCTTTAATTCCCAAACATAATATGAAGAGTACGGGGTGCTATGCCACACCTGAGCTAGAGAACTCAGGTGCACATGCTAACTAACTATTATCCTCAATAATGTAAATACATAATCATGGCACGCAGGCCGAAAGGGAAATTAACTACTTCTACGCTTCAAGGTTCTAGCGCGCTCCAGTGTCTACTCTTCTGTGCCTGAAAGCTAAATATACCTGTTCAGGGAGAGATGCTGGTAACCCACTCCAACGCGTTGAAATACAATACATATAGATATATACATAGATATACGAAAACCATTTCGAAGCATGAAGATATATCCTAAGAGACTCTAGCTTTCAAAACAGGGAATAGACTCGACAGATAGGGATAACCACAGTCAACAGTTATACCAAGCATATACAGTTTTTCCAGCATAGAGAATAGGAACGATAGATAGAGACAAGCACATAACCAAGCATATACAGTTGCTAGCATAAATCCTATAGTCACGTTCTCAAAACACACAAAACAACATCTTATCCACATCTCATCACATAAGCACACTTTGTTGGCGCCACAGGACCAATCGCATGCCCATACATGAGGGTCAGCGCATATAGCTCTGACGCGGCCCCACAGCACCCTGCCCCGTATCGCAACACGGAGGGGTCGATCGCAACCGACCGATGAACCGCAGCTCATCATAGTTTGATCGCAACCAAACAGTGGACCGCAGCCCAAGAGTATGTCATCTGACCGCAGCCAGGAAGTATGAACCGCAGCTTATGTAAAACGTTTGATCGCAACCAAACGGTGGACCGCAGCCCGAGAGTGTAAATATGACCGCAGCCAGCTTCTGAACCGCAGCTCAGGAATAACCAATCCGATCGCAACCGGATTGGGGTATCATGCACACATAACACATAGCAAGCACATGCAACCCACATTAACACATTGGGAAGGGGGAGAAAACGTATAACAAAACCTATGCGTGATCCTTCACATACTAAGAATAATCCTAAGGGGTGCATACTTCTCTTACCTAGGTCAACGGGATACCAATTCAACTAGCTTGCGATATATAAGACTCATACAACCTACGAACGGTACCCGAAATATCAAACTAGACATAGGCACGTAGACGGAATCCGTTGGGACACCACGGGGGTCGGGGGAACATCAAACGGGGAAGCCGGAATCCCGATGTGGGGTATTTCCCAGCGGGTTGCCAGTGGGTGAGGGTTCACCCGCTGGCTGCCCGCCGGTGGCGTGATTCCGGGCAGCGGGTGCCCGGCGGGCAGCTGCCCGCTGCCGGTGTTGCCCATATTGGCCGCGGGTAGGTGGCGAGTCCCCTACCCCCACCTATCCCCCACTGACTCTTTTATCACAGAAAACGCCCCGGGAACCATTGTGGAACCCGAAACCATGCTTAGATACTTTCAAACGCAATTGACAACAACACGTAGACAATTAACGGATCCAAAAGTAAGAACATATGACACATAACTTATCATGCTTTTCTAAACATAATCAACACCCAAACATACGAATTCCCGCCCAATATACCAAGAATAATACCATATGAGTTCCATGATACAACCTAGAGTTCTAATTACTTTTAAATCAACAAGAACACAATTCATCTTCTAATATCAAGATTCGGTAGGATTTTCATATAAACATCAAGAACATCATATAATCATCAAGAACATCAAGAACATCAAGAACACCATATAATCATCAAGAACATCAAGATCACCCATGGAATCATAACACCAATTATCAAGATCATTATAACGAATCATCAACACACAAGAATATGGGGGAAATCCTAAGAGGGGAATCATAGCTATGAAAATAGGTTTTGTTGAGACATGGGTTACCTCTTAGCCTTAATTAATTCCTTGGCTATGAAGGGTCTTTCTTTAAGCTTTCTTCTTTCTTGATTCCTCCTAGGGGAATTCTTGGAATTCTTGGTGTGGTGAGAGATTATTGTGGTGGGGGTTCTAGGTGCCTCCTATGTTCCCTATTTATATATCTAAGAGTCTTACTTAGGGTCCAAATACTATAAGCTTGCTAACTCTATTCCTTTTAGGACTAGGGGTTGGGTTTAGAGATGAGGGCCCACGGACTATGGTGGGCCTTTTCCTAATTAATTATTGTAATTTAATTCTTTCTTTTGGGCAATTGATTAATTGGTTTTAGGGGTCGTAACACGGGGTGTTACACTCTCCCCCCCTTACAAGGGGCTTCGTCCCCGAAGCCCGGTGTGTTAATCCATTTTTTCACCCCTAGACATCCCGCATCTTGGCCTCCCGGTTAGGAATGTGGCCCTACGTTTTGTCTTAGCTGGGGTAGACTGGACTTCTGGTGGTGTTGCGATAGGAAAGTTTGGGTCTACCTCGGTTTCCTGCTCCTGAGCTGGACGCCCCGCGAGTTCCCAAGGTGGCCTCGATTGCTGCCACCATCTGATCTAGTGCGCGTGTCGTCCGGATCAAGGATGAGAACCCTTCCTCCATGATTTTGTTTTGGCGGTTGAGTTGTGCGAGTACGCGCTCATTGATCGAGCCCTCGTTTTGCTCCCTTGGGTTCCCTCCCGATCGTGGGTGCAACGATGGGTTAGGCTCGTCATCCTCCTCCTGATCCTCATTTCCCTCCAAACCCCCACAATCTTGCATTGCTCGTTTGAGCCTTTTGTTGGAGATGTCCAATCGGTCGACCAATTCTCTTCCCTCTTCCTCGGGTTTGAGGCAAATTTCTTCGAGGGTGAGGTAATGCCCCCCTTTAGTGTAGTAGATATCGTTGCGGCGGAGGTTCTGGGCGTTAAAGATCATGCCATTCGAGGTTTTAACCTCGGTGTGGCTTAGGTCCACCCCCTTCTTTTCCATGATCCAACTTAGGATCATCCCGTAGGGTAGGCTAAGTCGGTTGCTTGTTTTGCAAAACTCCATGTGTTTTAGCATGAGGGTCGGCAGGTTGAACTTGATTTTGTGCTTCAAGAGATAGGCAAAGGTGCACTCTAAACTCCCCACGTGCTTGCTCTTATTGTTCGTGGGCAAGAGGCTATCGGTTACAATCATAACCAATATCTTTTGCTCCGCCGATAGCCACTTTCTATTCGGTCGTGTGGCCGAGGTGAATCCCTCCTCTTTCCCGAGTAGGTACCTGAGATAGTCCTTGTACCCCGTGTTTTGGGTATCAATCCACCCCTTTCGGTCGTAGTTTGACACACCCGTGGTGGTCAATTTCAAGAGCTTGGCCAAACGGCCTTCGGAGAGTATAATTTCCTTGCCGCGGACCTTGGTGGTGATTTCTAGCTTATCACCCCGTTTGGTGGCTACTAGATGTTGATAGAATTCTTTTACCAATTCGGGGTACGTATCCCCCTTGATGGTGGGATACGTATCCAAAAGCCCTTGGTGATTAAGCATATCAACCAATTCCGGAGAAAATTGGTCGGGTTCAAGGGCTTTACCTCCGATTACGGTGTAGCCGGCGTTGCTCCATTCCGGGGTACGGATTCCGAGGGGTTTCTTTGGCATTGTGAAGCCTTTCTTGGTGACGAGTTTTTCCGGCGAACTTCCGGCGAGGGTTCCGGTGAGACTCCGACGCGGTTTCGGCGAGTTTCCGGTGGCGTTGCTTTCTCGTTTGGCGAGCGGGTGACGGTGCGGCCTGGTCCCGACGATAGTGGTTTTGGGTGGAACCGGCAGTGGTGAGGCGTGTGGCAGCGGGGTGTGCCCGGGTGGGTGGCGGACGGTGATGGCGTCGCGGGTTGCCTCCGGGTAGCGACGGTGTTGTGCGGTGGTGTGTTACTTGGATTGTAACACCCCAGATTTTCATGATATTTAAAACTTATAAAATAAAGGTGAAATCTCATTAAATCCCAACAGAGTACGAGAGTACGGGGTGCTATGCCACACCTGAGCTAGAGAACTCAGGTGCACAGGCTAACTAACTAATGTCTCAATAATATAGATGCATAAACATGGCACGCAGGCCGAAAGGGAAACTAACTACTTCTACGTTCCAAGCTCTAGCGCACTCCAGTGACTTATTCTTCTGTGCCTGAAAGCCAAATATATCTGTTCAGCGAGAGATGCTGGTAACCCACTCCAACGCGTTGAAATACAATACATATATACATATATATACATAGATATACGAAAAGTCATTTCGAAGCATGAAGATATATCCTACGAGACTCTAGTTTTCAAATCAGGGAACCGACTCGACAGATAGGGGTACACACAATCAGTAGTCATAATCAAGCATAAACAATTCTCACATAGGAAACAGTTATAGGTAGGCACAACCAATGATCACAAATAAGCAATACTAGTACGAGTCCTATGGTCACGTTTCTATTACAGTCACATCATCAATTCTTCTCATCACATCACATAGCACACTTTGTTGGCGCCACAGGACCAATCGCATGCCCATACATGAGGGTCAGCGCATATAGCTCTGACACGGCCCCGCAGCACCCTGCCCCGTCTCACATTACGGAGGAGCCGATCGCAACCGACTGATGGACCTTTGTCCTATATAATATTTATATACCTGACCGGTCTTTACCAGCCTGGTTAACAGTTGGGATGGTTCTCAACCCATTCAACTGCCCGTATAGTGGACCTTTGTCCTATATAATATTTATATACCTGACCGGTCTTTACCAGCCTGGTTAACAGCCGGTATGGTTCTCAGCCCATCCGACTACCCGTATAGTGGACCTTTGTCCTATACAATATTTATATACCTGACCGGTCTTTACCAGCCTGGTTAACAACCGGTATGGTTCTCAGCCCATCCGAGGGCCCGTATAGCCCGATTAATCTCAACCAAATCGGGGTAACATGCACACATAACACATAGCAAGCACATGCAACCCATATTAACACATTGGGAAGGGGGAAAACGTATAACGAAACCTATGCGTGGTCATCCACAACTAAGAATACTCCTAAGGGGTTCATACTTCTTATACCTAGGTCAACGGGATACCAATTCAACTAGCATGCAATATATAAGACTCATACAACCTACGAACGGTACCCGAAATATCAAACTAGACATAGGCACGATAGACGGAGTCCGTTGGGACACCACGGGGGTCGGGGGAACATCAAACGGGGAAGCCGAAATCCCGGGTTGGGACACTTTCCAGCGGGTAGCCGGTGGGTGAGGGTTCACCCGCCGGCTGCCCGCCGGCGTTACTGTTCCGGGCAGCGGGTGCCCGGCGGGCAGCTGCCGGCTGCTCTTTTTGGCCGCGGGTAGGTGGCGGGTCCCCTACCCCCACCTACCCCCCACTGACTCTTTTTCACCAAGAATGCCCCGGGAACCTTTGTGGAACCCGGAACCATGCTTAGACATTTTCAAACGCAATTGACAACAACACGTAGACAATTAATGGATCGAAATCAAGAAACATACGGCACATATCCTATCATGCTTTTCTAAACACAATTAACACCCAATCATGCGAATTCCCACCCAATACATCAAGAATACCATCATACGAGTTTCACGATACAACCTAGGGTTCTAATTACTTTTAAATCGACAAGAACACAATTCTTCTCCTAATATCAAGATTCGGTAGGAATATCTCATAAACATCAAGAACATCATGCCATTAACAAGAATATCATATAATCATCAAGAACGCCACATATTCATCAAGAACACCATAATTATCAAGAACTCATCATCGTCAAGATCATCAAGAACATTAATGGAATCATAACACCAATTATCAATATAACGAATTATCAACACACAATAATATGGGGGATCCTAAGGGGGAATCATAACTATGAAAATAGGTTTTGTTGAGACATGGGTTACCTCTTAGCCTTAATTAATTCCTTGGCTATGAAGGGTCTTTCTTTAAGCTTTCTTGCTTTCTTGATTTCTTCTAGGGGGATTCTTGGAGCTCTTTGGGGTGGTGGGCGTTATTCTTGTGGTGGGGGGTTTCTAGGTGCCTCTTAAGTCCCCTATTTATATATTTAGAAGTCCTAGTTAGGAACTAACATTATGGGCTTGCTAATTCTATTTCTTTTGGGACTAAGGATTGGGTTTAGGGATAAGGGCCCGTGGACTATGGTGGGCCTTTCCCGATTAATTATTGTGATTTAATTCTTTCTTTTGGGTAATTGATTAAATGATTTAATTGATCTTAGGGGTCGTAACACGGGGTGTTACACTCTCCCCCCCTTATGAGGGGCTTCGTCCCCGAAGCCCGGTGTGTTAATCCACTCTTTCACCCCCAGGCATCCCGCATCTTGGCCTCCCGGCTAGGAATGTGGCCCCACATTTTGCCTTAGCTGGGGTAGACTGGATTTCTGGTGGTGTTGTGATAGAATGGTTTTAGGTCTACCTCGGTCTCCTGCCCCTGAGCTGGATGCCCCGCGAGTGCCCAAGGTGGCCTAGATTGCTGCCAACCTCTGATCTAGTACGCGTGTCTTACGGATCAAGGATGAGAATCCTTCCTCCATGATTTGGTTTTGCCGGTTGAGCTGTGCGAGTATGCGTTCATTGATTGAGCCCTCGTTTTGCTCCCTTGGATTTCCTCCCGATCGTGGTTGCACTGTCGGGTTGGGCTCGTCATCCTCCTCCTGGTCCTCATTTCCCTCCAGAACTCCACAATCTTACATTGCCCGTTTGAGCTTTTTGTTGGAGATGTCTAGTTGGTCGACCAATTCTCTTCGCTCATCCTCGGGCTTTTGGCAGATTTCTTCGAGGGTGAGGTAATGTCCTCCCCCGGTGTAGTAGATGTCATTGCGGCGTAGGTTTTGGGTGTTAAAGACCATGCCATTTGCGGTCTTGACATCGGTGTGGCTTAAGTCCACCCCCTTTTTCTCCATGATCCAACTTAGGATCATCCCGTAGGGTAGGCTAAGACGGTTGTTTGTCTTGCAAAACTCCATGTGTTTTAGCATGAGTGCCGGCAGGTTGAACTTGATTTTATGTTTCAGTAGATAGGCAAAGGTGCACTCTAAGCTCCCTACATCCTTGCTCTTATTATTGGTGGGCAAGAGGCTATCGGTTACAATCATAACCAATATCTTTTGCTCCGCTGATAGCCACTTCTGGCTGGGTCGCGTGGCCGAGGTGAACCCGTCCTCTTTCCCGAGTAGGTATCCGAGGTAGTCCTTGTACCCCGTGTGTTGGGTATCGATCCACCCCTTTCGGTCGTAGTTTGACACACCCGTGGTGGTCAATTTCAAGAGTTTGGCCAAACGGCCCTCGGAAAGCACAATTTCCTTGCCATGGACCTTGGTGGTGATTTCTACCTTGTCACCTCGTTTGGTGGCCACAAGGTGTTGGTAGAATTCTTTCACCAAGTCGGGGTATGTATCCCCTTTGATGGCGAGGTAAGTGTCTAAGAGCCCTTGATGTTTAAGCATGTCAACCAATTCCGGAGAGAATTGGTCGGGTTCAAGTGCTTTACCTCCGATTACGGTGTAATCGGCATTGCTCCACTCCGGGGTGCGGATTCCGAGGGGTTTCTTCGGCATTGTGGTGCTCGTTTGTTGGTGACGTTTTCTGGCGATTCCTTTTCCGGCGAGACGGCGGTGGTTTTCCGGCGAGTTTTCCGGTGAATTCCCGGTGGCGGTTTTTTTTTTTTTTTTTTTTTTTTTTTTTGTTTTCGCGGGAGACGACGGCGAGCGGCGTTCTGGCGTCGGTCCGGCGAGGGGAGGCGACGGCGTGCTGGTGGTGGCAGCCTTGTGCGTTCGGCGTTGCGTGGCAGCGGGTTGCTGCCGGGTGCGTCGTGGGCGACGAGGGCGGTCTGCTGGGGCGGTGGCGCGGCGGCGTGGCGCTGGCGGGCGGTGTTCGGCCGGCGGTGGAGATTCGTTGGCGGTGGCGTTGGGTGGTCGCCGGGTTCTTTGGGTGGGGCGGTGTGGTGTGAGAGGGAGAAGGAAATAATGGGGAAGGAGAAGGGGAGGAAGAAGAAGAAGGGTTTTTGATTTGGGGATTTTGTGGGGTTTAGGGATTGTAGGGGCTTTAACAAGGGAGTGTTCCCTTGAGGTTTCAAGAAACACTCATGGGTTAGTGGTTAGAGTCTTGTCCCTTAAGTGGGAGGTTAAGGGTTCAATTTTCATTGGCAACACTAGGCCCTATGATGATGGGGCCTTTGTCTTTTTCCTTCTTTTAGTGGTGAGGCTTGGCTAGTTTGCATAGTTTTAGTTCTACCCCCCGTAAATAAGACCGAATTTTTTTCCTTCTTTTAGTGGTGAGGCTTGGCTAGTTTGCATAGTTTTAGTTCTACCCCCCGTAAATAAGACCGAATTTTGAACCGATCTTTTATTTATAATATCTTCGAAGTTATTAAGCTAAATAAGTAGTTCTACCACGAAGGTGATTACAAGAAATTGCCAACCTAACCTAGACAGAATTTGTCTTCTTGGCTTTCTCCCACGGGGTTTGCGTGGTCCTCGTCTTCTGGGCTTGGGTTTCCTTCCTCGAGATTGCTCTCGTTCCCGAGGTCGGCTTGAGTGCGGCTCATGACGAATATTTTTCCGGGAGCGTCGTAGTTTCCTTGATGAGTGGTGCCCCCATGTTGTCCCATGGTGGTAGTGCGTGGTCTTTGGGGTTGGGTGCAAAGGAAGGCCTTGTGTCTTTCCTCTCTGCAGTTGAAGCATCGCAAGGGTTTGCCCATGCAATCCTTGCCTCTATGGTTCTTGTTGCATTTCGGTCAAGGAAAGCTCCTGGCGCTAGCGTCGTCGTTCCACGGAGGTGGCCTTTGGTTGGTCAGGTTACTTGGTCTTGTGTTGGCGTCGCTTTTTGTTCTTTTTACTGGTGGTGCCCCTCCTCCGGGGTTTCTCTTTCGCATTTTCTCCTGAACCCCGCGTTGGAGTAGTTGGATTCAGTAGAGATTAGCGGCACTGGAGTAAGCCTCGTTGAGAGTCCGAGGTCTGCTTACCACTAGTGCCTTTCGGGCTTCAAAGTTGAGCCCCGATACGAATCTCTCTATTTTGGTTACCTCGGTGGGGACTAGTTCGGGTGCGAAGCGTGCTAGTTCAAGGAATCGTTTGTGGTATTCCATAACGGTAGTTGTCCCTTGTTTTAGATGGAGGAACTCTTCGTACATGGAGGCTCTCACGTGTGTTGGATAGAACCTCTCTCGTGGTCGCGTTTTGAGTTGTTCCCAGTTGAACCCTTGTTCTTGTTGGTAAGTGGGACCCTCGTGGATCCACCAGAGATCGGCCTCGTTTCCGAAGTAGAACGCGACTATCTCCACGCGGCATTCTTCTGGGCATTCCACTAACCCGAGAATTTTGTCAAGGGTTCGGATCCACTCCTCCAGGATTACAGGATCCTCCTCTCCTGAGAATGTGGGTGGTCGGTGGTTAGAGACTTGTCGGGCGAAATCTGCGTTTGCGTTCGACGGAGGTGGTGGGGGCCTGTCGTTGCGGAGAGCCACGTCGCTTAATGCTTGCGCGACTTGTGTTAGTTGTTGTAGCGTTTGGGTTAGGGGGTCGTGCGCGGCGGGTTCTGGGGTTCTTGATTGTCTTCTGTTGGGTGCCATGTTGTCGTCGTCCTAGGCCAATGTTTATAAGAACGTTAAATTGGGGCTTGGTGTCCTTCTTCGTGATAACGGGGGAAAGTTTTCTCCAGGTAAGGGAGGTTATGTGAGGGTTTCACAATCTCACCGCGTGTCCTAAGATTCCTGAATACTTAGAGTTCGAGCCTATTGCCCTAAAGTCCGATCTTAAGAGTCTTATCCTAGGGTCAAACTTAGGCTCTGATACCAACTGTAACACCCCAGATTTTCATGATATTTAAAACTTATAAAATAAAGGTGAAATCTCATTAAATCCCAACAGAGTACGAGAGTACGGGGTGCTATGCCACACCTGAGCTAGAGAACTCAGGTGCACAGGCTAACTAACTAATGTCTCAATAATATAGATGCATAAACATGGCACGCAGGCCGAAAGGGAAACTAACTACTTCTACGTTCCAAGCTCTAGCGCACTCCAGTGACTTATTCTTCTGTGCCTGAAAGCCAAATATATCTGTTCAGCGAGAGATGCTGGTAACCCACTCCAACGCGTTGAAATACAATACATATATACATATATATACATAGATATACGAAAAGTCATTTCGAAGCATGAAGATATATCCTACGAGACTCTAGTTTTCAAATCAGGGAACCGACTCGACAGATAGGGGTACACACAATCAGTAGTCATAATCAAGCATAAACAATTCTCACATAGGAAACAGTTATAGGTAGGCACAACCAATGATCACAAATAAGCAATACTAGTACGAGTCCTATGGTCACGTTTCCATAACAGTCACATCATCAATTCTTCTCATCACATCATATAGCACACTTTGTTGGCGCCACAGGACCAATCGCATGCCCATATATGAGGGTCAGCGCATATAGCTCTGACACGGCCCCGCAGCACCCTGCCCCGTCTCACATTACGGAGGAGCCGATCGCAACCGACTGATGGACCATTGTCCTATATAATATTTATTATATATATATACCTAACCGGTCTTTACCAGCCTGGTTAACAGTTGGGATGGTTCTCAACCCATTCAACTGCCCGTATAGTGGACCTTTGTCCTATATAATATTTATATACCTGACCGGTCTTTACCAGCCTGGTTAACAGCCGGTATGGTTCTCAGCCCATCCGACTGCCCGTATAGTGGACCTTTGTCCTATATAATATTTATATACCTGACCGGTTTTTACCAGGCTGGTTAACAGCCGGTATTGTTCTCTGCCCATCCGACTGCCCGTATAGCCCGATTGATCTCAACCAAATCGGGGTAACATGCACACATAACACATAGCAAGCACATGCAACCCATATTAACACATTGGGAAGGGGGAAAACGTATAACGAAACCTATGTGTGGTCATCCACAACTAAGAATACTCCTAAGGGGTTCATACTTCTTATACCTAGGTCAACGGGATACCAATTCAACTAGCATGCAATATATAAGACTCATGCAACCTACGAACGGTACCCGAAATATCAAACTAGACATAGGCACGATAGACGGAGTCCGTTGGGACACCACGGGGGTCGGGGGAACATCAAACGGGGAAGCCGAAATCCCGGGTTGGGACACTTTCCAGCGGGTAGCCGGTGGGTGAGGGTTCACCCGCCGGCTGCCCGCCGACTTTACTGTTCAGGGCAGCGGGTGCCCGGCGGGCAGCTGCCCGCCGGCCGGCTGCCCGCTGCCGGAGCTGCTCTTTTTGGCCGCGGGTAGGTGGCGGGTCCCCTACCCCCACCTACCCCCCACTGACTCTTTTTCACCAAGAATGCCCCGGGAACCTTTGTGGAACCCGGAACCATGCTTAGACATTTTCAAACGCAATTGACAACAACACGTAGACAATTAACGGATCGAAATCAAGAAACATACGGCACATATCCTATCATGCTTTTCTAAACACGATTAACACCCAATCATGCGAATTCTCGCCCAATACATCAAGAATACCATCATACGAGTTTCACGATACAACCTAGGGTTCTAATTACTTTTAAATCGACAAGAACACAATTCTTCTCCTAATATCAAGATTCGGTAAGAATATCTCATAAACATCAAGAACATCATGCCATTAACAAGAATATCATATAATCATCAAGAACGCCACATATTCATCAAGAACACCATAATTATCAAGAACTCATCATCGTCAAGATCATCAAGAACATTAATGGAATCATAACACCAATTATCAATATAACGAATTATCAACACACAATAATATGGGGGATCCTAAGGGGGAATCATAACTATGAAAATAGGTTTTGTTGAGACATGGGTTACCTCTTAGCCTTAATTAATTCCTTGGCTATGAAGGGTCTTTCTTTAAGCTTTCTTGCTTTCTTGATTTCTTCTAGGGGGATTCTTAGAGCTCTTTGGGGTGGTGGGCGTTATTCTTGTGGTGGGGGGTTTCTAGGTGCCTCTTAAGTCCCCTATTTATATATTTAGAAGTCCTAGTTAGGAACTAACATTATGGGCTTGCTAATTCTATTTCTTTTGGGACTAAGGATTGGGTTTAGGGATAAGGGCCCGTGGACTATGGTGGGCCTTTCCCGATTAATTATTGTGATTTAATTCTTTCTTTTGGGTAATTGATTAAATGATTTAATTGATCTTAGGGGTCGTAACACGGGGTGTTACATGGATGGCCGGCGGTGGTTCGGCTGGTGACGGCGACGGGTAGGTGGTGGTTGCTGGGCATCGTTGGGTCGGCGGGGGTGAGAGGGAGAAGAAGGGAGAGAGAGAGGGTGTGGAAGAAGAAGAAGAAGAAGGGTTTTTGATTTGGGGATTTTTTGTGGGTTTAGGGACTTGTAGGGCTTTAAGAAGAATGTGTTCCCTTAAGGTTTCAAGAAACACCCTTAGCTTAGTGGTCAAGACCTTGGTCTTGTATATGGGAGGTTAAGGGTTCAATTCCTATTGGCACTTTTGCGTCCTCTAGTGGTGGGAGGCTTGGCTTGTAGTATAATTTTGGTTTTATCGTAGGATCGGATTTCGATCTAATCTTTTATTTATAAAAATTCCGAAGTAATTGAGCTAAGTAAGTAGTTTTACTACGAAGGTGATTACAAGGAATTTGCCGGTTTATCCTAGACAGAATTCATCTTCTTGGTTTTCTTTCGTGGGGTTTGCGCGGTCCTCGTCTTCTGGGGTTAGGTTCCCCTCCTCGAGATTGCCCTCGTTCCCGAGGTCGGCCTGGGTGCGGCTCATGACGAATATTTTCCCAGGAGCGCCGTAGTTTCCATGGTGGGTGGTGCCCCCGTGTTGACCCATGGTGGTGGGGCGTGGCCTTTGGGGTTGAGTGCACTGGAAGACCTTGTGCCCCTCTTCACCGCAGTTGAAGCATCGCCAGGGATTGCCCATGCAGTCTTTACCTCTATGGCTTTTGTTGCATTTCGGGCAAGGGAAGCTCCTTGTGTTAGCTTCGTTGTTCCCTAGGTGCGGCCTTTGGTTGGTCAGATTGCTCGATCTTGTGTTGGTGTCGTTTCTCGTCCTTTTCACTGGTGGCGCTCCACCCCTGGTGTTTCTCTTACGTATCTGCTCCTGAACCCCATGTTGGAGTAGTTGGATTCGATAGAGATTTGCGGCACTGGAGTAAGCCTCGTTGAGGGTCCGAGGTCTACTTACTACTAGTGCTTTTCGGGCTTCGAAGTTGAGGCCTGATACGAATCTCTCTATTTTGGTCACCTCAATGGGGACTAGTTCTGGCGCGAAGCGTGCTAGTTCGAGGAATCGTTTATGGTATTCCATGACGGTAGCTATCCCTTGTTTCAAATGGAGGAACTCTTCGTACATGGATGCTTTTACGTGTGTTGGGTAGAATCGTTCTCGTAGTCGCGTTTTGAGGTTTTCCCAGTTGAACCCTGGTTCTTGTTGGTAAGAGGGCCCCTCGTGGATCCACCAGAGATCGGCCTCGTGTCCGAAGTAGAACGAGGCTATCTCCATGCGACGTTCTTCTGGGCATTCCACTAACCCTAGGATTTTGTCGAGGGTCCGGATCTATTCCTCCAGGATCACGGGGTCCTCTTCTCCTGAGAACGTGGGTGGTCGATGGTTTGAAACTTGTCGGGCGACGTCTGAGTTCGCGTTTGATGGAGGAGGCGGGGGCCTGTTGTTGCGAAGAGCTACGTCGCTTAGTGCCTGGGCGACTTGCGTTAGTTGTTGTAGTGTTTGAGTCAAGGGGTCGTGTGCGGCGGGTTCTGGAGTCCTTGATTGTCTTCTGTTTGGTGCCATGCCGTCGTCTTTCTGGGTCAGTGTTTACAAGAACGTTAAATTAGAGCTTGGTGTTCTTCTTTCGATGTGATAGGCGGGGAAAAGTTTCTTTAGATAGGGGAGGGATAAAGTGAGGGGGGTTATGTGTAGGTTTCACAGTCTCACCGCGCGTCCTAGGATTCCTGAATCCTATGTCCCTAAGTACCTAAAGTTCAAGTCTATGTCCTAAGGTCTGTCTTAATAGTCTTATCCTAGTGTCAAACTTAGGCTCTGATACCAACTGTAACACCCCGAAATTTTGAAACTTTTTAAGCTTATATAATAAAGGTGAAATCTCATTAATTCCCAAACATAATATGAAGAGTACGGGGTGCTATGCCACACCTGAGCTAGAGAACTCAGGTGCACATGCTAACTAACTATTATCCTCAATAATCTAAATACATAATCATGGCACGCAGGCCGAAAGGGAAATTAACTACTTCTACGCTTCAAGGTTCTAGCGCGCTCCAGTGTCTACTCTTTTGTGCCTGAAAGCCAAATATATCTGTTCAGCGAGAGATGCTGGTAACCCACTCCAACGCGTTGAAATACAATACATATAGATATATACATAGATATACGAAAACCATTTCGAAGCATGAAGATATATCCTAAGAGACTCTAGCTTTCAAAACAGGGAATAGACTCGACAGATAGGGATAAGCACCGTCAACAGTTATACCAAGCATATACAGTTTTTCCAGCATAGAGAACAGGCACGATAGATAGAGACAAGCACATAACCAAGCATATACAGTTGCTAGCATAAATCCTATAGTCACGTTCTAAAAACACACATAACAACATCTTATCCACATCTCATCACATAAGCACACTTTGTTGGCGCCACAGGACCAATCGCATGCCCATACATGAGGGTCAGCGCATATAGCTCTGACGCGGCCCCGCAGCACCTTGCCCCGTATCGCAACACGGAGGGGTCGATCGCAACCGACCGATGAATCGCAGCTCATCATAGTTTGATCGCAACCAAACAGTGGACCGCAGCCCAAGAGTATGTCATCTGACCGCAGCCAGGAAGTATGAACCACAGCTCATGTAAAACGTTTGATCGCAACCAAACGGTGGACCGCAGCCCGAGAGTGTAAATCTGACCGCAGCCAGCTTCTGAACCGCAGCTCAGGAATAACCAATCCGATCGCAACCGGATTGGGGTATCATGCACACATAACACATAGCAAGCACATGCAACCCACATTAACACATTGGGAAGGGGGATAAAACGTATAACAAAACCTATGCGTGATCCTTCACATACTAAGAATAATCCTAACGGGTGCATACTTCTCCTACCTAGGTCAACGGGATACCAATTCAACTAGCATGCGATATATAAGACTCATACAACCTACGAACGGTACCCGAAATATCAAACTAGACATAGGCACGATAGACGGAGTTCGTTGGGACACCACGGGGGTCGGGGGAACATCAAACGGGGAAGCCGGAATCCCGATGTGGGGTATTTCCCAGCGGGTAGCCGGAGGGTGAGGGTTCACCCGCCGGCTGCCCGCCGGTGGCGTGATTCCGAGCAGCGGGTGCCCGGCGGGCAGCTGCCCGCACGCCGGTGTTGCCCATATTGGCCGCGGGTAGGTGGCGGGTCCCCTACCCCTACCTACCGCCCACTGACTCTTTTATCACAGAAAACGCCCCGGGAACCATTGTGGAACCCGAAACCATGCTTAGATACTTTCAAACGCAATTGACAACAACACGTAGACAATTAACGGATCCAAAAGTAAGAACATATGGCACATAACCTATCATGCTTTTCTAAACATAATCAACACCCAAACATATGAATTCCCGCCCAATATACCAAGAATAATACCATACGAGTTCCACGATACAACCTAGAGTTCTAATTACTTTTAAATCAACAAGAACACAATTCATCTTCTAATATCAAGATTCGGTAGGATTTTCATATAAACATCAAGAACATCATATAATCATCAAGAACATCAAGAACACCATATAATCATCAAGAACATCAAGATCACCCATGGAATCATAACACCAATTATCAAGATCATTATAACGAATCATCAACACACAAGAATATGGGGGAAATCCTAAGAGGGGAATCATAGCTATGAAAATAGGTTTTGTTGAGACATGGGTTACCTCTTAGCCTTAATTAATTCCTTGGCTATGAAGGGTTTTTCTTTAAGCTTTGTTCTTTCTTGATTCCTCCTAGGGGAATTCTTGGAATTCTTGGTGTGGTGAGAGATTATTGTGGTGGGGGTTCTAGGTGCCTCCTATGTTCCCTATTTATATATCTAAGAGTCTTACTTAGGGTCCAAATACTATAATTGGTTTTAGGGGTAGTAACACGGGGTGTTACAGAAAGCTTGTTCTCATCTTATCAAGAATATAAGTGAAATTTTGCTTTGTCACACGTTTATGGAGGATGGGGATGCCAAGGTATGTAACACCCACGTTTTCTAACACTAGAGCCTAGATAGATTAAAGGCTTAAGTAGCGGGAATAACAAAAGGATTCTATTAAAGCAACAATAAAAGTAGAATCCTTAACGCAACACGAGGATTGCTACCGCCACAACTACCCACTCCCAAGTAGTTACTCCTGCTAAACTTACAACACATTAACCACAAGCTAAAACATGAGCACGGGTTCTAAGACCCAGATGCCATAGCATTACACAACCCACAAAGATAAAAAGAAATACTATAGAATCAACATCGCGCTACAAAAACTAACCAAAATAATGGTCATAGATACATAGGGTAACAAGGCCTACATTATAGGAACTAGAAACAAGATATTCTAACTATCTAGCTCTTCAAGGCGCTCTCTCAACAAACATTACTCCAAACCTGAAAGGGCTTTGTTAGTGTTTTAATTGTTCAAAAAACCCCATCTTATAATTGGCAATATTATTATGTCATACTAAGATAGGTTTAGCTTAGTGTCCGTTCAGCTCTACAGAAGACTGATCAATCAGAAGCAACAACAGAAGAATTGACACTGAATATCTGATTTAAGAAGCTGTTTTCTTAAAAGCTGTACGCGGTTTTACAGAAGACAGTTTTGGAAAGAAGATCAACGTATCTGCTTTGGAAAGGTATGGACCGAATCTTTAAGATTACATTCTTCAAATATTGTCCTACCATCTACAATCAAAGACATCTATGGAAGGAGTGTTCTATCGACGGATCTATAAGTATCCTCATTCGAAGTGAATTAGGGTTACGCCTTTAGAGAGAAGAAACACTCCACATCAGTTTTATGAGATCAGATCTTTGATTATCATGCCTTTTCTCAATACAACATGTTCATGGTGATTAAGATGACGAACTTGAGAAGAATCACTGCTGCTTAAACGAAAGGACACTGTGATCACACTGTTGTGGGAACAACTGTAAAGAGCGTCATTGAAGTGGACTGCATCAGAGTTGGCTCTCCAAGTGAAGGGATTTCATTGGATTTCTGTATGCATGGCTCTCCACATTCAACAATCCACTAAACCTGTGTAGACTGGGTATGTACCTTGTGTGGCGCACTTGGGTGAGATTATTGTTTATCTACCTTTGTACATTGGATTATGATTTAGTGGATTGGACGCCTATGTGATCGTCCCCCAAACGTAGATACACACTGTATCGAACTGGGTAAACATCCTGTGTCTTTTGCTTTGTGCTGTTATCTTTTCTTTAAACATCTCTATGATCTGTTATCACTGACTGACTTCATCGCTGAATCAGTCAGTCCATTTCATCAGTTGATTAATCCAGTTAATCTGATTAAAAAGAGGAAATTCAAAATTACATGTGGTATCAGAGCTTTTAAGTCTACATAGTGACTTGATCCGTACGGGTTGTTTTAGTTTTGCATTGTTTTCTGTCTTTTGGAAGTGCCTCTATGTGTGTTCGTTGGCTGGTTATTTTTGTTCAGGATGGATGCAAGTATGAAACCACCAGAACTAGATGGTCACAACTACTCTTTCTGGAAAGCTCGCATGGAGATATATCTCTAAGCACAAGGTACCAGGGTTTATCGTACTGTCCTAACTGGGTGGAGCCGTCCAACTGTTCAGAATGCGGATGAAACCACTGGAGATAAGCCCATGAAGACTTGGACAGACGATGAAATGAATGCATCTGATCTAAACAACAAAGCTTTGAACTCGATTGTAGGATCTCTGCATGAATCTGTTTTTACTCTTGTCACAGGGGTAAAAGAAGCTAAACGTTTATGGGAAATTCTTGAAACCAGATTTGAGGGAACTAGTGATGTCAAGTAGTCGAAGCTACAAATGGTACTGTCAGAATTCGAAGCCCTTAGAATGAATGAAGAGGAAACCATTTCGACCTTTCACAGTCGGGTTCAGAATCTGATGAATCGAGCCTCAATTCTTGGTGAACCATTCACTGATGACAGAGTTGTCAAAAAGATCCTTCGATCTTTGCCTAAACGCTTCTGGATGAAAGTAACTGCTATTCAGGAACACACAGGTTGGGAAAAGAAGACTGTCGGAGAACTTATGGGAAGTTTACACACATATGAACTAGAAGTGCTTGCTGATGATGATCTTGCAAGCAACAGAAAAGGAAAGTAAGTGGCTTTTGTGGCTGAGGCTGATCGAGAATCTGACACAGACGACATAGATGATGAAACCTGGGTACTTCTAACCAAGAATTTCAAGAAAATATTAAAAGGATTCAACAGAAAGAGTCAAGGTCAGCCAACCAGGACACAATACAAAGGCAATAACTCCTCATATCAGAAAGCCGAAACAACTCCTTTTTCACAGAACAATCAACCTCAGACGTGTCGAACAAGACAGAACAGAAATAATTCCACAGATACAGGGAGGTCTCTCAACCGATCAGTGCAGTGTAGAGAGTGTGAAGGTTATGGACACATACAGGCTGAATGTGCAACGTATCTCAAGAGGAAAAAAGCTATGTCAGTAGCTACGCTAAGTGATGATGAGGAGGAAACATCTAATGATCAGTCAGATGATAATGTGGGAAACTTTGTAGCCTTCTTTACAGCTACAGACATTCAGTCAGACGGAAACCAATCAGATGAAGAATCTTACATATCAACTGATGATTTTGAAGAGAGACATACTCAACTTGAAATAAAATTTGCTAAACTTGTTGCAAGCTGGGAACAACTAGTGAAAGTCAATAAAAATCTGAATGACGAGCTGAAGCAAAGGGATGATCTTCTAAAAAAACTGAATACAGACCTTGTCATAAACGAAGATCTCATAACTCAGATAAGATCCAGAGAAGGAAAACTGATAAAGGAATTGGAAGGTCTGAAGAAAAATATCCAGATGATGGACACCACATCAACCTTAAACAAGATTCTAGACTCTGGCAGAAATCCTAACGATAAAAAAGGTCTAGGATTTGAACGAGGTGAATCTTCGAATAATGCACCTATGTTTGTCAAAGAGGGTATGTTTAAAGCCACAACAGTTCACAGCTTTGAACAAGGACAGTCATCTCGGTCAGTGCAGAAAATTGACAAGAGAAGGAGATATGACCAGACTGCAGATACTGACCTTGCCAAAGTAACTCATCAATCTCATTATTCAAGGTTCAAAAATAAGTTTGTCAGAGTTAGACAATACACTCCCATTTGCCACTACTGTCAAACAAAAGGTCATACTCGGCCTGAGTGTTATTTTTTCTACAGAGATCAAAGGAAGGAAAAATATCAGAACAAGACTATTACACCGTTTACTAGACAGGTTTGGGTCAGAAAGTCGGAAGTTATATTCTACCCCACTATAGTTCTGATTGCGTCTACAACAGAAGCTAGATGGTATTTCGACATTGGCTGTTCCAGACATATGACTGGAAATGTAAAGTGTCTCATGGCTGTTCAATCAAGCAATGGATCTGTAACATATGACGATGGACAAAAAGGGAAAATAGTTGGGAAAGGTACCTTGAATGTACCAGGTTTGCCTCAATTAGAAGAAATTCTGTTAGTCAGTGGGTTGAAAGCTAATCTGATTAGCATCAGTCAATTGTGTGATCAAAACTGGAATGTGTGCTTCGATCGTAACTGCTGCAGAGTTAGTGACAAAGTAAATCAACTTGTCATGGAAGGAACCCGATCCTCAGACAATTGTTATGTTTTGGCTAATGAAACTGCATGTCACCTATCTAAATCTGAGGAATCAAAACTCTGGCATAGACGACTAATCACGTAAACTTCAGAGATATGGATAAGCTGATCAAACTGGAAGCTGTGAGAGGTGTACCTAAGATCAGAATAGATCTGGAAAGGGTTTGTGGTGCATGTGCCATTGGGAAACAAATCAGAACTCCATACAAAGCAGTAAGAGGTATCACCACTGAGAAGTGTCTAGATCTTGTTCACATAGACCTCATGCGGCCAACACAGACTGAAAGCATTGGGGGAAAGAAATACATATTTGTGTGTGTAGTTGATTTCTCTCGATACAGCTGGGTATACTTTCTAAGAGAAAAATCAGAAGCATTCAAGGCCTTTAAAACTCTGTGCATAAGGGTTCAGAAGGAAAAGAATGAGTCTATAATAAAAGTTCAGAGACTGAGAAGTGATCATGGAAAAGAATTTGAGAATTCACTATACTCAGATTTCTGCTCCGAGCACGGTATATCACATGAGTTCTCAGCTCCTAGAACTTCTCAACAGAATGGTGTGGTGGAAAGAAAGAATCGAACCTTACAAGAAATGGCTAGAGTTATGCTATATGCCTCTCATCTGCCGCAGCGCTTTTGGGCTGAAGCAGTACACACAGCCTGTCATACAGTAAATAGGGTCTATCTTAGACCAGGAATGACCAAAACACCTTATGAGATCTGGAAGGGAAAGAAGCCAAACCTGAAATATTTTCATGTGTTCGGGACAAAGTGTTATGTGCTGGCTGATAGAGAACAAAGAGGGAAGTTTGAACCTAAGAGTGATGAGAGCATCTTCTTTGGATACTCTCCAAATAGTCGTGCCTACAGAGTCTACAACAAGAGAACTCAATCTGTGATGGAATCAGTAAATATAGTTATAGATGACAGTCCAGAAGAATCAGTAGACACAACAATGACAGATCCAGTGGCAAAGCTTCCTCTCAGTGAACTAAATACTGTAGACAGCAACAGTCAGCCCAAATCACAAGAATCCTCAGATGCAGATCAAGAAAGTTCGGAACAGGAGACAACTCTCATAAATGATACAGGTAAAGACAAACCCACCAGAACTTAGAAAAATCACCCATCAGATAACATCATTGGTGATCCAACAGATGGGATGAAGACCAGGAGCAGAATAAGAAATAAACTGATAGAAATATCTGGGTCTGCTTGCTATACCTCAAAGATAGAACCCATGAATGTAAAAGAAGCTTTATAGGATGATTTGTGGATCAAGGCAATGCAGGAGGAGCTACATCAGTTTGATCGAAATCATGTTTGGGATCTAGTTTAAAGACCTGAAGGTATCAACATAATCGGAACAAAGTGGATCTTCAAAAACAAAACTGATGAAGCTGGGAATATTGCAAGGAACAAAGCTCGGTTAGTGGCACAAGGGTACACTCAGATAGAAGGAATTGACTATGATGAGACATTTGCTCCTGTGGCTAGACTAGAGTCAATTAAAATTCTGCTAGCTGTTGCATGCATTCTGGGATTTACATTGTTTCAGATGGATGTCAAGACAGCGTTTTTGAATGGGTACCTGCATGAAGATATCTATGTGGCGCAACCTAAGGGATTTGAAGATCCAGAGCATCCATCACATGTCTACAAGCTTTGAAAGGCTCTCTATGGTCTTAAACAAGCCCCACGTGCATGGTATGAACGCCTGACTCAGTATCTGCTACAGCATGGTTATAAACGAGGGAGTGTTGACAAAACTTTATTCGTAAAAACTACTGGAAGTCATGTCACCATTGCTCAGATCTATGTGGATGACATTGTGTTTGGATCAACTCTACAGAAATACACAGATGAGTTAGTAAAAGTTATGAAGGAAGAATTTGAGATGTCAATGGTTGGTCAACTGACATACTTCCTAGGACTGCAAGTTAAGCAAAGCTCTGAAGGGTACTTTATCTCACAAGAAAAGTATGCTAAGAATTTAGTCAAGAAGTTTGATCTGGAATCATGTAAACCATCCAGGACACCGATCTCCACCTCCACAAAAGTATCCAAAGACGACACAGGTGTATCAGTGGATAACACAGTCTACCGAAGCCTGATAGGAAGTCTGTTGTACTTGACGGCTAGTCGACCAGACATAATGTTTAGTGTTGGAATATGTGCAAGGTATCAATCTGATCCAAAGGAATCACACCTCATAGCTGCAAGACGAATTCTGAAATATATAAAAGGAACGATTCAGTATGGTCTATGGTACTCCAATGACAGTGAACTGAGTCTGATTGCATACTGTGATGCTGACTGGGCAGGGAACATTGATGACCGTAAGAGTACATCTGGTGGTTGCTTCTTTGTTGGTAAGAACTTGGTGTCATGGCTGAGTAAGAAACAGAACTCAATTTCCTTAAGTACTGTAGAGGCAGAATACATAGCTGCTGGTGGATGCTGTACTCAGCTAGTATGGATGAAACAGATGTTATTAGACTATGGTCTTACTCAAGGAATTATGACACTCTATTGTGACAATGTCAGTGCTATTAATATCTCAAAGAATCCAGTTCAACACTCCAGAACGAAGCATATTGATATAAGGCATCACTACATCAGAGACCTGGTAGAATCAAAGGAGATTGAGTTGGAATATATTCAAACAGAGAAATAGTTTGCTGATATCCTAACTAAGCCCCTAGACGCAAACCGGTTTGAGATTCTCAGATCTGCTATGGGAATCTACAGAATTGACTAATAGGGTAGATCGTCACTCAGAAGGAGAGTGCAAGGTTTACGTATTCTGGTCAAATTTCAGTTTTGACTTCCTTTTAAAACTCCCTTCATTTTTGTTAAGAAAATATCTTAACCTAAATTACCATAAAAGTGATTAGGCTTTTTCAAATTTGAAATATGCCTAGCATCCGTTTCTTGCCTAAAAAGGAGGTATACCGTTACGTCAATCACATCAGCTCTGCATGTATTCTGACTAGCTGCATTTATTGGGGTTCTTCTCCCTTGGGTTTATAATCGAGTATCGAGTAAGACTTGAGAGAACAAAAAAGAGACTATCTCTGCACACAGACTGTATTCTCTTTGATCTCCTATCTAGGGTTTACTTCTTCGTCTTCTCGAATCTCTCATCAATGACGGATGCAGTTCGTAATATTATCATCAAGCTTGGAAGAAAGGTTCATTCACAAGAAATAGCCACCAAACATGTCAAAACCTTGCTTCTGTTGGCTATGAAGAAAAAATTGAAGCTTGATCCCCTTCTCCGCGATGAAATCATTGTCACTGTACTGTCTGATTATCCAGAGTTTTATGCCGACTGGTCCGATGATGACACCAGTGAACTATTGCTGCTGGCCTCCGAAGTAGGTGATGACATTAATCCAGCGTCTATTCCAGAGCCCTCTGTAATACCCCGTGTTACGAACCCTAAAACCGATTAATCATTTAACCAATTGCCCAAAAGGAAGAATTAAATTACAATAATTAACTAGGAAAAGGCCCACCATAGTCCATGGGCCCCTATCTCTAAACCCAACCCCTAGTCCCAAAAGGAATAGACCCTAAGTAAGACTCTTAGATATATAAATAGGGAACTTAGAAGGCACCTAGAACCCCCACCACAATAATCTCTCACCACCCAAGGAGCTCCAAGAATTCCCTTAGGAGAAATCAAGAAAGAAGAAAGCTTAAAGAAACACCCTTCATAGCCAAGGAATTAATGAAGGCTAAGAGGTAACCCATGTCTCAACAAAACCTATTTTCATAGCTATGAATCCCCTCTTAGGATTTCCCCCATATTCAAGTGTGATTGATGATTCGTTATATTGATCTTGATAATTGGCATTGTGATTCCATGGGCGATCTTGATGATCTTGAGAGGTTCTTGATGATTATATGGTGTTCTTGATGATTATATGATGTTCTTGATAATTGTATGACGTTCTTGATGATTACGTGATATTCTTGCCGAATCTCGATATTAAAGGATGAATGGTGTTCTTGTTAAATTAAAAGTGATTAGAACCCTAGGTTGTATCGTGAAATTCGTGTGGTATTATTCTTGGTATATTGGGTGGGAATTCACATGTTTGGGCGTTAATTACGTTTAGAAAAGCATGATAGGATTGGTGCCGTATGTTTCTTGATTTTGATCCGTTAATCGTCTATGTGTGTTATCAATTGCGTTTGAAAGTGTCTAAGCATGGTTTCGCGTTCCACAAAGGTTCCCGGGGCGTTTTTGGTGAAAAAGAGTCAGTGGGGGGTAGGGGACCCGCCACCTACCCGCGGCTTATTTGGGCAACGCCGGCAGCGGGTAGCCGGCGGGCGGGCAGCTGCACGCCGGGCACCCGCTGCCCGGAGTCACACCACCGGCGGGCAGCCGGCGGGTGAACCCTCACCCACCGGCTACCCGCTGGAAAATACCCCCTTTGGGAGTCCGGCTTCCCCGTTTGATGTTCCCCCGACCCCCGTGGTGTCCCAACGGACTCCGTCCATCGTGCCTATGTCTAGTTTGATGTTCGGGTACCATTCGTAGGTTGAATAAGTCTTATATATATTGCATGCTAGTGAATCGGTATCCCGTTGACCTAGGTATGAGAAGTATGAACCCCTTAGGGTTATTCTTAGTATGTGGATGACCACGCATAGGTTTCATTATATGATTTCTTCCTCCTTCCCAATGTGCTAATGTGAGCTGCATGTACTTGCTATGTGTTATGTGTGCATGTTACCCCAATTTGGTTGCGATCAAATTGGTTATACGGGCAGTTGGATGGGTTGAGAACCATACTGACTGTTAACCAGGCCGGTTGCGATCGGTCAGGTATATAAATATTATATAAGGCTGCGGTCCACCGTTTGGTTGCGATCAAACGTTCTACATGAGCTGCGGTTCATTTTCCTGGCTGCGGTCAGATGACATACTCTTGGGTTGCGGTTCACTGTTTGGTTGCAATCAAACTATGATGAGTTGCGGTTCATCGGTCGGTTGCGATCGACCCCTCCGTGTTGCGATACGGGGCAAGGTGCTGCGGGGCCGTGTCAGAGCTATATGCGCTGACCCTCATGTATGGGCATGCGATTGGTCCTGTGGTGCCAACAAAGTGTGCTACGTGATGTGATCAGGAGGATTGATGTTATGACTGTTATGAAAACGTGACCATAGGGTACATGCTAGTAAACTGTATATGCTTGCTTATGATTATTGGCTGCGCTTATCTATCGTATGCTTGTGAATTGTCTACGTTTGGTTATGTTTGTTAGTTGTGGTTACCCCTTTCTGTCGAGTCTATTCCCTGATTTGAAAGCTAGAGTCTCTTAGGTTATATCTTCATGCTTCGAAATGGTTTTTTGTATATCTATGTATATATCTATATGTATTGTATTTCAACGCGTTGGAGTGGGTTACCAGCATCTCTCGCTGAACAGATATATTTGGCTTTCAGGCACAGAAGAGTAGACACTGGAGCGCGCTAGAACCCTGGAGTGTAGAAGTAGATAGTTTTCCTTTCGGCCTGCGTGCCATGTTATGCATTCTCTTTATTAAGGATATTAGTTAGTTAGCCTGTGCACCTGAGTTCTCCAGCTCAGGTGTGGCATAGCACCCCGTACTCTTTGTATCGTATTTTGGGATTTAATGAGATTCTACCTTTATTATACAAGTTTTAAAAGTCTTGAAAATCTGGGGTGTTACACCCTCAGATGGAAATCGCGTTGGGGCGTTCCTCCATTACTTTGCTCAAAGAGCCCTTGAGTCTGAAGAAATCTCCCGTCGTCGAGAAATTGCTCAACCCCTGTATCTTCAGGCTGCTGAGAATGAAGCCAGACATCGTATTGAGATTCTGCGAAACAGGTCAAATTCCTCTGACTCCCCAATAGAAATTTCACCTGACAAACCTGAGGATCTAGTGTCTAATGCTGCCCCATCTATTGTTCCTGTTGATTCTAAGAATGTGCCTGCTTTAGTCTCTGAGAAATCATCTGTATCTGTTGATCCTCCTTGCTTACCTGTTGTGAAGTCTGATCCCTTGAATAGTGAGTCTCTTAAAGCATTTGTAGAGGAAGACAAACCGATTGATGAGCCCAACAATCTAAGTTTGGTTGTTTTTGAGTCTGATAATAATGCTCTGTCCCCTGCTGTTGTTGCTGATGTCCCACAAGAAGTCGACTCCTCTGTTAATCCCTCTGATATGCCTGCTGCGATTGAGAATGTGAAACCCTCAAGCCCCCGTGAACCCAAGAAAATGGTTGGCATTCCGGTCTACACCTCCTCATCTTTGGCTGAGAGTCTTGAACATGTTCGGCACTTTGCTGGTCTACCTACTGCCTCCATTCCAGAACCCTACAGAGTGATTCACCCTTCTGAATCCTCGAGTGAAGATGAAAAGATCCTCGCTGAAGTTTATGGTACCCAAGCTCATGCATCTACGGATTCAACAGTTGAGGCCACAGCTCATCCTGATTCCACCACCTTCAAAATTAGAGAGATTACAAATCTTCTTGGAAGCTCGTCTGCTAATGTTTCTGATTCTAGTCATTCTGTGACTCCTGTCCAATCCCCAACCAAAGAAACGAGAAGGTAAAAAAGGAAGAATGTTCCTGTGAAAGTTGTTGTTGAGACCGGTGATGACAATGCTGATGTGGATCAGCCTGAGAAGAGAAGGAAATCTAGTGAAACCATCAAATCTGAGGCAAACCCTCCTATCCAACAAGTGTTCAAGACACTACGATCTTCTGTTAAACAAAAGGGTCCTACTGCTGTTCAACCTGCTGTTGTTCCTACATCATCTGCCAGAAAGGGGAAACCATCCACACGTTCCAGAGGTCGAAGCTTAACTCCTTAAGTTCAACCTGTTGAAGGATCTGACACATCTATTTACAAGCCTCAGTTTGTATCCCCTGCTGCTCAGGGCAAATGGTCCACTATGGTCAGAAGAGATCTTATTGTTCAATGATCTGTTGATGAGAACCAGCTGAATTCCGTGTGTGATATTCTACCACTGCTGAATGAAGTAGGGCTGCTGAAGACTGTCACCGCCATCTGCCCATATTCGAAGCTGCTCACTTATGAATTCTACTGTAATCTCAATGAAGAGATTGACATCTTAACTGGGCCACGACCAATGCAGATCTTCATTCGAGGGAAGTGGTACATCTTCGGGCCTAACATGATCAATGAATACTATGGACTGACTGCTGTGCAAGAAGAGACAATTACAGATTGGAACTTGGTGGCCAAGACTCTAACGGGTGGACAGCTTGATACTTGGCCTACTGATGACAAGGATTATCTGCCGAGCTCTCAACTCATATCCAGATATGTTATTCTGCATCGTCTTGCACTTCATAACTGGCTCCCTTCAGCTCACTTCCATACAATTGGTAAGCACCTAGCAGGTTTCTTGTTCCGAATTGGGACAAAGATGCCGATTGATCTGGGAAACTGGATTTACTACTATATCCTCACCATGATCCATCCACGAGAGTAGAAGGTAAGGCTACCTTTCCCGAATCTGATTTATGGCATTCTTACAACTCAGGGTCTTGAGCCTATGCCGAGTGAAGTGATCAGTCCAACTCTGCTCTATACTGTTGATCGGCGTCTTTTGATTGGAGATCACATTCGTGATGTTATCCCGGTGACTGCCCCCTCCAATTCTGAACCTGATACTGTGGCTGATGACTCGCCCCATGCAAATGATCTTCAACTCTCTATTCAATTAAAGGCAAGAGTCTCTGAGCTTGAGACAGTTCACGGTATAATTGCTAAAGAACTGACAGGGGCCCGTACTGAGCTGGCAACCGTTCTTCTTCGTTTAAGCCTATCTGAATCTGCTGCTGCTACTGAACCTGCGAAGTCCGA
This sequence comes from Ipomoea nil, assembly GCF_001879475.1. Lineage (NCBI taxonomy): Eukaryota > Viridiplantae > Streptophyta > Magnoliopsida > Solanales > Convolvulaceae > Ipomoea > Ipomoea nil. Next base: position 168,433 of record NW_017617996.1, on the reverse strand, counting down.
CAGTGACACTCCCTCCAATGCTTGACCATACTTTGGCTCTCATTGGCAAAAAGGGGGAGTAGTACACTACTACAAAACACACTTACCACGGCGGTTATTTTTATAAATACACGGCGGTTCTTGAAGTGCCGTGTAAGTGACCGCCTTCATAAATAAAAACTTTCTACGGCGGTTATTTGAACCGCCGTGTATACTTCTAAAACACGGCGGTTGCTAACCGCCGTCCAATCTCACGATGTATGTCGTGTAATCTCAACAATTATATGTATAGACGGCGCTTTTCTTTATGAACCGCCATCTATTCATATGTATAGACGGCGGTTCAATGTAAGAGGCGCTGTCTATACATATGAATAGACGACGGTTCAATGTAAGAACCGCTGTCTATACATATGAATAGACGACGGTTCAATGTAAGAACCGCTGTCTATACATATGAATAGACGACGGTTCAATGTAAGAACCGCCGTCTATACATATGAATAGACGACGGTTCAATGTAAGAACCGCCGTCTATACATATGAATAGACGACGGTTCAATGTAGGAACCGCCGTCTATACATATGAATAGACGACGGTTCAATGTAAGAACCGTCGTCCATACATATGAATAGACGACGGTTCAATGTAAGAACCGCCGTCTATACATGTGAATAGACAACGGTTCAATGTAAGAACCGCCATCTATACATATGAATAGACAACGGTTCAATGTAGGAACCGCCGTCTATACTTATATTTTTCACCTTAAAACATATGAATAGACGGCGGTTCAATCTAAGAACCGTCGTCTATACATATCATTTGAACCTTATAAAATATTTTCAAACGGCGATTCTTACATTGAACCGCCGTCTATACATATCATTTGAACCTTATAAAATATTTTTAGACGGTGGTTCAAAGAAACAACCGCTGTCTATACATATATTTTTTACTATTTATATTTAAAAAAAAATATTTCAAAATTTTTTTATTTTCCAGTTTGTAAATCTGTAATATCAAATACAATAAAAAGCTGCACAATTTGATCAAAATGCATACAATAATTCCAGTATTACCAATTTGTAAATCTCAAATTTCATAGGTAATATAATAAAAAGCTATTCAATTGCATCAAAATGCATACAATACATCAACATGCATGATATATATTATCAATCACAACCAATACTAATAACTAAATACTAATTCATTGTCATAATTATGTAGTAGCTCTAATCCAATAATCAACAAAACTTTGGCACCATAAATTTCTCATCTCATCAATTTCTTCTAGTGAATAGCTTTCAGTATTATCGAACATCTACAAATTTAAACTCAAGTTAGAAAGTTAGTATAATGAAAATAACTAAATCTAATAAGTATGGCCGTAAGAAATATATTGAAGTGATCATTACTTACCTTGTCTAATCCATCGTCATCCAATTCCATTTGTAAAATATCAAACATATATTTCATCACATAATATCCACATTCTGAAGATCCGGATTGTGTAGGCACTACATCAAATTTAGAATATAAAATTAATATAATAATATATATAAAACTAAACACAACATGCATTTTGTATAAATATGAAGTACTTACTTTGCATGGAATCCAAGTCGACGATTTGACTCTATTTACCTTCAATTTATGTTTGACAACTGGTAATTCTTTGAGTGCACTATCAACATTAAAAAAATACATATATTTAAATAAATAACATAACATAACATACTATACAATATAATGAATATATAAATACATATATATGTTTTACGTACTTGTCAATTACTTGCTTAATATCTCCGCGTTCTTTATTCCCTTGAATAGAATCGAAGGAATACACTTTCAACTTTTCAGGACAAATAACATACAACATCCAATGATCTCTGCATACAAATTTATTATTCATTTAAATGCAAAACAACAATATTGTATAAAGTAAAAAAGTATGTATAACATATATACTTGTAAACATATGGTGCAAAATAACATTTTTTTTTCTTTCTCCAATAGTGGTAGAAATATATTTTGTCCTCATTTCGAAAGTTGTCATTTTTGGTTGAATGGAATTTGGATCTAAAAAGCCATACGAACTTTTTCTTGCCAAACTAAATTGCTCATAAAGAAGCCTATACAAGAATATAATCAGTGTTATTGCTAAATTAAATAAGGCAATAAACAAAAGTTGATTTATAAGTAAATGATAATAAGGACCTTACCGCATAAAGAATATAATGCAAGAGACATCGATTGTATCCATTGATAGAAAACGTAACATCTCTTCTTTAAAAAGAAACAAATCATAATCTTTGATCATCAACATCTCATCACTCAATCGAATTGTAATATGGTTGGTCAAACCCTTTACAATGCAGTATAGCTGTCTGCCGTCAGCAGTCAATGTGTGTGGATCAATATCATGCATCACGGGAGGCTTCTGGGCAATCGATTGTTTTTCTATCTGTTTTATCCATTTAATAGTTAAGTATAAAAGATTAACATCAAATGGACATAAAAATACATATTTATCATACCTCATCATGCACAACATCAGGTGCAGAACGCAGTTCCACTAGTTTCTTTGGCCAAGCTATAAAATGGCCCACCGCTCCACCTAATGTCTCCGCTTCTTCATAGTGAATAGGCAGTTTTGCTTCTTTATCAATCACTTTGTCAACAAGCACTTTTATTTGGCAATCTAATAATGTACGAGAATGAAGTGTGCTTCCCAACTTATAAACTCTCCCTGTGGCCACTAATTTTTTTTTTTTTTGGATACTAGATTCTTCCAAATAAAATCGACCATATCCTCCAGACTTCAAATATTCAAAGAAAGATTTGAACATTAATAGTAAATAACAACATAAAAAATAGAAATTAAAAAATATACATTAATATCTTAACTCTGGTAGATTAATAAACGGGTCAGGAGAGCTACACTTTTCACTCTTTGATTGCGGAGTAGGATCAAAACCATATAATATTGTGTTTTATGAAATCACAGTTGTCTTATGAAATTTTTTTTTTTTTTAATTAGAGTCAGCAAACAAAAACTGCATTGGATAAAACATGTATGACGTATCCATTTTGATTTCGATATACTAGGTAGGGAATTGAATAGTATGACATATCTGAGCCAACAGGTCCAGCACTGCAAGAAGCAGGTGGATCCTTTTCCAACTCTTTTAGTTTCTTCTGAATCCTCTTTGTATCCATAACAGGTAGTGAGGCACCAAGTATAGTCTCTGCAGGAGGGGAATGCCGAAAACAAGAATTTTGATGAAGATGGGAACTTTATACATAAAATCACAATTGAATCCTATTGCGTCTTTTTTAAACATATATATGCAGCCCAAGTTAACACATATATATCTCTAATTTTCACTAATCACATGTATACTAGCTAGACAAACATGTTATATATACATATATATATATATATATATATATATATATATATATATATATATATATATATATATATATATATATATATATATATAAAAGACTAACAACAAATACGAACATGCAATTCATATACTCAATATCATGGCAACATCAAATAATTTTTATATAAAACACAATATTTACAAAGATCATGAATCACATTATTCAAAAATAGCAAAACAGATTTTTGAGGAAAAAAAATTTCACATAAGCAATTAGGAAAAATGCTTTTGATTCTTATGGAGTAAATAGATTTTTGGAAGACATAAATTTTACCTGGATTCCTAAATTAACAATAATCCTTGAACCAAATCCCTATGATCACTCTTCCGTAAATTCTCTTTAAATTAATCAACCGAAGAGCAAACGACCGACGAAGATGAGAAACAAAAGGGGTACGTGGTAATGGCTGGAGTTATTTGAGAGGGATTATGGTGATTGCCGCGGTTTAGGAAATTTATAAACAAAAGATTGCAATGGACTCTCTGCTTCTGTACGTAGGTTTTTGGTTTTCTATCTTGTTTTTCCTTTATTTCGACAAAATACTTATATATATATATATATATATATATATATATATATATATATATATATATATATGTATATATATATATATATATATATATATATATATATATATATATATATATATATATATATATATATATATATATATATATATATATATATATATATATATATATATATATATATATATATATACGAAGATGAGAAACAAAAGGGGTACGTGGTGATGGCTGGAGTTATTTGAGAGGGATTATGGTGATTGCCGCGGTTTAGGAAATTTATAAACAAAAGATTGCAATGGACTCTCTGCTTCTGTACGTAGGTTTTTGGTTTTCTATCTTGTTTTTCCTTTATTTCGACAAAATACTTATATATATATATATATATATATATATATATATATATATATATATATATATATATATATATATATATATATATATATATATATAAAATTATAATAATTTAGGCTTAAGTTGACATATGCGTGCATATATTAGACGTCGGTTATTTAAAAATCGCCGTCTATTAATTGACGTAAATATATATTAGACGGCGGTTATTTAAAACCGCCGTCTATAAAGTGGCGTAAATATATATTAGAAGGCGGTTATTTAAAACCATCGTCTATTAATTGACGCAAATATATATTAGACGACGGTTATTTAAAACCGCCGTCTATTAATTGACGTAAATATATATTAGATGGCGGTTATTTAAAACCGCCGTCTATTAAGTGACGTAAATATATATTAGAAGGCGGTTATTTACAACCGCCGTCTATTAAGTGACATTAATATATATTAGACGTCGGTTATTTAAGAATCGCCGTCTATTAATTGACGTAAATATATATTAGACGGCGGTTATTTAAAACCGCCGTCTATTAAGTGGCGTAAATATATATTAGAAGGCGGTTATTTAAAACCGTCGTCTATTAATTGACGCAAATATATATTAGACGGCGGTTATTTAAAACCGCCGTCTATTAATTGACGTAAATATATATTAGAAGGCGGTTATTTAAAACCGCCATCTATTAAGTGACGTAAATATATATTAGAAGGCGGTTATTTACAACCGCCGTCTATTAAGTGACATTAATATATATTAGACGTCGGTTATTTAAGAACCGCCGTCTATTAATTGATATAAATATATATTAGACGGCGGTTATTTAAAACCGCCGTCTATTAAGTGGCGTAAATATATCTTAGAAAGCGGTTATTTAAAACCGCCGTCTATTAAGTGACATAAATATATATTAGAAGGCGGTTATTTAACAACCGCCGTCTATTAAGTGACGCCGTATATAATAGACGGCAGTATATAAAGACCGCCGTCTATTAAGTGCCGTAGTATATAATAGAAGGCGGTTATTTAAAGACCGCCGTCTATTATGTGCCGTAGTATGTAATAGAAGGCGGTTATTTAGAAAACCGCCGTTTATTATATGTCGTAGTATAACAAAATATAATAGAAGGCGGTTATTTAAAAAACCGCCTTCTATTAAGCGACGTAGTGTATCATTTCTGTAGTAGTGGTATGAACTCAGGGGCAGTTGTTTTTGTGTACCTTCTGGCCCTGGCTGGGCATTGTTTTTGATGGCACCACTTCTTATTTGGAGAATGTTCCTTGACTGTGTTTTGATGCAGCATGACATGTATGCTGTGTTTTTGTTTTCGTTCTGCTATGTAATCAGATCAGACTTATGGGTTGTTTCTTTATGATAACCTATCTTAGTTCTTTATGTTTATGTCTTTCTACATAGTCGAGTTGTTTTGCCAAATAATAGCCAAAGGGGGAGTTTGTTAGTGTTTTAATTGTTCAAAAAACCCCATCTTATAATTGGCAATATTATTATGGCATACTAAGATATGTTTAGCTTAGTGTCCGTTCAGCTCCATAGAAGACTGATCAATCAGAAGCAACAACAGAAGAACTGACACCGAAGATCTGATTTAAGAAGCTGTTTTCTTAAAAGCTGTACGCGGTTTTACAGAAGACAGTTTTGGAAAGAAGATCAGCGTATCTGCTTTGGAAAGGTATGGACCAAATCTTTAAGATTACATTCTTCAAATATTGTCCTACCATCTACAATCAAAGACATATATGGAAGGAGTGTTCTATCGACGGATCTATAAGTATCCTCATTCGAAGTGAATTAGGGTTACGCCTTTAGAGAGAAGAAACACTCCACATCAGTTTTATGAGATCAGATCTTTGATTATCATGCCTCTTCTCAATACAACATGTTCATGGTGATTAAGATGACGAACTTGAGAAGAATCACTGCTGCTTAAACGAAAGGACACTGTGATCACACTGTTGTGGGAACAACTGTAAAGAGCGTCATTGAAGTGGACTGCATCAGAGTTGGCTCTCCAAGTGAAGGGATTTCATTGGACTTCTGTATGCATGGCTCTCCACCTTCAACAATCCACTAAACCTGTGTAGACTGGGTATGTACCTTGTGTGGGGCACTTGGGTGAGATTATTGTTTATCTACCTTTGTACATTGGATTATGATTTACTGGATTGGACGCCTATGTGATCGTCCCCCAGACGTAGATACACACTGTATCGAACTGGGTAAACATCCTGTGTCTTTTGCTTTGTGCTGTTATCTTTTCTTTAAACATCTCTATGATCTGTTATCACTGACTGACTTCATCGCTGAATCAGTCAATCCATTTCATCAGTTGATTAATCCAGTTAATCTGATTAAAAAGAGGAAATGAAAAATTACAGGGTTATCAAGAAAACATACGAAAAGAGCCCGTTAGCATATAATGCTAAATATAAACCCCTCAACCCTGTAAAATAGATATAGATATAGGTTTAGAAAATAGTTTGTTTGACAACATCAATCAGCAAATAACTCATAGGATCCTAGAGAGGTAACCAAGTAGTCGATAGCATATAAGTATAGTGATAAACGTTATTTTTATTGTTAATTTATGCAAATTCCTTTTATAATTTATTTACAATTTTGATTAATTTTGTATGTTTTTTCATTTATTTTAATAATTAGTTTTGTTTAGGCTTTTAGTATTAATGTATTATTATTACTTTTTGGGTAGTTTAGCTAATAAAATTATTTCAGCCCACTATTTTAAGACCAACATTTATAGCCCAATGTTCAAGCCCGTGGTTCTCCTTCTGCGATTATTTGAAGCAAACGAAAGAGAACGACAGAGGCGGAATCATAAACACGAATAGGTCCCTTGGAATAATTGGATATGGAAATGTCGTGCATGGTTTGTGGATACAAAGGGAGGAAAATCGACCTTGGGGAGTCCGACTCTCTGTTATTGAAGGTCGGACTCCCCAAGTCCGAATTACCTTTTTTTTTTTACGGAAAGAAATGAAGTATTGTGGATTTAGCAATAATTAGATTGTTTTGATTGAAAGTGAAGCAATGACTATGAGTAGTGAATTTAGCAATAATTAGATTGTTTTGATTGGAAGTTACAAAATGATTATGAGTAATGATTTAGCAATAATTAGAATTTAAAGAATAACTGTGGATAATTAAAAATAGAAACAAAGAATAGTGTTTTTCGTGTAAATAATTAATTTTATTAATGATTCAAATCTGGACACTGCTGGAAAGAATGGGCTGTCCTCCGATAATACCTACATCTTGTACTGCGATTTCTACCAAAGTCAATTTCATTCGGAAGCCTACGTGTTCGCTGTTGGCCTTGTTGAGTTCGTGGCCTAGCGGAAATTAGGGGAAATTACCAACGTAACAATTCCTGTAGTTTTGTATAGAGTACACGTGTGGCACTAATGGGGCAAATCCTTCTCAGTAATTACATGCTGCAATCACATGTGCACACGATATGCTGTTTACGTTCCACAATCCACAGTTACACGTACGCGTTCTGTCAAGTTAACTTGAAAATGACTTTGTTGACTTTGAGCCATATATCCGGTACATAGGGAAACACCGTAGATTCCGAGTGTGCCATTAAATTGTTGAATGCTTGCACCGCGTGTGTCAATGTTTCGAGCAGACAAATCTTCAGTAATCTTCAGCGTGAAATGCAGTCCGTGTTGAAGCATCCCCTCTCCTGCAGTACGCCTGTCGGCAAACATAGTCCGTAACTTGTGAAAAGTCATTCGTACTATTGCCGTGATAGGTAACATCCGACAACACTTAAGTGAGTTATTAAGTGACTCAGATGGATTGGTTGTCATTACGTCGTACCGATGACCATCATCGTGAGATAATGTCCAGGCCTTTAAATCGATGTTTGCAAGATATGCATATGTAGTTGGTTAGTTAAGTTGGATGGTCTGTATGTGCTGAAGGAATTGATTCCTTGTTACAACAGTACCATCTTCCCATATTAATCTCTTTAACCGCATATTTCTGGTCACCTTCGTCAAGACATTGCTACGAATGTGGCGAAGGCAAACCCGGCGCTTCACATGGCCGCCCTGTAATTGTTCCACGGAATTAAACGACGCTTCTATTCCAGTGTGTTTATCCAAAACGATGCACATTGAATCGTAATAGGGAAAGACATGTATGGCCAGAAGTCGTAAAAACCAATTCCAGCTGGTATTATTTTCCGAGTCAAAGATTGAATATGCCAGTGGATAAATTTCTTTGTTGGCTGTGTATCTACAGGCTAGGAGGCCAGAAATGGCCTTTGTAGTGGTTGTACAAGTGGGTACCGTCAACATAAATAATAGGGATGCAGTAGCAGAATCCATCAATTGCCGGCTTGAAAGCCCAGAATGCATATATGAAATGCATGTATCCTGTACCCCTTTCTTCAGAAGGCATGCACCTTATCTCCACAATGGTTCTAGGGTTGGCGAGTTGCAACTTCCGCATGAATTTGGGTAGCTCATTGTACGACTGTTGGAAATTCTCGTACTGTTGTTTAATGCATTTGTGTATGGCGTACCATGATTTCTTATTCAAAATGTCCACACAATAATGTTCTCTAACATCGACTTGGATATGCTTTATTTTGTATTATGGGTCCATAGTCATATTAATGCGCTAGTGCACAGTCTGTTCGCGACTCCCTGGTTGTATTGTACTGTGCACTCGTGGGGTTGAAAGAAGTTTGTGACTTGCCATTTAGGAGATTCGCCATGCAATTTCTTTGCGGATAATGTCCACAAACAAGATGGTGTTGACTGAAAATGTAGACACAAGACCTTCCAATTTGTTTTTTTCTTGCGATTCGTGATGAAGTTTCGCTTGTGATGCGTATTGTAAGTTGCTACAGCTTTTTAAAGTGTCGGAAAATCTGGGAAAACCATTCCGACCTTAATGACATTTGTTGAGGGTTCGTATGAAGCATTTCGTCGTCGTCCCTCTCAGTAAATCCATAGCTGAATGTGGTTGTTGGCGGTGGTATTGGAGAATGGTAACAAGAAATACTAGAATCGGGGATCCGCTGACCTCAACCCCGATTTTGTTGAGCGATTTCTTCAATTGTCTCGAATTTGATTTAACATTAAAGTCGGACTTTGAAGCCGACTTTGATATTTAAAAATAAACCAACATTTTCGAAACTCCATTAAAGTCCCCGTAATGGTGGACTCTTCTATACTTATTCTATTACACTATGTAATCTCATAATCATAACACTAAATCATAGTGAAAATCATTAGCTACGATGACAATCATGGGTTTCGTCTATAAATTAAAAAAAAAATTATATATCAAAATCGGATTTGAGGATGAGGAAAGCTAATTCAATTCAATTGAACAATCATAATCTGAATACAATACAATAGGAAAAGCTAACGTAGAGATCCCTATCTATCAGGATAGTCAAAGTAGACTAACTCTCTACCACACAAATAATACCTATAGAATACAATAATAATGTGACAAATAATAACTCTGCTAATACACCCCCTCAAGCACAAGGGTGATGTAAAACAACGTTGAGCTTGTCACGTAGCAAAGCAAATCGCGGCCCTGGCAGAGGTTTGGTGAAGATGTTCGCTATCTGGTCTTTCGTTGACACAAAGCTGACGACGAAGTCCCCTGAAGCTACCTTGTCCCGAACAAAATGAAAGTCTATTTCGACGTGCTTCGTCCTCGCGTGAAAGACGGGGTTGGCGCAGAGATATGTAGCGCCCAGATTATCGCACCGTAGAGTTGCCGGTTCACCGCTATGCAACCCCAGCTCATGTAGTAAGGATACCACCCAGGTTACCTCCGCCGAGACATCGGCTAGGGCCTTGTACTCTCTTTAGTCGACGAGCGCGCAACAGTGCGTTGCTTCCTGGATAACCAAGAGATAAGATTGGACCCCAAATAAACAGCGTACCCACTGGTACTCTTCCTATCAGTCGGACAGCCCGCCCAATCTGAGTCTGAATAGGCATGTATCGAAGTAGACGACGACGGTGAAAGACGTAAACCATAGTCGAGTGTGCCTTTAATATAGCGCAGCACCCGCTTCAATAAGACCCAATGATCATCAGTCGGGGAGTGCATGAACTGACATAAGCGATTCACTGAGAAAGAAAGATCCGGACGGGTGATGGTGAGATACTGCAAAGCACCGACTAGGCGACGATATTGCGTCGGGTTCTCATACGGTTGTGGTGATGGTGTAACGACTTGCGTGACTGCAGCTGGAGTGGCCAAAGCTTTGCAGTCGGTCATACCTGCCCTGTGTAAAAGATCTCCCATATAACGACGCTGCGATAGTATAATCCCACCATTTTCCTGCACCGTTTCAATCCCAAGGAAAAAACTAGGTGTGCCAAGATCCCGGACTTTAAAAGTTGCTGATAGTCGGTGTAGTAAGGCATCAATGAGGGCTGCATCATTGCCCATCATGATGATGTCGTCGACATAAACAAGGAGAAAAACACGGGATGAACCCGCCGTGTAGTGAAAAAGGGACACATCTGTCTTGGAAGGTGAAAAACCTGCAGAAACCAGGTAATCATGTAGGCGCTTGAACCAGGCGCGGGGTGCTTGCTTCAGACCATACAACGACCGTTGCAAATGACATACACGCCCTGGATGAGCAGGGTCCTCGTAACCCGGTGGTTGTTTCATATAAACAGTCTCCACTAAGTGCCCATTTAGGAAGGCATTATGGACATCCAGCTGACGGAGTGTCCATCCTTGTGAGACGGCCACGGAAAAGAGTAAACGAACCGTGGTAGGATTGACGACAGGGCTGTAAGTTTCAAAGAAATCTTCGCCCTCCACCTGGTTGAACCCTTTGGCTACTAACCGGGCTTTATAGCGCTCTACCTTACCGTCTGCAGTGCGCTTGGTACGGTAGACCCATTTGCACCCGATAATATTCATATGTGGTTCAGCGGGAATAAGCCGCCACGTGTTGTTATGTATAAGAGCATTGAACTCTTGATCCATGGCATCACGCCACTGTGAGTGCCCTACAGCCTGCGAATAACATGTCGGGTCAGTAGATGTAGTTAGGGCCTGAAAGGGTTCATTCGTGCCACGGGTCTGATGACGCAGACGCATGACATGATCCCGCTCCTGCGGTTGCGCTTGGGCGCGACCCCGTCCCCGCCGAGCCACCGGGGCCTCTAATGCAAGAGGCTGCGGTTCCTGTGCCAATGGAGTGGGCTCACGAACAATTGGGCCAGGACCCGGAGTTGGGCCTGGCGGTAAAACATGGGGCACAATGGGCCCTGCTGCCCATGGTAGAGGTGCGGACTCGGATAAAATCCGTGATTGCCGTTCTGCAAAGGGAAACACACTTTCGTCAAATCTGACATGGCGGCAGATATAGATTTTCTCCGTTGTTAGGTCCATGCACCTATATCCCCTAAAGGACGGGGGGTAACCTAGGAATACACATGGGGCCGAGCGGTACTCTATCTTGTGGCGGTTATAAGGCCGCAGATGAGGGTAACACCGGCACCCAAAGACACGGAGAAATGTGTATGGGGGCGGCTTTTTGTGTAACATAGTATATGGGTTTTGGAATTGCAGCACAGATGACGGTAAATAGTTAATTAGAGTTGTGGCAGTTTCGAAGGCATAGTCCCAGTATTCTTGAGGTACTGAGGCCTCGGCTAGTAGAGCTAACCCGGTTTCAACAATATGCCGATTACGGCGCTCTACCTTGCCGTTTTGTTCATGCGTGTAAGCGCATGACTACCTGTGGACAATTCCCAAGGAGTGGAATATTTTATGTAATTTTAGATATTCCGCTCCTAAATCTGATTGAATCGACTTAATAGAACGCGAAAATTGGCGTTCTACCATGACTCGGAAAGACTCGAAAATTTTATAGATGTCTGATTTTACCCGTAAGGGATAAAACCAGCAGAACCGCGAGTAATCGTCTACAAATAAAATAAAATAACGATAACCGCAAGAGGAAATAACGGGCGCTGGGCCCCAAATATCTGTGTACAGCAGGTCTAATACATTTTGGCTAGAAGAAACTACACTATCTAGAGGAAAACGCGCAGATTTTCCAAGATGACAAGCTGTGCACGATTTTGACTGAGATGATTTATTATCAACGACCGGACAGTCCCGTAGGACACGACTTTGAACTTGACGATGCGGGTGACCCAACCTGCGGTGCCACACCCCGGGAGTGGCCCGGGAGCTTATGAATGCAAAAAAAGGTTGTGACACTGGGAGTTTGTACAGACCACCCGTGACTGGTCCCCTAAGCAGAGTCTCCTTGGTTATGGAATCCTTCACAATAAAGAAATTTTTGTGAAATTCAAAGAAAACATCGTTTTCATTAGTAAATCGATGTACCGATAACAAAGGAACTGACAATTTAGGGACGTGTAGAATATTAGATAATGACAGTGTTTTAAACTTAGATGGTATAGATGCATGGCCAACATTAGAGATCACCAAACCTACCCCATTACCAACTCTTAGCACATCATTGCCGCTGTACTCCTCGGCTTGTTGGAGCATGGATGCGTCCGGCGTAGCATGAGCGGTTGCACCGGTGTCCGGGAACCAAGAGCCACCGGAGTTTGCCGCCGTCTCTCCACTGCCAACAACAAGATTGGCCTGAGCTGGAGGTTGAGTTGTGTATCTTTTAAAACAGAACACTGCAGTGTGCCCGTAGCTGCGACAAATTTGACACCGCGGCTGACCACGACCACGTCCAGAATTGCCACTGTAACACCCCAGATTTTTAAGACATTTAAAAACTTATATCAAAGGTAGAATCTTATTAAATCCCAAGAAGTAAATACAAGCGTACGGGGTGCTATGCCACACCTGGGCTAGAGAACCCAAGTGCACAGGCTAACTAACTAGTATCCTCAAAACGTAATTACATAAACGTGGCACGCAGGCCAAAGGGAAACTATCTAGTTCTAAACTCCAAGTTCTAGCGCGCTCCAGTGACTTAGTCTTCTGTGCATGAAAGCCAAATATATCTGTTCAGTGAGAGATGCTGGTAACCCACTCCAACGCGTTGAAATACAATACATATAGAGATATATATAGATATATGAAAACCATTTTGAGCATGAAGATATATCCTACGAACTCTATCCTTAAAACCGGGAATGACTCGACAGATAAGGCTAGACACAAGCAACAGTTATAATGAGCATATGCAGTTCACTACAGTTAAGGCAGATAAGGCAAAGCATAAACAATAGTCATGACTCAACATCAATAATCCCCAACATAAATCCCGTAGTCACATCCCCCAAGACACTCATGATCACCACTCATCCATATCTCAACACATAGCACACTTTGTTGGCGCCACAGGACCAATCGCATGCCCATACATGAGGGTCAGCGCATATAGCTCTGACACGGCCCCGCAGCACCCTGCCCCGTATCGCAACACGGAGGGGTCGATCGCAACCGACCGATGAATCGCAGCTCATCATAGTGTTTGATCGCAACCAAACAGTGGACCGCAGCCCAAGAGAATGTCATCTGACCGCTGCCAGGGAAAAGGACGAACCGCAGCTCGTATAGAAACGTTTGATCGCAACCAAACGGTGGACCGCAGCCCAAGAGTATCAATCTGACCGCAGCCAGCTTCTGAACCGCAGCTCAGGATAACCAATCCGATCGCAACCGAATTGGGGTAACACACACACATATCATACCGCAAGCACATGCAACCCACATTACACATTGGGAAGGGGGAGAAAGCGCATAACAAAACCTATGCGTGATCCATCACATACTAAGAATAGTCCTAAGGGGTTCATACTCCTTCCACCTAGGTCAACGGGGTACCAATTCAACTAGCATGCAATATAATAGACTCATAAACCTACGAACGGTACCCGACACATCAAACTAGACATAGGCACGATAAACGGGGTCCGTTGGGACACCACGGGGAACGGGGGAACATCAAAAGGGGAAGCCGGGATCCCGGGGTGGGATAATTTCCAGCGGGTAGCCGGTGTGTGGGGGCCACCCGCCGGCTGCCCGCCGGATTTCACTGTTCCGGGCAGCGGGTCGCCGGCGGGTAGCTGCCCGCCCGCCGGCTGGCCGCTGCCGGAGACATACTTCCCGGCCGTGGGTAGGTGGCGGGTCCTCTACCCCCCACCTACCCCCCACTGACTCTTATCACACAATTTCGCCCCGGGAACCATTGTGGAACCCGAAACCATGCTTAGACACTTTACAACACAATTAACGACAACACGTAGACAATTAACGAATCAAATACAAGAAACGAACGACACATAACCTATCATGCTTCTCTAAATATAATCAACACCCAAACATGCGATTTCCCCACCCGATAATCCAAGAATAAGATCATACGATACAACCTAGGGTTCTAATCACTTTTATATCAACAAGAATACGGTTCGTCTCCTAATTGCAAGGTTCGGTAAGAATAACACATAAACATCAAGAGCATCACCCAATTATCAAGAACAACACATAATCATCAAGAACTCCATATAATCATCAAGAATATCATAATTATCAAGAATCTCCCAATATCAAGATTATCAAGATCCCTCATGGGATCATCACATCAAACATCGATAATATCTCGCCAATACACAATAATATGGGGGAAACCCTAAGGGGAAATCATAGCTATGAAAATAGGTTTTGTTGAGACATGGGTTACCTCTTAGCCTTAATTAGTTCCTTGGCTATGAAGGGTCTTTCTTTAAGCTTTCTTGCTTTCTTGCTTTCTTCTAAGGGGATTCTTGGAGCTCTCCTGGGGTGGTGGGGCGTTTAGACGTGTGGGGGGGGGGGGGGGGTTCTAGGTGCTCCCTAAGTTCCCTATTTATAGATCCAGGGGTTTTATTTAGAGTCTAATCCTATTGGGGTTAGGGGTTGGGGTATATATATTTGGGCCCATGGGCTACGGTGGACCTTTTTCCCTAATTAATCATTATAATTTATTCTTTCTCCTGGGATATTAATTAATTGATTAATTAATTTGTTTTAGGACTCGTAACACGGGGTGTTACACTCCCCCCCCCCCCCTTAACAAGAAGCTTCGTCTCCGAAGCTTGGCCCCGGGTGAAAAAGGAAGTTTTCTCTTAGTTACCTGGAGTGAACAGCTCGGGATACCGCTCCTTCATCGTGTCCTTAGTTTCCCACGTTGCTTCCTCGGTCCCGTGGTTGGTCCAGAGGACCTTCACCATTTCTATGACTCGGTTCCGGGTATTTCTTGTTTTGGTGTCCAGGATTCTTACGGGTTTCTCTTCGTACACTAGTGACTCGTCGAGGTCTACGGTCTCGTGTTGGAGTACGTGGCTTGGATCGTGTATGTATTTCTTTAGCTGAGATACGTGGAACACGTTGTGTACTCGTTCTAGCTCGACGGGTAAGGCTAGGCGGTAGGCCAAGTCCCCGATTTTCTCCACGATTTCGTAAGGACCGATGAATCGGGGGCTGAGTTTTCCTTTTCTTCCGAACCTCATTACTCCTCGTGTGGGTGAGATCCTTAGCCGGACCTTGTCCCCGAGGTTGAATTCGGCTTGCTTCCTCTTTAGGTCGGCGTAAGACTTCTGGCGGTCTTGGGCGGCATTCATCCTTTCCTGGATGTGTTTGACCTTAGCTATGGTGTCTTGCAGGTATTGGGGGCCTAGTGTTACCGGGTTGACCATATCTTCCCAACATAATGGGGTTCTACATTTCTGACCATACAGTGCTTCGTAGGGTGCCATGCGAATGCTCGCGTGGTAGCTGTTGTTGTATGAGAACTCGATGAGGTCTAGGTGTTCTTCCCACGTCCCTCGGAAGTCTAGCGTGCAGGCTCTTAGCATGTCCTCGAGGGTTTGGATGGTTCTCTCGGTTTGGCCGTCTGTGGTGGGGTGAAAGGCTGTGCTTAGTTTTAGGTGCGTTCCCAATGCTGATTGTAGTGATTTCCAGAATTGTGAGAGGAATCTGGAATCTCTATCGGACACAATGTTTCGGGGGACTCCGTGGTATTTCACCACTCGGTTTATGTAGGCTTGGGCTAGTTGCGTCATTGTCCAGGTTTCCTTCATGGCAATGAATCGTGCCGTTTTGGTCAGCCGATCCACTATGACCCAGATTTTGTCCTTGCCGGTTCTTGTTGGGGGTAACCCTCCGACGAAGTCCATGGATATGGAATCCCATTTTCCTTGTGGTATTTCAAGGGGTTGTACGAGCCCCTTGGGCTTGCATCGTTCAGCCTTTACTCTTTGGCAATTCAGGCACCTGGCCACGAAATCTGCGATTTCCTTCTTCATGTTTGGCCACCAAAACGTTCTCCTTACGTCTTGGTATAACTTTTCACCTCCTGGGTGGACTGAGTACGGGGAGTTGTGTCCTTCCTCTAAGATCCGTTGTTTCAAGTGAGGGTGTGTTGAGGGTACACACCACCTTCCTTTGTAACGGAGGCTACCGTCCGGGTGTGCTTCGAAGGGGCCTTCCTTCCCTTGGGTTAGGTCGTGGCGAATCTTATCTAGTTCCGGGTCCTGATGTTGCCCTGCTTTGATCTCCTCGAAGAGGGCGGGTATGGCTTGCGTGTTGAGTAGGTAGGCATTAGGGCGGGTTTGCCCTCGCTCTATTATTTCTAAGTGTAGTTTTTGGAAGTCCCTGTACAGTTGGTCTGGTAGGACCCACGTGGTGTTGAGGGAATGGGTCGTCTTTCGGCTTAGGGCGTTTGCAACGACGTTGGCTTTTCCCTCGTGGTATTGGATGTCTAGGTCGTAGTCTTTTATGAGTTCTAGCCACCTTCGTTGTCTCATGTTTAGGTCCTTTTGGGTGAAGATATACTTTAAGCTCTTATGGTCGGTGTAGATTTTGCATTGCACCCCATATAGGTAGTGCCTCCAGATTTTTAGTGCGAAAACGATAGCGGCTAGTTCGAGGTCATGGGTGGGGTAATTTTCTTCGTGGGTTTTGAGTTGCCTGGATGCGTATGCTATTACCTTCCCTTTTTGCATCAGCACGCATCCCAACCCTTTCTTGGATGCATCGCTGTAGACCTCGAATTCTTCCGTTCCGGAGGGGATGGCTAGCATGGGCGCCGTGGTTAGCTTGTCCTTTAATCCTTGGAAGGCCGAGATGCAGTTGTTGTCCCATTGGAAGGGGGTTTCCTTTTTCATGAGCTTAATGAGGGGTTGGGCTATCTTGGTGAAGTCGGGTACAAACCTCCTATAGTAACCAGCCAGGCCTAGGAAGCTTCGGACCTCCGAGAGTGAGCTTGGCGTGGTCCATTCTTTAACGGCTCGAATCTTAGCGGGGTCCACCCTGATCCCCTCTTTGGTTATTACGTGACCCAAGAACGCTACGCTGTCTTGCCAGAATTCGCACTTGGAGAATTTAGCGTAGAGTTGGTTTTCTCTGAGGGTTTGTAGTGATATGCGAAGGTGCTTCTCATGCTCTTCTTTATTTCGGGAGTAGACTAGGATGTCGTCAATGAACACGATGACGAAGTCATCCAGGTAGGGTCGGAATACTCGATTCATGAGGTCCATGAATATGGCGGGTGCGTTAGTGAGGCCGAAGGGCATCACGGTAAACTCGTAGTGGCCGTAACGTGTTCGGAAGGCCGTTTTCTGGATGTCCGGTTTGGCCACTTGGATTTGATGATATCCGGATCTTAGGTCGATCTTCGAGAATACCCCTGCCCCCTTGAGTTGGTCGAACAAGTCATCTATCCGGGGAAGGGGTTACCTATTCTTTATTGTAACCTGGTTGAGTTCCCTGTAGTCGATGCATAGGCGCATGCTCCCATCCTTTTTCTTAACGAATAGTACCGGTGCTCCCCATGGGAGGTGCTGGGTCGGATATAACCCTTATCTAGTAGTTCCTGGAGTTGCGTTTTCAGTTCTTTCATTTCCTTTGGTGCTAGTCTGTAGGGTGGTTTAGAGATCGGGGCGGCGCCCGGTGTGAGGTCTATGGTGAACTCGACCTCTCTGGCCGGGGGTGCCCCGGGAATTTCGTCCGGGAAGACGTCGGTGAACTCGTTTACCACTGGGATGTCTCGTGGTTCGAGTATTTTGGCGTTGAGGTCTTCGACTGAGCATAAGAAGGCCTCGTTTCCTTGGCCCAGATACTTCTTAATTTGCATCATGTTTACAAGCTTGATCCCCGGATCCTGGCGGATACTGCGGTATGACACCCTCTTACCGTTTGGTCCTCGTAGGACCACTTTCTGCTCTCCGCACAAGATTTGCGCTTGGAATTTCCCTAGCCAGTCTATGTCCAAGATTACTTGCATCCCATCCAGTTGGAACTGGATTAGGTTGCTGGGAAATTCCACCCCTTGAATGGTGATTATCACATGTTCGTACATGCGATCACATTTTATGATCTCGCTTGAGGCCACCTTGACTTGGAGCCGGACCTTGGTGCTGGCGTTAAGGTTGAGTTGGGCGGCGAATTCGGTTGCTATAAATGAGTTGGTAGCCCCCGAGTCAAATAGTATGGTGGCTGGGGTGGCGTGCACTAGGAAAGTTCCTGAGACTATGTTGCTATCTCCGACCCTGGCCTTGCTTAGGGTGAGGATCCTTCCCCGGGCAGTCGGCGTGATGGCCCAGCTCAGTGGGGTGGTTTTGGGGTTTTTAGGCTCTTTGGTGGGAATTGGGCGACTTCTTTCGGGCTTCTTTTTATACCCCAGTTGTGTCCCTTGGGGCGGGTTCGTTACCTGTTGTAGTTGACACGCCTTGGCGTAGGCTTCTCCGAGGGTCTTTGGTTCTTAGGCGGCCAAGGCCCTCTAGTGTTTGGGGTTAAGGCCTGCTAAGAATTTCCTGACTTTGATCCCCTCGGTGGATACTAGCTCGGGGGTGAGGCGAGCCAGTTGCAGAATCGTTGGTAGTATTCTGAGACTGGGGCTGCCCCTTGTCTTAGATGGAGGAATTCCTCGCGTGTGGCAGCTTTCAGGTGGTTGGGGTAGAACCGTTCTTGTAACCGTGTTTTTAGGCCTTCCCAGTCGAATCCGGGGCCGTGTTCGTACGTAGGTCCCTCACGGGCCCACCAGATGTCGGCCTCGTGTCTGAAGTAGAAGGAGGCTATCCCGACTTGGCGGTGTTCGGGGCATTGGGTTGCCCTGAATACCCTGTCGAAGGTCTCAATCCATTCCTCGAGGGTCGTGGGGTCTTCGTCTCCCGAGAAGGTGGGCGGTTGGTGTGCCGAGACTTGGTGGTGGATTTCCAAGTTCTCGTTCGTTGGTAGGGGCTGAGGAATGACAGTGCTTAGTGCCTGGGTGATTTGGGCCAGGCGTTGTAGATTCCGAGTCAGGAGTTCCTGGGTAGGGCGTCTCGGTGTTCTTGTCTCTTTCTTCTTGGGTGCCATCCTGGTGGTTAAAGGTTGATATTATTTTGTGTTTTCACCTTGATGTAATAAGCGGAGAAGAGTTTCTTAATATTAGAGAGGGGTGAAGTGAGGGGAGGTGATGTGTAGGTTTCTCAATCTCACCGCGCGTCCTGAGATTCCTGAGGCCTATGTTCCTAAGCATCTAGAGTTCAAGCCTAATGTCCTAAAGTCCGGTCCTACGAGTCTTTTCCTAGGGTCAAACTTAGGCTCTGATACCAACTGTAACACCCCAGATTTTTAAGACATTTAAAAACTTATATCAAAGGTAGAATCTTATTAAATCCCAAGAAGTAAATACAAGCGTACGGGGTGCTATGCCACACCTGGGCTAGAGAACCCAAGTGCACAGGCTAACTAACTAGTATCCTCAAAACGTAATTACATAAACGTGGCACGCAGGCCAAAGGGAAACTATCTAGTTCTAAACTCCAAGTTCTAGCGCGCTCCAGTGACTTAGTCTTCTGTGCCTGAAAGCCAAATATATCTGTTCAGCGAGAGATGCTGGTAACCCACTCCAACGCGTTGAAATACAATACATATAGAGATATATATAGATATATGAAAACCATTTTGAGCATGAAGATATATCCTACGAACTCTATCCTTAAAACCGGGAATGACTCGACAGATAAGGCTAGACACAAGCAACAGTTATAATGAGCATATGCAGTTCACTACAGTTAAGGCAGATAAGGCAAAGCATAAACAATAGTCATGACTCAACATCAATAATCCCCAACATAAATCCCGTAGTCACATCCCCCAAGACACTCATGATCACCACTCATCCATATCTCAACACATAGCACACTTTGTTGGCGCCACAGGACCAATCGCATGCCCATACATGAGGGTCAGCGCATATAGCTCTGACACGGCCCCGCAGCACCCTGCCCCGTATCGCAACACGGAGGGGTCGATCGCAACCGACCGATGAATCGCAGCTCATCATAGTGTTTGATCGCAACCAAACAGTGGACCGCAGCCCAAGAGAATGTCATCTGACCGCTGCCAGGGAAAAGGACGAACCGCAGCTCGTATAGAAACGTTTGATCGCAACCAAACGGTGGACCGCAGCCCAAGAGTATCAATCTGACCGCAGCCAGCTTCTGAACCGCAGCTCAGGATAACCAATCCGATCGCAACCGAATTGGGGTAACACACACACATATCATACCGCAAGCACATGCAACCCACATTACACATTGGGAAGGGGGAGAAAGCGCATAACAAAACCTATGCGTGATCCATCACATACTAAGAATAGTCCTAAGGGGTTCATACTCCTTCCACCTAGGTCAACGGGGTACCAATTCAACTAGCATGCAATATAATAGACTCATAAACCTACGAACGGTACCCGACACATCAAACTAGACATAGGCACGATAAACGGGGTCCGTTGGGACACCACGGGGAACGGGGGAACATCAAAAGGGGAAGCCGGGATCCCGGGGTGGGATAATTTCCAGCGGGTAGCCGGTGTGTGGGGGCCACCCGCCGGCTGCCCGCCGGATTTCACTGTTCCGGGCAGCGGGTCGCCGGCGGGTAGCTGCCCGCCCGCCGGCTGGCCGCTGCCGGAGACATACTTCCCGGCCGTGGGTAGGTGGCGGGTCCTCTACCCCCCACCTACCCCCCACTGACTCTTATCACACAATTTCGCCCCGGGAACCATTGTGGAACCCGAAACCATGCTTAGACACTTTACAACACAATTAACGACAACACGTAGACAATTAACGAATCAAATACAAGAAACGAACGACACATAACCTATCATGCTTCTCTAAATATAATCAACACCCAAACATGCGATTTCCCCACCCGATAATCCAAGAATAAGATCATACGATACAACCTAGGGTTCTAATCACTTTTATATCAACAAGAATACGGTTCGTCTCCTAATTGCAAGGTTCGGTAAGAATAACACATAAACATCAAGAGCATCACCCAATTATCAAGAACAACACATAATCATCAAGAACTCCATATAATCATCAAGAATATCATAATTATCAAGAATCTCCCAATATCAAGATTATCAAGATCCCTCATGGGATCATCACATCAAACATCGATAATATCTCGCCAATACACAATAATATGGGGGAAACCCTAAGGGGAAATCATAGCTATGAAAATAGGTTTTGTTGAGACATGGGTTACCTCTTAGCCTTAATTAGTTCCTTGGCTATGAAGGGTCTTTCTTTAAGCTTTCTTGCTTTCTTGCTTTCTTCTAAGGGGATTCTTGGAGCTCTCCTGGGGTGGTGGGGCGTTTAGACGTGTGGGGGGGTTCTAGGTGCTCCCTAAGTTCCCTATTTATAGATCCAGGGGTTTTATTTAGAGTCTAATCCTATTGGGGTTTGGGGTTGGGGTTTATATATTTGGGCCCATGGGTTACGGTGGGCCTTTTTCCCTAATTAATCATTATAATCTATTCTTTCTCCTGGGCTATTAATTAATTGATTAATTAATTGGTTTTAGGACTCGTAACACGGGGTGTTACAGCCACGGCCACGCCCTTGTCGTCCGCGGCCACCACCAGAAATGCCACGGCTGGAATTTCCACCAGAATTGCCGTCTGCCTGCCCCTGTCTGTTCTGCCCCCGCGAGACATACAAGGCCGCCGGTGAACCTGGATCATACCTGCCGGGTAGTCATCTGAGAAGATGAACTCCTGCGTCTGCAGGTAATCGGCGAGCTCCGGAATTGAGACTGGCGTACCAGTCACAGTGAGCGATGCTGCCACCGCACGGAACTCTGGACGGAGACCTCTGAACAAGTACATGTTCTGCTCATCAAGGGATAGAGGCCGGCCAGCCAACGCTAGAGCTTCGACGATGAGTTGTGCACGCCCAATGTATTCCGCCAGAGACTGGTTTCCTTGCCGCAACGAATGAAATTGGCCGATGAGGTTTAAGCACCGAGCGCGCGTCGACGAGCCAAAAGCAGCAGTAATGGAGTCCCATACTGCCTTCGAAGTTGTCCGACCAACAGCTAGGTACATCACTTCGTCCGATAGGGAAGAGATGAGGAGCGACAGGATTGATTGATCCTGTTGCATCCAAGCTTGGTGCGCTGGATTGGGACCGGAAGTCGCGGGCGTGACTGCTGTGTCACCGGAGGTAGGAGCCGTGTCAATGGTGGCCGGTGGGCACGGTGTTCCGCCATCAACATTGCCCAAAAGCCCTTGGCCTCAGAGAAAAGGAACCAATTGGGTTCGCCAGAAAAGAAAGTTGCGTGCGTTTAGCTTAATGGAAACGAAGTGGTGGGCACTCGACAGGGTGTTTTGGGTGGCCGGAGCGGAGACGGGAGAGGCAGTTACCGTCCGCTCGGAGGAGTTGGTAGACATGTCGATCGGAGGTGAGAGGAAAAATTGATCGACAAGGAAGAGAGGTGATCGGAAGTTGTTTGAGGGAAAATAGGAAGAGTGGATCGCTGGCTAACTGATACCAGATGAGGAAAGCTAATTCAATTCAATTGAACAATCATAATCTGAATACAATACAATAGGAAAAGCTAACGTAGAGATCCCTATCTATCAGGATAGTCAAAGTAGACTAACTCTCTACCACACAAATAATACCTATAAAATACAATAATAATGTGACAAATAATAACTCTGCTAATATTGAGAAGTCCGAATTTGATATTTAAATATTTTAGATATTTAAAATTTTAAACATCAAAGTCTGACATGAGAAGTCCGAATTTTATATTTAATTATATTTAAACATCAAACTCAGACTTCTCAAGTCCGAGTTTGATGCTTGTAATCCTATTTTGATTCAATTAAATTTATCAGAAACCATCTGTAACACCCCAGATTTTCAAAACATTTAAAACTTATAATAAAGGTAGAATCTTATTAAATCCCAAGATATAAATACAAGCGTTCGGGGTGCTATGCCACACCTGGGCTAGAGAACCCAAGTGCACAGGCTAACTAACTAATATCCTCAAAGCGTAAGTACGTAAACGTGGCACGCAGGCCAAAAGGGAAACTATCTACTTCTAAGTTCTAGCGCACTCCAGTGACTTAATCTTCTGTGCCTGAAAGCCAAATATATCTGTTCAGCGAGAGATGCTGGTAACCCACTCCAACGCGTTGAAATACAATACATATAGAGATATATATAGATATACGAAAACCATTTTGAGCATGAAGATATATCCTACGAACTCTAGCTTTAAAACTGGGAATGACTCGACAGATAAGGCCAGACACAAGCAACAGTTATAACGAGCATATACAGTTCACAACAGATAAGGCAGATAAGGCAAAGCATAACAATAATCACAACCCAACATAAACAATCCCCAACATAAATCCCACAGTCACATTCCCCCAAGGCACTCATAATCACAACACATCCATGTCACAACACATAGCACACTTTGTTGGCGCCACAGGACCAATCGCATGCCCATACATGAGGGTCAGCGCATATAGCTCTGACACGGCCCCGCAGCACCCTGCCCCGTATCGCAACCGACCGATGAACCGCAGCTCATCATAATGTTTGATCGCAACCAAACAGTGGACCGCAGCCCAAGAGAGTGTGTTATCTGACTGTAGCCAGGAATTCCCATCTGACTACAGCCAGCCTCTGAACCGCAGCTCAGGAAAGATGTCACCTGATTGCAGCCAGGAATTCCCATCTGACTACAACCAGCTTCTGGACCGCAGCCCAGGATACCGTCATCCGACTACAGCCAGGAATTCCCATCTGACCATAGCCGGCTTCTGAACCGCAGCTCAGGATAACCAATCCGATCGCAACCGAAATGGGGTAACACGCACACATAACACATAGCAAGCACATGCAACCCACATTACACCTTGGGAAAGGGGATAAAGCGTATAACAACCTTATGCGTGATCCCTCACGTACTAAGAATAGTCCTAAGGGGTTCATACTTCTTCCACCTAGGTCAACGGGATACCAATTCAACTAGCATGCAATATAATAGACTCATAAACCTACGAACGGTACCCAAAATATCAAACTAGACATAGGCACGACAAACGGGGTCCGTTGGGACACCACGGGAATCGGGGAAACGTCAAACGGGGAAGCCCGGGTCCCGAGGGGGGGAAAATTCCAGCGGGTAGCCGGTGGGTGGGGGGTCCACCCGCCGGCTAACACTGTTTCGGGCAGCGGGTGCCCGGCGGGCAGCTGCCCGCCCGCCGGCTGCCCGCTGCCGGAACTGCCCGAAGTTGCCACGGGTAGGTGGCGGGTCCCCTACCCCCACCTACCCCCCACTGACTCTTTTCATCACTTTTCGCCCCGGGAACCGTTGTGGAACCCGAAACCATGCTTAGATACTTTACAACGCAATTAACGACAACACGTAGACAATTAACGGATCAAATACGAGAAACGAACGGCACCTAACCTATCATGCTTTTCTAAACGTAATCAACACCCAAACATGCGATTTCCCCACCCGATAACCCAAGAATAATAACATACGATACAACCTAGGATTCTAATTACTTTTATATCAACAAGAATACGATTCACCTTCTAATTGCAAGATTCGGTAAGAATAACACATAAACATCAAGGATGCCAATTAATCATCAAGAACATCATAATCATCAAGAACAACACATAATCATCAAGGATCCCGAATTAATCATCAAGAATATCATCATTATCAAGAAACTCCCAATTGTCAAGATTATCAAGATTCCCTATGGAATCGTCAAATCAACATCAATAATAATCACCATAATTTCGCCATTCACAATAATATGGGGGAAACCCTAAGGGGAAATCATAGCTATGAAAATAGGTTTTGTTGAGACATGGGTTACCTCTTAGCCTTAATTAATTCCTTGGCTATGAAGGGTCTTTCTTTAAGCTTTCTTGCTTTCTTGATTTCTTCTAAGGGGATTCTTGGAGCACTTTGGGGTGGTGGAACGTTTATTGTGGTGGGGGGTTCTAGGTGTCTCTTAAGTCCCCTATTTATATATTTAGGAGTCCTGGTTAGGAACTAATATTATAGGCTTGCTAATTCTATTCCTTTTGGAACTAAGGATTGGGTTTAGGGATAAGGGTCCATGGTCCATAGTGGGCCATATTAATTAATTAATTAAAGGGAATCCTAATCGTAGTCTGAATAGTAAAAGGCTTACTTCCTTTATTCCTAATAGATAACTAGGTCTAGGATTCCTAATTAGAATCTGAATAGTAAAGGGTTTACTTTCTTTATTCCTAATAGGCTTAGGACTCTAATTTAGGCAAGGGTCCACGGTTCATGGTGGACCTTTATTAATTAATTAAAGGAAACCTAACCGAATTAAATCATATTTAATTATTATTGATGGGATTAATTTAATAATTAATCCGGGATTGAGGGCCGTAACACGGGCTGTTACACTCTCCCCCCCTAACGAGAAGCTTCGTCCCCGGAGCTTGGAAATCATTGCAGGGTTAACGAGTCAAAGGAAGAACCGTGGTCCTATAGAGAAGGTATTCCACGGGGAAATTGTATACTTGCACGCCTATGTGTGTTGGGTTTTTGGGAGCGATTAGGTTTTACAGGGCTAAGAGAGTGGGTTTCAAACTTGAGGACACGGTGAATTTAGGAATTAGGATCAAGTTTTCGAGGTTGCAACTTAGGTTGTGAGGTTGCCACTTGTATGGAATCGTTAAAACATGGGATTGAGAATGGGGTCTGAAGGGTAAAAAGGGTTTTGAAATAAGGAAGGGGCCAATTTTCCGAGGGAGGAAAAGGAATTCGGCTAGGATGGGTTAAGGTTTCTCGATCCCAAGTGAATAATCTGGTTAGATGCTTTGATCACGATGCGCCGACGAGCTGATGATCCTCCTTCCTTGGTGTTGGTGCTTGCTTGACTTTAAGATCCTTGTTAGACCTTGCTTCCCAGGCTAAGGTTTCATCCTTCTCTTCTTTCTTGAGGGAATTTCCCGTGGTGATTCAACACTTACTTCTTTAATGCATCCAGGGTTTTGACCGAGTTGGGTCAACCAAGCCAATCTCTTAGGGCGCACTTCCCAAATTCTTCCCAAAGTCTCTTGGGAGTCGATGGACTTTGGGTTGAATTTCTCTTCTTATTGAATTTCATCTCCTCTTTAGTGGATGAAATTCTTAGTAAGACTTCATGTCTTACCCGAGGTTCGGCATTGTTGTGCCTTGTTTGTGTTATTTTTAATGATGAAGGTGTCCTTGCGTGACCTTTTTCTTTTAAAGCGCAGTCGGTTACCAAATCTCGTTGTGGGATGACTCGGCGACTTTACGAGTCACGTCATTTCCATGTGGGTCCTTAATGACCCTTGAAGTCTTGGCGCGAATGTGTTCTTCACCCTTTTGCTTAGCACCATGGGCTACGTAGTTCTTGATTCCATACAACTTGTAAGGAGTCCTCTGATTTGCTCGAACGATGTCCATGGTTTGGAGGAGTCCCGGTCCCTCCTTAGCATTTTGACTTTTAAGGTTTTCGTGGGTTCTTAGTACGAGTTCCCAACTCGCCTCCTTGGTTTGCGCAACCCTTTATGCCAAACATCCCTAGTCGGTTGTATCGTAGGATCCGATTTCAATTATTCGTGCAATGTAATTGATTGTGATTTCCCGATGGTGTCTCGTGTGTCAAGGTCTTTTACGTAGGACACTATGTTTGGGTGGTCCATGTTTCCTTACCCAAGACTCACATTCCTCAATCGAGGCACACAAGTGCGCCACAAATCAATAAAATGAGGGGTTAAGAAATCAGCACATTGTACCAGTGGGCGCGAGGTGGGCGGTCATCCGCCTGCCAAGCTCCTGCCAAGGACCCGCCAAGGTCCCATCAAGGACCCGTTGGGGACCCGCGGGAAAGTGACTAGGAATAGTCAATTCCTTCGGGAAAGACCCCAAAAATGCACAGATTCATGTCCTGACAAGTCCCATGCCCTTGTGCACAATAAAAGGGACTTGGATACATAGGATGACCCATCGTACAATGTTCATTGATCCTTAAGCACGAGTTCTAGAGGTAGATATACATACATGTATATATCTATGTTTTCTTGGTCTGGGTTTAAAGGGGTGTAAGGAGTGCAAGGGCTAGGTTTCAAAGTCGAGGGGCGGATAGGGTCGATGTCTCAAGGTCGTAATACAGGAAGGAAGGTTGCCACCTTGTACGGGTTCGTCTGTAATGAGGGATCAAGAGCGAGGTTTGGAGTGATAGGACGGATTCTTTAACGAAATGGTACTTGATTGGAAAGGGGAGGGAAAGGGGCTAAGGACTCTTGGCTTCGAGTGATTATGCCTGTTTGGGCTTGGTTGTGGCGTGCGGTCGAACTGGTGATCCCTTTTCCTTGGCTTTGTTTGATTCTAAGATTTTCGTTTGATCTTCTCTTCCCGTGTCAAAGTCCCCTTCGTTTCCATGGCTTCCAGGGGAATTCTCGTGATGGTTTCCGTGCACGTTCCCCCCGGATGTCCAGAAGTCTGGACCCAGTTGGTTTAGTGGGTCAAACCCCTAGGTCTTGACTCCTAATCCTTGCCGAGGGTTCTTAAGGGTAAGGGGGTTTCAGGTTAGTCTTTCTTGTTCTGTTGGGTTTCATCCCTTCCTTGGTGGATGAAATTCTTAGCAAGGATTTATGTCCTCCTCGAGGTTCGGCCCGTTGCACCTATTTGACGATGTTTTCTGTAGCGAGGGCCCCTGACACATTGAACGCATTTGTTTGCCCGCTCTTGTCAACGCATGGCGTTCTTCGGTGGCGTACGTACAGGCTATGGTTTCTCGTGAAGCCTTCACGGTTTTCATGCACGGGTGGGGTGATACGTATTCGTAACCTCCACCTACTTCGCCGATTCCTATCTAACAACTTATTTTAATATTGAATCAATGAATGTCGGTTCTTCACGCCCCTGGGCAGGGTAAGGGCCTTATGCTGCTCTACGGTTTTTAACAGGGTTTCCAAACGGAGTGGGGATAGGAACTTAGAGTAAGGGCAATAACAATTTAGGGTTTCCGAGGGTTTGGGTTAAGCGTAACAAAGGGTGAGCAAGGTCATGACGGTTGCGAATTTGCTCTTAAGGTAATTAAGGATTCGGGGTGGGAGTTTTCAACAAATAGGGGTATCAAGATGCTGGGGTTTCAAGGCGGATGATATTTTAAATTGGGGTGGTGGGGTCGCAAGGTGTCGCGATATACTTACCTTGCACCCAAGGATTCGACTAATGGTGTCGTTCCTTCGCTACTTTAATAGGCGTCCTAGTTCTCCTTCCTGTTTGTTGTAGCCGCAACCCGGGTTTGCCGAGATAAGGCAACTTGTCGGAAGGTGCATGTCATTTGTCTGACTCGGGGGTTATCGTGGTTACCCTGGGTTGGTGCGTGTTGCAGTCCGTCCCTTTTAGCAGTCCTGACTGTAACGCCTCTTCTTAGTAGTCATCCAAATCTTCCTTTTCTTTTGGTCAGGGTCCTTGTCAAGTCTTTTGACGGGAGTTAGGGCGAGGCGATTTATCGGGTAAGTGTACGCTACCCAGTTGTGGAAGTAAACTTATCTATTCGCACCCTTACCTGGTGTGGTAAGCGTAGGGGGAGGTTCCTCTAAGTTTATAGAGGGATGAAGTGAGGGGAGGTTAGGTGTAGGTTTCACAATCTCACTGCGCGTCCAAAGATTCCTGGATCCTATGTTCCTAAGTACCTAGAGTTCAAGCCTAGTGTCCTAAAGTCCGGTCTTAAGACTCTTATCCAAGGGTCAAACTTAAGCTCTGATACCAACTGTAACACCCCAGATTTTCAAGACATTTAAAACTTATAATAAAGGTAGAATCTTATTAAATCCCAAGATATAAATACAAGCGTTCGGGGTGCTATGCCACACCTGGGCTAGAGAACCCAAGTGCACAGGCTAACTAACTAATATCCTCAAAGCGTAAGTACGTAAACGTGGCACGCAGGCCAAAAGGGAAACTATCTACTTCTAAGTTCTAGCGCACTCCAGTGACTTAATCTTCTGTGCCTGAAAGCCAAATATATCTGTTCAGCGAGAGATGCTGGTAACCCACTCCAACGCGTTGAAATACAATACATATAGAGATATATATAGATATACGAAAACCATTTTGAGCATGAAGATATATCCTACGAACTCTAGCTTTAAAACCGGGAATGACTCGACAGATAAGGCCAGACACAAGCAACAGTTATAACGAGCATATACAGTTCACAACAGATAAGGCAGATAAGGCAAAGCATCAATAATCACAACCCAACATAAACAATCCCCAACATAAATCCCACAGTCACATTCCCCCAAGGCACTCATAATCACAACTCATCCATATCACAACACATAGCACACTTTGTTGGCGCCACAGGACCAATCGCATGCCCATACATGAGGGTCAGCGCATATAGCTCTGACACGGCCCCGCAGCACCCTGCCCCGTATCGCAACACGGAGGGGTCGATCGCAACCGACCGATGAACCGCAGCTCATCATAATGTTTGATCGCAACCAAACAGTGGACCGCAGCCCAAGAGAGTGTGTTATCTGACTGTAGCCAGGAATTCCCATCTGACTACAGCCAGCCTCTGAACCGCAGCTCAGGAAAGATGTCACCTGATTGCAGCCAGGAATTCCCATCTGACTACAACCAGCTTCTGGACCGCAGCCCAGGATACCGTCATCCGACTACAGCCAGGAATTCCCATCTGACCATAGCCGGCTTCTGAACCGCAGCTCAGGATAACCAATCCGATCGCAACCGAATTGGGGTAACACGCACACATAACACATAGCAAGCACATGCAACCCACATTACACCTTGGGAAGGGGGATAAAGCGTATAACAACCTTATGCGTGATCCCTCACGTACTAAGAATAGTCCTAAGGGGTTCATACTTCTTCCACCTAGGTCAACGGGATACCAATTCAACTAGCATGCAATATAATAGACTCATAAACCTACGAACGGTACCCAAAATATCAAACTAGACATAGGCACGACAAACGGGGTCCGTTGGGACACCACGGGAATCGGGGAAACGTCAAACGGGGAAGCCCGGGTCCCGAGGGGGGGAAAATTCCAGCGGGTAGCCGGTGGGTGGGGGGTCCACCCGCCGGCTAACACTGTTTCGGGCAGCGGGTGCCCGGCGGGCAGCTGCCCGCCCGCCGGCTGCCCGCTGCCGGAACTGCCCGAAGTTGCCACGGGTAGGTGGCGGGTCCCCTACCCCCACCTACCCCCCACTGACTCTTTTCATCACTTTTCGCCCCGGGAACCGTTGTGGAACCCGAAACCATGCTTAGACACTTTACAACGCAATTAACGACAACACGTAGACAATTAACGGATCAAATACGAGAAACGAACGGCACCTAACCTATCATGCTTTTCTAAACGTAATCAACACCCAAACATGCGATTTCCCCACCTGATAACCCAAGAATAATAACATACGATACAACCTAGGGTTCTAATTACTTTTATATCAACAAGAATACGATTCACCTTCTAATTGCAAGATTCGGTAAGAATAACACATAAACATCAAGGATGCCAATTAATCATCAAGAACATCATAATCATCAAGAACAACACATAATCATCAAGGATCCCGAATTAATCATCAAGAATATCATCATTATCAAGAAACTCCCAATTGTCAAGATTATCAAGATTCCCTATGGAATCGTCAAATCAACATCAATAATAATCACCATAATTTCGCCATTCACAATAATATGGGGGAAACCCTAAGGGGAAATCATAGCTATGAAAATAGGTTTTGTTGAGACATGGGTTACCTCTTAGCCTTAATTAATTCCTTGGCTATGAAGGGTCTTTCTTTAAGCTTTCTTGCTTTCTTGATTTCTTCTAAGGGGATTCTTGGAGCACTTTGGGGTGGTGGAACGTTTATTGTGGTGGGGGGTTCTAGGTGTCTCTTAAGTCCCCTATTTATATATTTAGGAGTCCTGGTTAGGAACTAATATTATAGGCTTGCTAATTCTATTCCTTTTGGAACTAAGGATTGGGTTTAGGGATAAGGGTCCATGGTCCATAGTGGGCCATATTAATTAATTAATTAAAGGGAATCCTAATCGTAGTCTGAATAGTAAAAGGCTTACTTCCTTTATTCCTAATAGATAACTAGGTCTAGGATTCCTAATTAGAATCTGAATAGTAAAGGGTTTACTTTCTTTATTCCTAATAGGCTTAGGACTCTAATTTAGGCAAGGGTCCACGGTTCATGGTGGACCTTTATTAATTAATTAAAGGAAACCTAACCGAATTAAATCATATTTAATTATTATTGATGGGATTAATTTAATAATTAATCCGGGATTGAGGGCCGTAACATGGGGTGTTACACTCTCCCCCCTAACGAGAAGCTTCGTCCCCGAAGCTTGGAAATCATTGCAGGGTTAACGAGTCAAAGGAAGAACCGTGGTCCTATAGAGAAGGTATTCCACGGGGAAATTGTATACTTGCACGCCTATGTGTGTTGGGTTTTTGGGAGCGATTAGGTTTTACAGGGCTAAGAGAGTGGGTTTCAAACTTGAGGACACGGTGAATTTAGGAATTAGGATCAAGTTTTCGAGGTTGCAACTTAGGTTGTGAGGTTGCCACTTGTATGGAATCGTTAAAACATGGGATTGAGAATGGGGTCTGAAGGGTAAAAAGGGTTTTGAAATAAGGAAGGGGCTGATTTTCCGAGGGAGGAAAAGGAATTCGGCTAGGATGGGTTAAGGTTTCTCGATCCCAAGTGAATAATCTGGTTAGATGCTTTGATCACGGTGCGCCGACGAGCTGATGATCCTCCTTCCTTGGTGTTGGTGCTTGCTTGACTTTAAGATCCTTGTTAGACCTTGCTTCCCAGGCTAAGGTTTCATCCTTCTCTTCTTTCTTGAGGGAATTTCCCGTGGTGATTCAACACTTACTTCTTTAATGCGTCCAGGGTTTTGACCGAGTTGGGCCAACCAAGCCAATCTCTTAGGGCGCACTTCCCAAATTCTTCCCAAAGTCTCTTGGGAGTCGATGGACTTTGGGTTGAATTTCTCTTCTTATTGAATTTCATCTCCTCTTTAGTGGATGAAATTCTTAGTAAGACTTCATGTCTTACCCGAGGTTCGGCATTGTTGTGCCTTGTTTGTGTTATTTTTAATGATGAAGGTGTCCTTGCGTGACCTTTTTCTTTTAAAGCGCAGTCGGTTACCAAATCTCGTTGTGGGATGACTCGGCGACTTTACGAGTCACGTCATTTCCATGTGGGTCCTTAATGACCCTTGAAGTCTTGGCGCGAATGTGTTCTTCACCCTTTTGCTTAGCACCATGGGCTACGTAGTTCTTGATTCCATACAACTTGTAAGGAGTCCTCTGATTTGCTCGAACGATGTCCATGGTTTGGAGGAGTCCCGGTCCCTCCTTAGCATTTTGACTTTTAAGGTTTTCGTGGGTTCTTAGTACGAGTTCCCAACTCGCCTCCTTGGTTTGCGCAACCCTTTATGCCAAACATCCCTAGTCGGTTGTATCGTAGGATCCGATTTCAATTATTCGTGCAATGTAATTGATTGTGATTTCCCGATGGTGTCTCGTGTGTCAAGGTCTTTTACGTAGGACACTATGTTTGGGTGGTCCATGTTTCCTTACCCAAGACTCACATTCCTCAATCGAGGCACACAAGTGCGCCACAAATCAATAAAATGAGGGGTTAAGAAATCAGCACATTGTACCAGTGGGCGCGAGGTGGGCGGTCATCCGCCTGCCAAGCTCCTGCCAAGGACCCGCCAAGGTCCCGTCAAGGACCCGTTGGGGACCCGCGGGAAAGTGACTAGGAATAGTCAATTCCTTCGGGAAAGACCCCAAAAATGCACAGATTCATGTCCTGACAAGTCCCATGCCCTTGTGCACAATAAAAGGGACTTGGATACATAGGATGACCCATCGTACAATGTTCATTGATCCTTAAGCACGAGTTCTAGAGGTAGATATACATACATGTATATATCTATGTTTTCTTGGTCTGGGTTTAAAGGGGTGTAAGGAGTGCAAGGGCTAGGTTTCAAAGTCGAGGGGCGGATAGGGTCGATGTCTCAAGGTCGTAATACAGGAAGGAAGGTTGCCACCTTGTACGGGTTCGTCTGTAATGAGGGATCAAGAGCGAGCTTTGTTGAATACATGAATTTGTTTATCAATTTATGAATTATCAATTATGATTTATGAATGCGAATTGTGAGCAGTTTGCCAGCCATGAGTTTAGTGATGGCATGAGGCAGTTAATGGTAGTGTTAAAGACTTTTCATAATTTTGTGAATTTGTTTATCAATTTATGAATTATCAATACTATTAGATTTGAATTATCAATTCTATGTTTTAGACTTTTCCTAATTTTGTGAGGTAGTAAAATGGTGAATACATGAGTTTACAGTTTAGTGTTAAAGTATTCTGTATTCCCTAGTCAATTTAGTGGCAATGAATACATGAATTTACAATTTCTATTAGTTTTGAATACATAATTCAATTGATTTATGAATAATGAATTTCTATTATTATTGCCCTAATTTCCCTAAATCTTCATTATATTGTATTTTATTGATTCTGTTATGGAAAAAATTTTCAAAAGAAAATCAAATTTTGGGGATTCATCTAGTCAAAGTAGTCGCGAAGTGTCAAGTACAAGGCCTCGTATTGAAGTTAACATAGATGAACTTGAAGTTGATCCGGGTAAAAGGAAAAATATATATGAATATCATATCAATGATAGAGATATTGTGCGGAGACGATATCTACAAATGGGTTCTTACCAACCAAAAAATCATGTATTTCCTTCTAGAGTGATTACGGGTGCTAATAGAAGATTTAATCCTAAATGGTTTGAAGATCAAAGCAATTGGTTGGAGTATAGTGTATCTGAAGATGCAACATATTGTTTATGTTGTTATCTATTCAAAGATGAAAGTAGTAGACAACAAGCTGGGGGAGAATCATTTGTCGCAGAAGGATTCAACAATTGGAAAAAAAGGACTGGAAAAGTTGCGTGGACATGTTGGTAATCATAATAGTGTTCACGCAAGGAACATACTAGCTTGTCGAGATTTAATAACTCAAGAGCAACACTTACACGTTTGTGTATCAAAACACTCGGAGCAATTGAAACAAGACTACCGTGTTCGATTGACTTCATCAGTTAAATGCATCCGGTTACTTTTAAGGCAAGGACTTGCTTTTCATGGAAATGATGAAAGTTATGACTCTCTTAATCGGGGAAACTTCCTTGAAGTCTTAAAGTTTCTTGCAGATAATAATGAAGACGTTGCCAAAGTAGTGATGTGAAATGCACCAAAAAATCACCAAATGACTTCTCCTTGTATTTTAAAAGATATAGTTAATGCAATTGCAAGTGAGATAACTGAAATGATAATCAATGATCTTGGTGGAGAATTATTTGGAATAATAGTTGACGAGTCAAGAGATATATCAGTGAAAGAGCATATGATTGTGTTTATTCGGTATGTGGATTCAAGTGGGCATATTATTGAGCGTCTTCTTGGAATTACTCATGTTCGTGATACCACATCTATGTCTCTTAAAGTAGCAATTGAAGATCTTCTAACAAGGCATGGATTAAGCATTTCAAGAATACGAGGCCAAAGCTATGATGGAGCAAGTAATATGCGAGGTGAGTTCAATGGTCTTAGGTCTTTGATTATGAATGAGAATCCAAGTGCTTTTTATTTCATTGTTTTGCTCATCAACTACAACTAGCACTTGTGGGTGTTGCAAAGGAAAATGAGGATGTTAGAGATTTTTTGTCACTGTCTCGCAATTGTATAATATTGTATGTGCTTCATGTAAGCGAAGGGATAGCTTACGAGACAAACAATTATAGATGTTGATTGATTCAATTTCTGCTGATAAAATTGAAACGGGAATTGGTTTGAATCAAGAAGTAGTTTTACAACGTCCTAGTGATACACGTTGTGGATCTCATTATGGTGCACTTGTGAGCGTTCTGAAATTATTTTCTCCGGTGATTGATGTTCTTGACGAATTAAGGCGAGATCTAAAACAAAGGCTAGAAGCATTTAGAGTATTGAAGAATATCCTATGTTTTGATTTTGTATTCTTTTTGCACTTAATGAATGATGTTTTAGCAATTACTAATGACTTGTCACAGGTATTACTGAAGAAAGATTAAAACATTGTGAATGCCATGAGACTAGTTGATGTCTCAAAACAAAGGTTGCAAATGATGAGAGATGATGGGTGGGAAGCTCTTTTAAAAGAAGTTTCACTATTTTGCAACAAGCATGCAATTCCCATACTTAATAAGGATGAAGTTTATGTAGTTCCTGGAAGACCTCGCCGTAATGTTGAAGAAAGGACTCATCTTCATGGGTACCATGTTGATAGGTTTTATGTGGTCTTAGATCTACAACTTCAAGAGCTAAACAACCGTTTCAATGAGAAGAATACATAGTTGCTATTATGCGTGGCATGCTTTGATCCAAGGAATTCATTTGCTATGTTTGATAAAGATAAGCTAATTCGATTGACAAAATTCTATCCAAATGATTTTTCTGATATTGAACTTGAATTACTGGATAGCCAACTACAGACTTATTTTATTGATGTAAGTTCTGATCCTGCTTTCTCTAAATTGGATGGTATTTGATGAATTAGCTCAAAAACTGGTGGAAACGAGAAGATATTTGGGCTATGCGTTTGTGTATTTGCTTCTAAAGTTGTCTTACCGGTTGCAACTGCTAGTGTGGAAAGAGAATTTTCTGCTATGAAGTTAATTAAGATATCTTTACGCAACCGGATGAGTGATGATTTATTACATGATTGTTTAGTGTCATATGTTGAAAAAGATGTTTTTGATCAAGTTTCAAATGAAGCAATTCTACAGCGATTTCAAAAGATGAGAGAGCTTAGAGGAGTATTATCCCGTAGTTCATCATAAACTTTGTATTGTAATTTATAATGTATTTTATATTTTAACAATTGTATTCGTATTAGATATTTTGTATTTGAACCTTGTATTTGAACATTTTTAAATTTATGTTGTCTTTACTTCTTCGACCCCCCCCCCCCTCCACCCCCCCCCCCCCCGAAAAAAATTCTTGGCTCCGTCCCTGGATAAACTCAATCATAAACATCAAACATTAAAACGAAATAATATTTATAACAAATCTATTAACTCAAACAAAAAAAATTCAAATCAGTATGTAAAACAAACTTCTGAAGTCTCACTCTACTCAGTTGTTAAAAAAATGCAATACAGTTCGAACAAAAAAAATTAAAAAATGTATTCTTACCTTTGTTCTTTTCGTTGAGATATAAGGGAGAGACCACAACAAAAAATGGACGAAAATGATGTTCTGGTTGACTGAAGATGAAGATCTGTAGAGAGTTATTTCTTCTTTTCTCTTCCCAGATGAACTTTCGTAAATATTTTATGAGCGTGTAGGTGGTGCTCAAAGATGGGAAAGATGTATGTATTAAATAAACTAAGCAAAGCAAATAAATGTTGGTATATGGGGAAGATAAAACAATTTAAGAAGGACTCTCCTTTTCAGAGAGGGTTTAAAGTCGACTCTCCTTTTCAGAGAGAGAGTCAGTCTCGGGACTCTCATAAAACAAAAAGCTAAGCTCTTATTTCCATTAAGAGTCAATCTTGGGGAGACCGACTCTCCTTTTCAAAGTGTCAGACTCCCCAAGTTTGGTTTTCCCTCATTAGTATCCAAAGTTCCATGCAAGATATTTCCATATCCAACACCTCAAAGTGGCCCAACCGGCAAATTGACCCATAGAGGCACAAGTATTTCCAGCATCAGCTAACGAAGGTTTGAACGGCAATCTTCAGTAAACCTGGTCTTTGGGAGATCCGACTGATCAGCGGGAGCTCAGATAAGCGGTTGGAGGCTGAACAGTATAAAAAGAAGGCAAAATCAAAGGAGGAGATCATCAAGTTGCCCCAGACCAATTCCGGAGGCAGTGCACAGATTTCTGATCGGTGGCGAACCTTGTTTGGCGACGAAAGAATTCTGGGCTATACAACCATAGCTTTATCGATGTGCGAAATTCCTTGGACTACAACTCTAGTTTGGACCAATTCCAGAATTGATCGATGGCGATGGCGTGCAGACTCTGATTGGCGTGCAGACTCTGATTGGCGAGCAGTCTCCATTCGGCACAAATTCTCTTCTTGGCAGCAACAATTTGTTCTTGGCAGCAACAATTAATTTTGGCATTTTGCAGGTTCTAGATTTCATGTGCATTCTGGCAGTGGTATTAGTTTATAAAATCAAATGTTGCACTTTGGGTTGTCTACCTAGGGAATCATGAGGTTGTTGTTTGTTCTTAATTTCAATTGTTTAATTAAAATGTTGCGTGACTAATTTTCTGGGCTTTAATTTGCAGTTTGATTGTTATTTAATCTTTTGGTTCTTAGTGATTCATTTAATTTTCTGAATTTTAATTTAATTATCTTTCACTTGAGTTGATTCTATTCTTTGATTTTCGTTTCTAGCACTTTAAATTGTCATATTTGGAGAAAAGAACGGACCCTTAACTGATTGACAATGTTAACCTAAAATGCAGAATTAGTGATTGTTATTGATTAATGTTACTAGGTTTTTTCCAATTTGATTGTTATCTGATTTTCTAGTTCCTAGTCTATATCTTATTTCATTTCGTGGTTATTTAGATATTTTTCCTGCCTTTATTTTCTGCTTACCGTTTCAATTAGGGTGCGTTTGGAAATCTGGAAATGACTTCTGGAAAATGTTTTTCGAGTTTTCAGTGTTTGGCAAGAGAGAGAGAGAGGGGGGGGGGGGGGGGGATGAGGTCAATGGAAAATGATGCATTAGTCAAAGGAAAATGTGTATGTTTTGGGGGAAAATGACTTCCCTTTTTTTTGTTTTTTTTTTTTTTGTTTTGGGAAGTCATTTTCCAAGGGATGCACATAGGGGTGGAAATGGGATAGGCCAGGCCAGGCTTTTAAAAATTAGGCCTGGGCCTGTTAGGAAAAGGTAAAGCCTAGGCCTGGGCCTGGGCCAGTATGTAGGCTTTTTTCTAGGCTCAAGCCTGAGCCTGCAGTAGGCCTGAAGCCTTTTTAAAAGCATATTTACTAAATAGACTTTTAAAAAGGCTTCAAAGTAGATTTTAAATAGGCTTTGAGAATATTTAAATAGGCTCAAAGTCTATTTAAAGCCTACATTTTAAAGACTTTTAATATACACCTTCAAAAAATAATATTATTATTAAATTACAATCAACCAATAATCGTAAATTACAAAACAAGTTCATATTTTATAATAAAATGTCCAACAACACAAGTTTAATAAGTATGAGTTCATAATACAAAACTCATACAAGTTTGATAACTTCAAGTCTAAAAGTCCATAATACAAAAGTCCATCACAAATTCACAAGTTTAACAACAACAGAAATCATAAATCCACAATACAAACATGAAACATTAAACATAATAACAACAATAGTATTCAAACATAAAATTAAACAAGCCATGGCTTCAACATAATCTACTCTTGTCAAGAATTTCCCTACACAATGAAAAAAATTGAGAATAAATAATGAAGTCCATTACAAGTTCAAGATTGTAAACTCTTTCAGCAATACTATCAACAACCTTAACATTATTGAGATATATGGATGAATAAGGCCTGGACATGTTACTTTTGTTAAAAACAAAGAAAATGCTATTTCAGTTGGGACAAAAAAAAAATTGCAAGTGGTTAGTTCTCATTGACATAAACATAAGAGTCAAGCATTATGACGAACCGGTAGCAAAATCTTCATAATCATGAGGGTAGGAATTCCAAGTGCTATGCGGTAAGGCACCACAGAATATGGGAATAATGTGTGTATGTCAGCTTCTATTAAATACTGAATCAAACTCAACAAGATTTGCTTTCTAACATGGAATCAAATATAAAGTCATAAAAGTTCCCCCACAAAAAAAAAAAAAAAAATCAATGTAGAAATGAATGGGCACCTTTGGTGACAACACTAGGATCCTCGTAGAATCCAGCAATTATAGCAACATGTCTAGGCCTAGATTCTATTGGAGGACGAGCATGCGATACTCCCCACCGGCCTTGCTCTTTAATCACACTCCTAAAAAATGGCGCTCTATAATTCCCTTCTGAATCAGGCTCAAAAAACTTATCGGCCTGTAACCCATCAGCTGCAAATAACAATTATCAATCCATTAGCTAATAAAGCATTAATCTTGAACTCCAGAATCTACAATGTGCACAAAAATATCTAAGTCCATAAGTCAGCGTATCATTCATTGCGTCAAAGCATCAAACAGTTGGTGTGCGGTACCAATCAAGAGAAAGAGGCGCTATCTTAGTATAATATAACTATCTAATTATCTAAATATTTAGCCATCAATACACATAAACAAAGTAACATCTAACGATCTAAGTATAATATAAACAGTATACTGTAAAATAATAGTATATTACACAGTATATTAAACAGTATATATAACAGTATACAAACAGTATATTGTTGTATATTAAACAGTATATTATACAGTAAATAGAAAAAAAAAAACGGTATATTAAGAAAACTACACTAACTTCACTAACCTCGCCGGTCCCTTGAAGGTTCCAACTTGCAGTGCGAGTCTTCCTCTCCGCTCGCCTCAACGCGCCTCGCCGGAGTCGCCGGCCTCTTGTTTATTGTAGACTTGTAGACGTCGTAGTCTTCGGCGATTTCGAAGGGGACGAAACGAGTACACCAGTCGCAATTCGCAAACGCAGACACGCAATTAGGGTTAGGGACTCAGGGTTATTAGATCAGTAGATAAGTTATATATATATATATATATATATATATATATATATATATATATATATATATATATATATATATATATATATTGTTGGTCCCAAAAGAGGTAAGGTGAAAGTCTAGAGGGGGGGGGGGGGGTGAATAGACTTTCAAACTTTTTCGCATAGCACAACAATTGCTAAGCCAGAGATAAACCAAAACTCTTAACTAGATTGTTAGAGTATGGTGCATAGCGGAATTAAATAAAGATAAAGTATGTGTGAGATTGTGTGAGCAGTATATCTCGTGTAGAGAAATTATGTAAAGAGCAGTAAGTAAAGAAAGCAGTAAAGAACACAAGACAATTATAGTGGTTCGCGAGGTGGTGTAATCCTCCTACTCCACTTGCTCTTATCTCCAAGAGCAATTCACTATATCCACCACTTCTTGGTTCCAAGATATAATGAATTTCCGTGATCTAGTGCTTTGATCACAAAGCCCGCACTAATCACGCCCAGTGACACCACACTGCTGCTTCGGGTTTCACGTCGCCGCGCTACTATCCCAGGATTTCACGACTCCGCGCTACTTTCCCCCCGTCTTCCACACTCCGGTAGAAACGTATCCCGTGATCTAGTGCTTTGATCACAAAGCCCGCACTAATCACGCCCAGTGCCTCCGACACTGCTGCTTCGGATCTCACAGCTCCGTGTGACAATCCAGGATTTCACAGCTCCGTGCTACTTTCCTCCCTTCTCTTGTTTTGCTCCAAAACAAGTGTTGTCTTCCTTCCAACTTCTGAGACTCTGTAGTAGATCTTCAATGATGCGCATGTCTCTTTGATGAAGATAAACACTCTGGAATGATTTCTCTTGAATGCTCTGAGTGTTTTCTCTTTTTGAGTGTATCAAGTAAAACACTTGATTTTTATGCTCTCAGAATATTTTTCTCTTGAAGCTCTCTGAGTTCTTTTTCTTTTCTCACTTCTCACTTGAAGATTTTTGGTATGTTCTGTACCAAATGAAATTTTTGCTCTATGCTCTTTTAAGCTTTATTGCTCTATTCGTTCCCCTTGATGAGTTCGTATTTTCTGCTCTTTTTCTCTTCTCTTCAAGTCTTCATATCTTCATCATTTTATAGCTGGTAATGAGGATCTGCCCGCTGGAAAGAGACGATCTCATTTTTGAAATCTTGTATCATTTTGTCAGAGATCTTATCTTATCTTCTGCAAAGATGTCAGAAAGGATAAGCTAGCCGTTTGAGAGCTTGAACTTCATGCGAATGGTTTCCCAAGCTTCATATGATATTCCTATGGTTTTACGTTGAGTAGAAATATCTGGGTGTAGAACGGCTTCTTTGATTAGCTCTGAAGTGGTCCTTGTATCTTTGGGATTTAAAAATATTCTTCAATTTAATCCCATACTAGTTAAACTAGTATTTTTCCTTGTGAGAATATTTTCACGGTAAGTTCATCTTCATCTTCTTCATTCTCACGTCTGGGTGTTCTCAGACTTCAAACTGGCTTTGAACTTCCTCCCAATTTGAATATCCCCTTTGTAATTGACACCCAATTGCAATTTACTTTTTAATTGGTACCCAATTTGAATTTCTCCATTGTAATTGGCTCCCAATTGACTTTTACTTGTAATTGGCTCCCAATCTATTCCTGGTGCTTTCAATTGCTTCCCAATTTGAATTATTAACTTTGACTTTGAAATTGGCTCCCAGACTTCTCCTGGTGTTGAATTTCATCTCAATTCAATTTGATCTCCATGTCTTCTTTGAATCGGTCCCCAATTTGAAATTGCATCCCATACTACAACCTCAATTGGCTCGCAATTTCTATTCTACATTGGAGGCTCCAATCTTTAATTGATTCCCATGTGAAACTTGCTCCCAATTTCAATTTCTCTGAAACTCCCAATTTCAATTTCTCTGAAGCTCCATGTCTTCTTTGAATCGGTCCCCAATTTGAAATTGCATCCCATACTACAACTTCAATTGGCTCCCAATTTCCATTCTATATTGGAGGCTCCCATCTTTAATTGATTCCCATGTGAAACTTGCTCCCAATTTCAATTTCTCTGAAACTCCCAATTTCAATTTCTCTGAAACTCCCAATTTCAATTTCTCTGAAGCTCCCAATTTCAATTGCTTCGAACTAGCTCCCAATTTCAATTCCTATGAAATCGGCTCCTAATTCCTCGGCTCCCTCCCAAGTGCAATTGCATCTCAATTGCCACCCAAGTGAAATTGGGAAGTCCCAATTCCTCGGCTCCCTCCCAAGTGCAATTGCATCTCAATTGCCACCCAAGTGAAATTGCTTCCCAATTTCCACTTGTAATTGACGCCCAAAGCCAAACTAGCGCCCAACTCCATCAGACGCCAAACTAGCGCCCAACTCCATCAGACTTGATTAATTTTGGCTTCTCAAATTTTACCTTGTAAAATTGTTGATGGTGAGATTCAACTTGAGCCATTTCGCATGATAAATCAGGCATCTTCCACTTCTTCGCACAGCTTATTGGTTAAATCTCCAATCATATTTGATGTACTCCTTTATTTCCATAGATTCTTGATCTCCAAGTCAAATTCATGCAATCTTCAAAACTTAATTTTCTTTTACGAAAATTCTTCTGGGATATTTCTTTGAGTAGCTTTGACGTGATTTTCATATCATTCAACTTCTTCTTCAATTTGTCATTTTCTCCAGACAAATTCTTGATTTTCGGCTTAATATCTTCTTCTTCTATTTTCATGCATCTTCCTCTGTTTTTCTCTTTTGTAAATTAAATAATTTCCCGATCATGGTCTAAGACTCTACTAGACCTATAAAATAAAATTTGGGGATCTACAAATACATATTTGGCATATCAAAACCATTACACTTTATTCCTAACATATATATATATATATATATATATATATATATATATATATATATATATATATATATATATATATATATATATATATATATATATAAAATAAAGTTTTGGTGCACCCCATTCTTAAAGTGTGTACCGTGTGCATTCATCACAACCGCACGGTTTAAAATGATCAATGGTCGTTAGTGAGGGTGCATAGGCCAGTGTATACCGCGTTTTAGAATAAAGTTCTTCCCCTTTTTCAATTGCGGGTGCGGTAACAGGGGAGTAGAATTCTAATTGGGTTTTATCTCATCTTCAACCTCCAGTAGCTCGTTGTCTCTCTCTTCCTCTCGCCATTGCAGGTTGATTGTCGAGAGCTAATGGCCCGTTCAAGTGGATATCGCCGAGTGAAGAGGGGTAGGGCTGCGCGCCCGGTCACGCCGGCAGCTGGGTCGCACAGGGTTGCGGTGGGGAATCGAATCTTTAAGCGACGATCAGGCCGCCGTCCGTCACGTTCGACTGCTCGTGGGTTCTGCGATCGTCCGGCTTTTGGGGTGGCGTCCAGGGTCGTTGTAAGGAGACGATTGGCGCAGTGGGGTTAGTTTCATTTCGTTTGCGTTGTTTCCCCATTTTTTTCTTTTTTTTTTTATTCCTTGCTGGGTGGGGGGGGGGGGGGTTGTGAGGGCGGACTGAGTGGTGGGCGGGTTGTTTGCCGG
This sequence comes from Ipomoea nil, assembly GCF_001879475.1. Classification (NCBI taxonomy): domain Eukaryota; kingdom Viridiplantae; phylum Streptophyta; class Magnoliopsida; order Solanales; family Convolvulaceae; genus Ipomoea; species Ipomoea nil. The sequence goes on along the minus strand of NW_017617996.1, from coordinate 124,356 downwards.
GGTGTTGTAGCTTGGCTGGAATGGATGGGATAAAATATCCCAGGGTACGTGGGGTGTTGTTTGTGCAGGGGGGGTGGGGTGGGGAAGTTGGGTCCCTTCGTTGACGTAGGGGGGTTGGGGGTGATGCACTGTTTCAGTAGATGTGGTGGGGTGGGGAAGTTGGGTCCCTTCGTTGAAGTAGGGGGGTTGGGGGTGATGCACTGTCTCAGTAGATGTGGTATTTCTGGAATGCGTATGGTTATTTAATTTGTTATGTACGCAGTTTACGTATTGTTCTTTGTACTTGTTTATTGCTAATTTTTTGTGTATTTAATCTTTAGGAGTCCATTAGGAGCTTATTTCTGCAATTTCAATTCGAATTGAAATAGTGTGACCATCACTTAACAGTGTCTAAATAATAGTAATTAGTAAATACACAGTAGACACATTTTTTCTTCTCCCAACTAACCAAATGCACACAGAATGGGAATTCATCCACTCCCATTTTCCACCAATTAAAGTAACAACATTGAAGATTACGAACCAAAATCCAGAACTACCACATTTGCATGATTACCTAATGTGCTCAAATTCGTAAATGGTTTTAAACAAATAGGTGAATGTATATTGCACTAATCTATGGTACCTAGAACTGCACTAGACTAGGGGGGTACAAGTGCTGATTTAGACAGTGTAGGTATGTAATAGCAGAAAAAAGTTGTATGTTGGGCAAGTTTAGGTAAGTGTCATTTGCAATAACAGATAGATTAGAAATAACAGATTGTTATGCATTATAATGATACTATGTTCATAGTTTTTTATTTCCTCGTTATCTTGCCACTTTTGTTTCCCCCCTGCCCTGTGGTGAGTATTGCAGAAACAGAATGAAACTGCGCACTAGACTAGAGGGTACAAGTGCTGATTTAGACAGTGTAGATATGTAATATTTGAAAATAGTTGTATGTTGGGCAAGTTTAGGTAAGTGTCATTAGCAATAACAGATAGATTAACAATAACAGATTGTTATGCATTATAATGATATGTATTTATATACTTTTAGTTGGAAGCGAATTATGTTGGCATAGTGTTATACAGATTGTGTATATTTGGATATGTGTAGAAGTGTGGTATTATATATATATATATATATATATATATATATATATATATATATATATATATATATATATTCGAGTATGGTGGAGTAAACAAATTATTTGGTATAAAAATTATATTTAATTAACTTTGGTCTGCTCTGGGTTGTCTTAGGTCGGGATGCACCGCAGGTCCTCAATGATGTGGAGTATGAAGGATCTTTGCGGGCTGGGCCTGGACATGTGGACTTCACATTTCCCCAGATCAACACGCGGGGGATGCCCAAGAAACTCGTGCGGGTTGTCGGTTTATTAACACAATGGCAGATGGAGGATATCAACAGTATTGGGTTGGGGAGCCTTCTAAGGTTGCGTATCAAAGAGTTACCACTTCGCCTTGGATATTGGCTGGTGTCTTGTTTTAACCCTTCGGTAATGGAGTTGGACTTGGACGGTGGGAGATGCATCAAAATTACAAAGGAGGACGTTGCAGTTGTATTGGGACTCCCAAATGGTACAATACCCGTCACAGAGCGTGATACACAAGTTGTAGGCCCTGACCTGTACCAATGGAGGGCCGAGTTGAAGCAACAATGAGGGAGGGTCACAATTAAGGCGTTGAGCACATTGCTGTTAGGTCTCAAAGAGGGTGGGGTTGGTTTAAACGTCACTTTAGTGTGGTCGCTGTAAGCACTTTAGTTTCAAGCACCCCCAATGGCTTTGTAAACCAGAAGATTGTGCACATGTTCAGCGACGTAACCAAGATCAAGGATTTGGATTTGTGCGGGTATCTGTTGCACTCGTTGGTTACCACACATGCTAGCCGGTCGGAAAACACCGCTCGCAAATTCACCGGACCATTGCTCTTTCTAACGGTAAGTGTTATTTTGTGATAGAACGTACGTGGGAATGTACATTGTTAATTATTGGTTGATAATGTGTGGGTAATATGGTTAGTTCATCTCTTATATGTCGATAGGGTGGTGGTCACTGCACGGGATGTGCCGAGGACAATCCCAGCGTTGGACGGGTGGACCACGGAGCAAATTAAAGCACGGGAGTGCCGAAAGGTTAGTGTAGGGGCGTTTGGGACTGGTCGGGTGGAAGAACCTTTGCGTGCATCAAGCTTTCCAACGATAATGGGGTCGGCCAGGACGAGGACATGGGTAGTCCAACCGCGAGGGCAACGGAACAACGGTATGCAGTCGGTGCACCCTGTGCCTGCGTTGGCGCATAACCAGGTATGCCAGGAATATTCTAGCCATCAAGTTGTATTTTATGTTGGAAAACAATTTCGAGATAGTTTAATTCCACATTTGTTGTAGGGTTTTGACGAAGAGTTTTCAACCATCACTGGAGACCTACTCTCAGTTGCTTCACTGGTGGTTGATCGGGTTGGTGCTGCAGTGGAATTGTTGCGTGGGATAATTCACAAGCCCAATCCTAGGGAGGCACCTCAACCCCCTACCCCAGCATTGGTTGACCACGAGGAAGAGATGTGGCATGACCCTGAATTCTTCAGGGAGTTGGACCGTCTCGAGAAAGAGGAAATAGAGTCTATCGGGGGGGTTGATGCTCCTTGTTTTAGCCTAGGGCTGACTCAAGAGCTGTCCATGCAGAATCTGGAAAAAAATAGGGCGCGGGCGCGGGGTGTTGGCACACCGTCTCCCTAGGTTTGTGACTAAACTTTCTAATTGTCGTGTGCTACTATGGTTACTTACGTGTATCATGAAATCTGGTGTAGGTACATCTCCAGATGCAGCAGATGGCGGCTGGCCTGCAGCCATCCCCCCAATGTGTAGGCCCAGCGAGGCGGGATGTGGCTGTTCGCAAAGGGAGGGGTCCGATCCTTTCAGGGGGAGTATCCGTTTGGCATGTTTTTTAGCACCACCGACGGTTACCCTACCATTCCTCTTCCACCCGTGTATGTTGTTTGGCTGTGGGTGTTCGGCTGCCCGCATAGTGACATGTAAGCGGGGTTCTTGGATCTGAATACTCATTTTGTCATTTTGTTTGCGGTGGATGGGCTTGCCATAGATGGGGTCTCATGTGCGGTATAATTGGTGATAGGAATTCAAGGGGCTCAAATGCGTGTAAAATATATGTTGCACGTTGCACCAATAGTACTGCAGTTCTATCTTAGCAAAATTATAACTGTGATCTATTGTGTGTAAAACACACTCTAGGTTATCGCACTTGTAGATATCATAAAGTGCGCAAGTTAGAATGATGGACTGCAACCACTCTTTTAGTTAATTTCTAGGCTGTCATCATGTTTATTTCTTACTTTACAGGCATTTACGGAGTGAGTCAATTTGTTTTGCAATATTCAGTCAACTGAGCCCAACAAAAACTGTGTAGTGTTGATTCGTATAGGGCTCAATATGGCAGTGCAAGCTACGGTGTGCATTAGAGACCACCATCATGGTATTGCACTATTAGATGTCATAGAATGCACTATTTAGTATTACGGGGTGCAACCAACATTTTTAAAAACACCAAGGCTCTTATCATACTGAATCCTAGTAGTGCTCTAATGTATTTGGCATGATACAGAACCCATCAAGTATCATGTTATGTCTAAAAATAAAAATGTGGACCAATATTAAATAATTAAGTATATACCACTGCTTGTTTTTATTTGCCTACTGTCATCACAGTACTGTTTTAATTTTTTCTAAACAACAATAAATCAACCCAGCAAGTATCATGTTATGTCTAAACATAAAAATGTGGACCAAGATTAAATAATTAAGTATATACTACTACTTGTTTTTATTTCCCGGCTGTTATCCCAGTACTATTTTAAATTTTTCTGCACAACAATAAATGCCACAAAGCAATCAGGTGCTGGTTTTTTTTTTTTTTTTTTTTTTTTTTTAACAGTCTGGGTTATCTGTGTAGCAATGAGGTGCTTTTCCAACATATCAAGCAGAAAGCAAGATGGTCAGATTTCAAAACTTTGAGGGAAAGGACTAATGTGGCAAAGGTTGTATTGGATGCATGGTGCAGCGTGCTTAATCTCCGGGAAAAAACCAAGCAGGAAGATGAACCTTCCCGCATATTTTTCACGACTAGTACCACGGTGAGTATCTTAACCCCTATCGCATGAGCCCGTTGCACTGGTCAATGATATAAACTACTGGAGTATAACATATCTTGTTGTAGATTGGCACCGTCGTTGCCACTTCTGCCAGCCAAGATGAGAGAGTAACATGGTTTACGAGGTGTCTAGATTAGGGGTGTGCCAAACCCGACCAAACTGACTAAACTGATCGACCCGTCGCCCGTTTTGCAATGAACCGAACCTGTCCGATTCGAAATGGGGAAAAACCGACCGTTGCGTCGTTAAAATGCGGATTGTGTAGTTCGGGTAGGGTGTATAAAAGCTTAGTCCGAACCGTCCGAATATCCGATATAAGCTAGGGTTAGATTAAGCTATGTACTATACGACGTCGTGTAAGTGTATATATATAGTTGTGCGTTAGAGTTGAGATTTCATTTCCCCTTCCCCGCAGTCGCGACTTAGGGTTTCTCTCATCTCATTCTCTCTAGTCTGAAGTCTCTACTCTCTAGTCTTCGAGACTTGGAGTCTTGGACTTCTCCATTCTCACTTCTCAGAGACCTTTCGTCTCTCGAGTCTCGATTGTGGATTTGTGGTCTTCTCTGTGAGATCCTAGTTCGACGACTGGTGTGGAAGCCATAGCCAGCGACTCGCTTGTTCTGCACTTTTGCTGTTTCAGTTCGACCGTTCGTACTTTGTTGTTCGAAGAAGACTGAAGAGTGAAGACCCTAGTTCTCTGGGTAAAATTTGGAGAAATCAAGTAAAACAGAAACCCTATTTTTTGTGTTATTTTTGATTTTGTGTTATTGTGTATTTCATTTCACTGTGACACTGTCTATTGAGTGTTGACTGTTGGTGGAAGCCCTTAAGGCTCTAAGTAAAATGATATTTGATTATATAGTGTTATACACTTATACTGGTATGGTGGTATATGAGTTGAATCCTTGTACATTGATCCTTGTTAGTAGAAGTGGTAGGCTGTGTTTTGATGTGTTGGTGAAAATTGTGAAATTGGTGGAAGCCCCAAGGGTGAAATCCATTAAAATGATGAAGTGAAAAGCACAACAGGCTGACAGGTTCCTGATTTCTGGATTTTTGTGATTAATGTGATACTGTGAGTCTGTGATTGACTGATTGTATCGATGTATGCATGTATGTTTATAACTTTATGGATGTATGACCCTTAATCCCCAATCCCCAATTATGAAATTTAGAAATATGATGAACTAGGAAGTGCTTGTCTTCCTGATTCAAGATTTCTATAGTTCTTTGTGTTAGTAATATGATAATTATGACATTCTTTGAAATGGTTCCCACTGTACTGATAGTATTCCATTTCTTTAGATGGAAAATATCATAGAGTCTAGTAGTCAACCTTCCAACTCTTCACTTCATGGACCTACAGTGGTGGAAGCTCAGACTTTTGAGAAAAATAATGATCAACAGAATTTGCAACCTACTGCTGCGGTTCTTCCGAAGAAAAGGAAGGTAGTTGAATCCAGATCACCTGTGTGAGATCATTTTGAAAAGATTGTTGATGAGAATGATGTTACTGTTGAGGGCAAGTGTATATATTGTGCCAAAATATATAAATGTGAGACCAAAAAACATGGTACTTCATCATTGAGAAACCACATGGTTAACTGTCTTAAAAACCCTCACTCAAAAGACACTAGGCAATCACTTCTGACCTTTCAAGCTGTTACAAATTATGATGCATCTCCTGCTACTGTTGGTGAGTTAGGAACTTGGGTCTTTAATCAAGAAGCTATTAGGAAGGCCTTAGTTGAAATGATTATAATAGATGAACTCCCTTTTAGATTTGTTGAAGGTCCTGGATTTAGGAAGTTCATTCTGGTATGTTGTCCTAGGTTTAAGATTCCATCAAGATGGACAATTAGTAGGGATATCAATTTGATTTATGACGATGAAAGGCTCAAGTTGAAATGCATGTTTAGGGGAAACACTCAAAGAGTCAATATTACTACTGACACTTGGACTTCTATTTAGAGAATTAACTACATGGTAGTTACTGCTCACTTTATAGATGAAGAGTAGAGGCTGAATAAAAAATTATTTCATTTGTCCCTGTCATATCACACAAAGGTGAGTCTGTTGCAAAATCCCTTGAAAACTGTTTGCTGGATTGGGGTATTAGAAATGTCTACACTATTACAATGGACAATGCATCATCAAATGACACTGCCCTAGGTTTTTTAAAAAAGAAATTGATGTCTTGGGGAACATCTACTGTGAAGGGCAAGTACATTCACATGAGATGCATTGCCCATATTTTGAATTTAGTTGTGCAAGATGGGCTAAAACAGTGTGATGATTCTGTGAAGAAGGTTAGGGATGCTGTAAGATATGTGAGAAGTTCACCTGCTAGACTTAAGAAATTTAAGGACTTGTCTGAATGACTTGGGATTGAAAAGAAATCTTCTTTGTGTCTAGATGTTCCAACTAGATGGAACTCTACATATCTTATGTTACAATCTGCAGTATTTATGAGAAAGTGTTTTATTCACTTGAAGAAAGTGATTCTTCCTTCAAATCAGATTTGGGTGATTCTATTCCTAACTTTCTTGATTGGGAGTCTGTGAATAGTTTGGTGAATCTGTTGAAGTGTTTTTATGATATGACAATAACAATTTCAGGTTCTTTATATGTCACATCTAGCACTTTTTTTTTCTGAAATTTCTGATTTATATTGCCTATTGAATGGAATAGTGGAAGCTGGTGGTTCTGTGAAATTGATGGGGGAAACTATGAAGGTTAAATTTGAAAAGTAGTGGAGGGATATAGATAAGATGAACTTGATGATATTCTTTGCAAACATTCTTGACCCCAGGGACAAATTAGAGTACATGCCAGCACAGATCTTACACATGTATGGTGAATTAAAAGGTAAAACCTACTATGAGAAAGTGGTTGCAGCTTTTACAGAGTTGTTTGATGATTATGCTGCCTCTGTTGTCCCTATTGCTTCTGTGATTCCTTCTACCGTTGTCCCTACTATTTCTGTCATTTCTTTTACTGATTCTTCACAGTCTAAAGTTGGGAAGCCCCAGGGTTTGTTGGAAATGTACCTTGCTGAGGCATTAGTTGAAGAAGAATCTTCTTTTGACATACTTAGATGGTGGAAGCTGAATGCTGAAAGATTTCCTATCCTTTCAAAAGTAGCTAGGGATGTCTTAGCTATACCAATATCCACTGTTGCCTCAGAATCTGCCTTCAGTACATCAGGGAGGGTTTTAGATCCTTTTAGGAGTTCTTTAACTCATAAAATTGTGGAAGTTCTGGTTTGTACTCAGGATTGGCTTAGACTGCCAAATACCCCCATATCAATTGAGGAAAATCTGGAGGAATTGGAGAGATTTGAACAAGGTAACATACTAACACTTAACTTTCCTGCATTTTCTATTTACTTTTATTTTAAACGTGTCCTTGTATTTGCAGAATTGGGTGCTAATGGTGGGAGTGGAGCTGGGAGGATTGGTGGTTCTACACTTCCTACGATTCCTGTAATGTTATGCTTTATACTTTATACTACTTTATATTCTTGCATTAATGTAATCTGTATACTGTATTACTCGTGACTCATGAGTCTTGGTAACTAATTAGTAATTAGTTGCTGCCTAGTTGTCCAGTTGTCCTAATGAGGCTTGGTAACTTACTAACTTGTTGGTTGCTGCCCTTGGACCTTGGTGCACTGGACAGTGCCACAGTGGTGTAACTGTTAGTTGGTAAGTTTATTGTTGGACTTAAGGGTGCTATACTGCTGGTAATGTATCATTGTATTATGTATTTAAGGCTTTAAGTAATTTAACTATTTGTTATGGCGATGATGAAAGCTTCCACCAATGATCTGAAATAAGGGATTAAGCTGGTATGTTGCTCTATCCTCATGGGGATGTTGTAGCAATTTGCCTTTAATCCTAACTTTGATATGGACAAAAAGCTTACTGAGCCAATGTTTAATATCTTATTTTCTACCTTTTATAGTTTTATATCTTATTTTGTTTTTGCTAATTCATCTTATGTTTTGAGTATTGACAGGAAGAAGAAGAACAGTAGGCTAGAGCTAAAGTAGGAACTACTGAGCTAGGAACTAGGACTCTAGGATGATGGATTGATGGATCAGTTGGCATGTTGGATATTTTATGTTTTACTGTACATTTGGTGATTTGGTGCAATGGTGCTTGCTGCATTGTTTTTTAGAAATTGGCTACTTTTACAGTTTTACATTTTGTATAAGCTAATTCATAATTGCCCTTGCCCATTTGACTTTTTGGAGTCTAAGTACTAGTTGTCTAGTTTAGTAGTTTTACACTTATACAGTTATAAAGTTTACATGTAGTTTGTGCACAGTGCACTACTTGTTTTTGTAAATTTTTTCAGTTTTACATTATTTTTAGGCGTTTTAGACAATTATTTAATTTTATTTTTATATTTTAAATATCCGAGATGAGTTCGGATATCCGACCGACCCGTCCTCAACCGAAATCCTATAAAACTGAAAATATATTACAAATTAATACAATGAAATTGGGTTTAAAAATAATAATCCAAAATCCGTGCAGTTTGGCCCTCCGAGTATCCGAATCGAACCGAACCGTCCGACGCACGGGCCTAGTCTAGATGAGGAACTGAAGGCTACGAACCATGTAGGGACGGCGACGATAGATATGGTAATCGTCTAGAAACTTTTAAATAATGTTGCACAACGATGTGTATCATGGAACACCGCGATAACTAACGCAATCGAGTTGCTATTGTATAGTTTGTTTTCCCAATAAGGCACAAGGGTCGGTACTACATGATGAGCATAAGTTTCAAGCACTCCAGGTTTGGTATTATCGACAGCTCGTCTATGAACCGACCAAACCAAGAGTTGTATGGCAGTGCACCACAAGAGTTGGTACGTGATTAACTGAATGACATTTCTGAATTGGTGAAATTAACTTACCAAATTATTATTTTTGCAGCAGATTGATCTACTGAGCACATACCTAGATAGCAAACAACAGACGCTTCGTGCATTCTGACTAGAAAGCATTAAACCAAAAAAGATGCAGATGGCGTGGAGAGACACCACGTCTACCCTCGACTTTGCGGTGTTTACAATGCGACACATGGAGTCATACATTGGGCAAAGGTGCAGAGACTGGGACTGTGGGTTGCAGCGGGGTAACAGCCAGAAACTCCTGGATCTACGCAAGCGTTTCATGCACAACATACTTCTGTGCGAGGTCAATGAACACATGGAGAATATAGTCTCTCGTGTTGGCCAATATGATATCCAGAGGTTGGCACAACTCTAGCAATAATTAGGGAGTACAACTTTTGCGTCATTAGTTAGTACAATTTTTAAAAGCAGCGCACCTGCATTTTTGGTTTGGTCACAGTTGGTTTACACAGTATTAGGTGTTATTTAGCTAACTATTATGGGTGCAATAAGGATGTGGTTTCGTTCATCCTTTTTCTACTCACACAGGTTGGATTGTATAGGGAGTAAGGGTTCATTTTTTTGGTCATTCTGGTGGTGCTTCAAGCCATACAAATGAAATAGTAAGGAATGCTGAGATGGTACCAGGACCGAGTGATATGACCAAAGTGCCATAACACTAACATACATTAACCTCTAAAACAACTATATATCTATGCTATTAAGATCTATAACATCATATTGGTTTGCGAAATTACTGAAACAGGATTAAGGTTCTGCAGTGCAATAAATGGTGGTAAAATGGGTATGAAGCTACTCTAATCTACCGATTATAAGGACCCAACCAGATCACAAATTATTGCCTTTTGGTAACCAAATCGGAAATACATGCATGCCTTACACCAAATTAGACAAGAGGTGACAAGTGGCTCACACATTGGTCATAGTAATAAGTTTATTAATATTCCCTTTGGGACATTCATCAGTAACTTGAACCAGAATATCTTGGATTCCGTATCAATAAAAAACAGCAACTTAAACTACACCTAATGCCTCTTTGACAACGTTAATATGTACTGGGTAAGGCGAACAAAACGAAATAACTCAAAACCAATTAAACTAAAATGGATCAAATATTGCATTGTTCACGGGGCATTTTTAGTTTTATGTGCAAAAGCTATGTGCACTGCGCAAGACAAATTAAGCTAAATCAACTAATCTAGAATGCAACAAGCACTGCGCAAGACAAATTAAGCTAAATCAACTAAGCTAAAATGCAACAAGTACGAAGACAAACAAATCAAAATTATGCTAAATCAACTAAGCTAAACCGTATTGAACTTGGAAGGACAACTACGGGCATTATGTCGGCCGTACTCACCGCACAGCCCACACTTTCGGCCAACTTTGGCACTGTTCTCTATGGCTATCTCTCAGCTGCTTTTAAGACGCTTCCCACTCCCTTTGTTCTTAGCTTGGGCCGGTGCTTTAGTGTGTATGAATGCCGGTGGCTGCACCCCACATAACGCCTCGATCGTAGCACTGTTACCCTTTGCCGCCCCGGTGCTTGAACCGTCACTTGCAAATTCCACACTAAGCTCTTTCAATACCTGCACCATTCGGGCTTGACATGCTGTGCTCTCCCCCACTAGCCCTACACATGTGTTTATCTCATACCACAATTCTGTTGCGTTTGTTTTGGGCGCGTGCCGGTTGGGCGTGGCCCTCTACAAGAACCGCAACTCAGGTGTTTGCGCCAACGGTCCATGATGTACTGGGCTGGTAACTGCTCGAGCTGTGCACTCTTGAAAACCAGAAACATATGCCGGCAAATCAACCCCATTCGTTAGAAAATCTTGCAACTGCAAAATGTACTACACCGGTGTGTAGCGTACGGTGTACGTGGCAGGGGAGTCATTTGTGATGTCGTAAAAAATGTCCCCACCAACCTCGCGGATACCCACAACCTGGCAATTGAAACATGCCGCTTCAATCTCTTCTTGCATATCGTAAAAAATAGCGAGTGTGAACAACTGTGCGACGTGCCGCTCTAATGCCAAAGGAGTTTTAAACTCGGGCAAGTACCCCTCGCACTTGGCATCTAATTTCGTTTGATTGTGGTGCTGAGTTTCAAGGACGCTCTCAAATTGAATGTAGAACTGAACCAAACTGGAGCGGGGGCGGGTGAATTTCCCATAAACGCTGTTCTGTGCCTCAAACCGGGATGTGGTGCGTACTAAACCACTCAATGGAAAATCAGAAAAAAACGCAGGAATCCAATGCTCTCTTTCTGCAAACAATTTACGAAACCACCAGTGCTCAATCAAGTTGTATTTCTCCATTAGCAATTGCCAATGTACTTCGAAATCGCTGCTGGAGATTCGTTCGTTCCAGACAATATCATTCAAACTCTTGCGGAATACCTCATTCTGTGCTAATCCAGGCCCAACTTTTTCACTAACCTTCGTCATAATGTGCCACATACAGTAGCGGTGACGACACTCAGGTATAATCTGGTCTATAGCAATCTTCATAGCTGGGTCCGACAACACATAGTGGAGACCGTGTCGTTGCACTGATGAGTCTCTCCAGTAGCCAGTTGTATGACTCCACATTCTCTCTAGTTATTAACCCGGCGTCGAAAATAATGGAACACTTGTGGTTGTCCACTCCAGTAAATGGCACAAACACCAAATTATATCTGCATTACGGAACAAAAAATAATAGTTCAGATATCCAAAAAAAAAACACATAACAAAAGGGGGGGATAA